>NC_133823.1:1478000-1785750 GCF_047830755.1 Zonotrichia albicollis
TGGGCTCCTGGCAGCTTCAGAAGGATCAGTTATGGTCACCCTCAACACTGGGGCAGTGGGTAGTGAGGTGCACTTTGTTTTTTCCCTCTGGAAGGAGCAGCCTTCAGCCTAAGAGAGAGCAGAGCTTTACAGTCTGTGCTCTCTCTTGCCCTACCACTCTGAAACCGTAATTTCAAAGGGTTCAAAGTTTAATTTATTTGTTTACAAGAGAATTCCCTTAAGAGAATGGGCTGGGTTCATATCTCACACCCATGCAAATGTGGAATAATGGCTTTTGTCTTGGAAATCAGTTTATGCTGCTGCAATAAACCAGGAGTTGGCTACTGGGTTCTTTCCTGTCATCATTTTAATTCCAGTACATACTCATATGTGCTCTGCAGTAAAATCAGATAAAAAAAAACATCTGGCAAAAAAACCCATTACCAAATAAATGTTGCCCATTGGCCCTGAATTCACACTCAGGATATTGAAAACAAATGTTCTGGTGCTATTGAGATCTTGACATGTTTGTGTTTAGCTTGTTGGGTCAGCTGAAATTGCTCGTGTTCACAGTGATCCCTGATGAGAGATACTTTGAGTCACAGATTATTTAGACTATTCTCAGTATGGGGTACAACTCAAAGCTCCTTAGCAGCATGACTTTCATAACAATGTTATAACCCAACAGCAGGTCCTCTGACCTGACAACATGCCCCCCACTTCCAGGGAATCTGTGTAGCTAAACAAAATATTTGTGAACTAGTGGGAAAACAGGAGTCACCTGTCATGAATCTGTCTTTATTTAAGGACAGACAGCACTCTGTGGCCTGTTTTGGTTTCCTGGCTTATTGTATTGAGATTTTCACAGAGTTGCTCAGAATCACAGAATATCCTAAGTTGGAAGGGACCCCCAAGGATGATCCAGGGCAGCTCCTGGCCCTGCACAGCCCCATGCCCAGAGTCACCCCCTGTGCCCAGAGCACTGTCCAAACACCCCTGAGCTCTGCCAGGCTGGTGCTGTGCCCACTGCCCTGGGGAGCCTGGGCAGGGCCCAGCCACCCTCTGGGGCAGAACCTTTTCCTGATATCCCACACAAACCTCCCCTGGCACAGCTTCAGGCCATCCCTCAGTGCTGGCACTGCCACCACAGAGCAGGGATCGGTGTCTGTCCCTCCTGTTCCCCTCAGGAGGAATTTGTGACTGCACTGAGGTCTCCTCTCTGTCCCCTCCAGGCTGAACAGCCCCAGCGCCCTCAGCCTCTCCTCACACGGCTTCCCCTGCAGGCCCTTCACCCTCCCCATGCCCTCCTTTGGGCACTCTCTGACAGTTTGATGTTTTTGTTACCTTGTGGCACCCAGAGCTGCCCCAGCACTCGAGGTGAGGCCGCCCCAGCCCCAGCAGAGCGGGACAATCCCTGCCTTGCCCGGCCGGCCATGCTGGGACTGATGTCCCCAGCACAGGGATGTCCCTCCTGGCTGCCAGGGCCCTGCTGGCTCACCTGCAGCTTTCCCCTGCCCAGGAGCCCTTCAGGTGTTTTTCAATCTCTTCCAGAATTATCTTCTCCATAACTTTACCAGGCATTGAAGTGACATGAACAGGCCTGTAGATACTGGGGTTCCCTTCTTGCCTTTCTTTCACCCGCTTCCAATCACCTTCCAGTCAGAAATCTTATTCTTCATATGCATCTTTGTCTTCAGATAATCCACATTTTCCTTCATCTCCATCCTTTATATGGTGCTTTGGAATTCCAAACACAGTGCCTAAAGTTACCTGTACTCGTTAATATCTGACTCTGTATTGTATTTTTATCAGACACCTCTCACCTTTCTGGATGAGAGTCACAACAATTCTGGATGTTGTTTGGGTTTGGAGTTTTTGTCCTTATTAGAAGAATTTCTCTATTCAGGAAAGACTAAGTCAGTCTCAGTAGACTTGTAGGGGCCTCAACCCAAAAAAGAAAAACATGCAGCCTCAACCACTCATAATCAGTTTAGCGGATCCATTATTCTACCAGTACATGCAAATTTGGTCAAAATGAAACACTTCAGAAAATGTATTGATTTTGTCAGCACTTTAGTTTAAGAAAATAAAAAGGGGAAAGAATTTCCGTCCTGTTGAAATGTGCTGTTTTTAAAATACTGCTATTTTGGGCTTGGTTTTGTTTCTGAGAAACTTTTCTTTGGCATTTTACCATTGTGTTGTTGGGTGGTTTTTTCAACAAAATTGAAGTAAAAATCAGAAAAGAAATGGTTTTGTTGAATTCTGAAACCTGCAAGTTTAATTTAGAAGGAAAATAATGCCTATCTAGTTCAGCAGCAATCAGAACTTGTTTCAGCAGAGATCTACTCTAAGCCAAAGAGCTTAAGTAACTTCCTTACCATCTCCCATCATCCAGCTCTGTCTGGGGAAAGTGGGACTGCAGGGGATTCAAATAACAAATTAACATGGAATCATTACGAGTAATTTAACTTTTGAAATGAGATCTTTCTGCTTGAACAATAGATCCATCTTGAGCCCCCTTCTTTCCCACAACTGTCAAACATGCTTGTTTTTATGAGGCCTGGGATAAAACTCAGTTTGACTTCTCGATAACATCTTCTTTGTATCAAAGCAAGTGAATGTATTCTGGAAAATTACTATGTTCATGCAAAATCCAAACTGATTTTTATGTCACATTTTTGCTTTCTCTATGAATTTCTCTTTTCCTCCTCTTTTATATCAAGATTTGATGATTTTCAGTGTAAAAGATTTTATATAGAAAACTCCTGTCAAAGAAAACATGGGGTTTTTAAATTAAAATCTGCTGATGTTGACAACATTTGATGACTTCTGACTGATCATTCCTAAGTGATCAGTTGTAATTAAAGCGTTTGATCATTTTTTCAGACTCCACTGGGGATAGCAGGCAGTCATATCAGCAATAATGGAATGCACGTATCTAATTTTTCTTATGCCAACACAATAAAATCAGTCATTAATTATAATGTTACAGCAAGATAGTTTTATTATTCTTAGTAACATGACAGAGTGTGGGAAGCTAAAGGACAAAAAAATTACTTTATGAGAAGAGTTTGGTGTCCTTAAAGATCAAAAATGTCATAATTAGGAAGGTCCAGCAAGAACAAGGTGGTTGTGTGTCATCCCATTAACGAGCAATTAAAGTGTAATCACATGGATGTAAATGAATATGATTAGGAGTGAAAACTTACCATGCCCCAGAAAGAATTTTGTTTCAATTCATAAAGGAACTGGTTGTTTAATTATGAACACACAGAGGATCAGACTTACAATCAGATTCACTATGTATTTTAATTCATGAATCAAGCTTTTGTGTAACTGAAAAAAAAGAAGAAGTTGTGATTTAATTAGTGGCATGAGAGTTGGACAACCCGATCTCATTAGGACTAATCACTTTCCAGGAAGCGCCGGGCGCCGTCTCGCACAGCATCTCCCAGAAATGATCACTATTCTGCAGGCCTGAGCTGTGTTTAATGCCACTGTTGCAGGAAGCTGTCATTAGCTGTGTTAGGGAGGACAAAATGGGGACAGAAGGCTGCTATTCTCGAAGTGAGTGTGGCAATACAGCCTCTCACAGCTTCCTCTTGCTCATTAATCTCAAGATTCGCCATCTCCTCCAGTACAGGCTCGAAGAACAAACTGGATTTTGTTAAGGAGGGAAATATCAGAGGATAACTCCAAACAAACAAGGAAGTTGGGCAGGAAGGAGTCAGATTTGGAGAAGGTGATGCACAGATGTTTTCAGGAGTTAATACATCCACGTGGGAACAGCCATCAAAAGAACCATGCAGGGCAACAGAGGGTGCCATTGTGCCACTGTGCTACTGGTGTAAGCCTAGGTGGGAATGGTTTCCCTCCCAGATCTAGATAAAAAACAGTCATATAAACATTTATTTATTTATTTAATAGTAATATATTTATTTATAAATATGTCAGCATTTTTTTTCATGGCAATACAGGCAGGAGGGCATCACACGTTTTCAAGTAAATATATGCATATATATGTACAAATAAATAAATGTATTGTTGAGGGGGTAAATAAATATAAAAAAAGCTCAAGTCCTGGGTAGGCTATGATAAATTCTTTCCTAGCTTCATCTGCAATCCACCCTCTAATTTCTTGATCTGGCAACACACAGGCTCCCAGCTGAGCCCTGTCCCTTCCCCTCTCGCAAGTGCTTTGTCACTGGAATTATTTCCCCACAAATCTACTCTGGCTCGTGGTCTATCAGATCAAAGTACTCAGTCATTGACAGCATTTGTTTATAGTAAAAAATGCCATAGCTTCATATCCAGATTTAGCCCCTGTCTCTCAGTGCTGTCAAAAAGGGACATTTTTAGATATCAATGCTCATTCCTGGTTCTCAAGTTATCAGAATTTACAGTTGTAATGTTCCTATGAACAGAGTAGGCTATTTTTGGTCAGAATGATAGACCAAAGCAATTAGGGCCCCTTACTTTATTAACAGGATGGTAAAAAATAGTCCTAATTAAATATTTTTCAGCTCTCCTAAACATTCCTAAAATAGCCCTTTCTGCAAGGGAAGGGGCATAAGCAGGGGGTGTGACAGTGAGCCTCATGGCACTCCTCTGGCTGTCTGCATAATTCATAGCACTTGTTATGTGCCCTGCCCAACATTCATCTGATAAAACCCTCTCCCCCCTGCCGTGTGCTCCTTACCCACGTCCCAGACAGGCACTTGCACACTCCGTGTGGGATTTGCTTCGCGTGGCAGGAGACACTCGGGGAGTAAAATCACCGATGCCCTTTAGATCTCTGCAAAGCAGGTCAAGGTCTTAAAAGCTTAAGGGGAGAAGCTGAGCCCTGCAAATGTTGGTGTAAAAGCTCCATTGTACAAACAAGAGCCGCGTTCCAAGGATGCTGTCACCTTGGATTTCACTAAAAACCACACCCCCGCTCCTTTGCAACTGCTGAACTATTTAGACTGTGAATCCTCAGGACTGGCAACCTTTATTTTGAACCTGGTGATCCTCCAGGCTCACAATCCCTTCTCCCACCAGGGCACAGACTTAGGTACATGTGGTGTTGTTGAAATGCATATCTGAACACAAGTTTTGGGTTCTCTCTGTGTTTGAAAGACAATAAAGACCCAGCAAATGACAGGTCCCAGTTGTTGTTTATGGAATATATATACATACGTACATACATACTTATATATATACACATACACACACACACACATAAATATATATTCAATATAGTTTTTTGAGCTTTCAGAGGGAACAGCAATGTGATCAGCTAAGCCCCAAAGTAGTTTAGAAACACTGAAGTTTGTTTTTTTTTGAATGCATGTTTTAGGAACAAAACCATGCAAGTTATTGTTGCTCTAAAGAGGGTATCTCATCACAGTGCCATCAATTACAATGGACAAAAAACTATGCACAGTATTTCAGTGAAAAGCAACATGAAAAACCTTATGGCAGAAAAAATAACATGGCTCTTGTTGTATAGACAGATTTGGAATGACTTCTTTTTCTTGGCTTTTGCTTTGAAGGTGAAGAGGATCAGGTCTGCAATAAAAATGTCTCCTGGAAAGAGAAGTAGAATTTATCAGTTTGAAAAGATTCAAAATATATGTAAGAAGGAGACCAAAATGTCAGTGGTTTGGAGGTAGAGGGGAACACTTCTGCTCCTATGGTGAATGTCCCGAAGAGGAATGAAAACTTTTCAAATTTGAAAAATACAGAGTTTTTTGAATACAAATAAGAGTGACTAATTTCTAAGCAGCAAAAATCTCAATGTGACTGGAGAAGCCAGAAGAGAAAGAGCAAGGCTTCTTTTCCCACCATATGCCAAACACCAGTATCTGGAAGATGAACAGTAAACCCAAACCCTAAGCTCCTGTGGAACAGTCTGTGATGGCCAGGACAAAAGAGAAAGCAGCATTTGGCTGCAGAGCCCTCCCTGGAAGTGTTCAAAGCCCGTTTGGAAGGGGCTTTGAGCAAACTGACCTGATACAAGGTGTGGCTGTGGGTGTGGAACTAGGTGGTCCTTAAGGTCCCTCCCAACAACAACCATTCTGCGATTCCTTGAGGTTGTTTGTGGACAATGCTCTCCCACATTGCTTTCTTTGCCAGCAGCAGTGTGTTGAGCCAATCAACAAACTGACCACTGCCACAACACCACTGGGCTGCCAACTTAAGTCACAGTGTGAAGCAGTAACCGTGGAGTTTTTTTCTGCTGAACGCCTTGAATAAAACTTGTGTTGGTGCAGGGGAGGCATGAACCTCCACCTACTGTAAATTTGTAGGAGCTGTCATGATCAGCCAGATTTTTCTTTGGAACAAAGGAAATTCCCCTTTTGAGACCTTTATCAGTTACTCTGGTGTCCAATGTTGCCACTCTTGCCCTTCCTGTCCCCTCCCCACCTACCTTTGATGGTGAGCCAGGTATTGTTTGAACGACTTTTACACTGAGGTCTGTTAATTCCCCATTGAAATCAGCCACAACAGATCAGCTCCTTCTTTACCTGAGCACATTGTGTGCATGAGGACTGATAAACTTGCTCATTTTCCATAAGCTCCATGGAATTTATGTTCACAAATGCTCTCTGAAAATGATGCAGTAGCAAAGAGTCACCATGGTCCCTCTGAGCTAGCAGCAGGGACAGTCAGTGCAAGAGAGAAACGTGGCATCTTCTTGGACATGTGCCCTTGAAAGAGACCTGAGCAACTCTTAAGGTTTATCCTTGCACTTAAAAATTCCTTGAGGACTTAAGTGCCTGGATTTATTCTTTATGAGTGTTTAAATTCTATTTTGCTATAACTTTTAATCTTCATTTCTCTCTTAGTGCTAAGTCAAAACTGGAGCTTTTATCCTGTGGAAAATTTTGCCATTTCAGATTCTGTTTCCATTTTCAATCAGAATTAAAAGAATGTGTTTTGAAATTTCAGCTTGGGAAAAAAACCTCATCCCCATCACCTGAGCCAACCGCATTTAAATATAGCTGAAATATTTCTGCCAAACTGCTTTTATTTCCTCTTTCTATGATAGATAAAATAGTTTTTAAAGTTTCTATAATCTTCTTAAACAAGTCAAATCTATCAGAAGAATTTTTGTTTTGACAGAACAGTATTATTCTAGCAAAAGAAAAGTTACTAGTTCTAACAGTTATAAGCTATATAAATATAAGTCATAATCTAAGTCTAGTCTTTTCCTTCCTTCTGCCAAGT
Organism: Zonotrichia albicollis; assembly: GCF_047830755.1. NCBI lineage: Eukaryota > Metazoa > Chordata > Aves > Passeriformes > Passerellidae > Zonotrichia > Zonotrichia albicollis. The sequence goes on from NC_133823.1 coordinate 1,485,192, forward strand.
TCATGAGAACACAGAGACATGGAGGAGACCCACACTCTTCTTTCTAAAGATCTTTTTCCCTCAGAAAAATCTTTTGCCACAAAAATCTTTTGCTGTGAATGAGGCCATTCATTGATTTGATCTTAACTCTCTGCCCCAGCAAAAATAGAGTCCATAGAGAGCTGTTCCCAATCAAAGGGGTTTGTAGAGTTTGGGAAACAGCTGGCTGTGGCCAAGATGCTCAGACTTTCTTACCTAGACAATTGCACCTTAACTTGAAACTCTAGCACTTAACACTGCACTTAGTCTGCCATGCTACATCCATCCTATGATCTGGAATACCACAAAAACCCAGACAAAGTGCTGTGTTGCCTCTTCTGTAAGAATTGCTGTGCAATCACTTCCCAGAAAGGGCTGCTGTCATTCTGTGCAGAAGCCCAGCATGTTGTTTTCTTAATCCCAGAGGTATTCTTGCCCCTGCCCTCCCATGAGTGGAGGAGAGTGGTCAGGAAACACAGAAGCTATGGCATGAAAAAATTGCACAGCACTGTACTTATAATTTTCAAATGGGGTAACAGTAAATGGCATGAACAACGTACTAAAATTGCAAAACTGCAGTTACCACTGCTTTTTGTATTGGTATACTTCACCCCTGAATATACATCTGAAATATAGTCAGATCATGATGCCATTTCCCACCAGCACAATGGTTTGGCCTTTTTTCTCCTAGAGCTGCGAGAGAAGGTTTTATCCTAACTAAAAAGGGAGAAGATCCAGATAATTTTTCTAAAGGAAAAGGTATTTAGGAAATCCTCTATAGCCATAATAATGAAATTTTCCCAGAACATTCAGGTTAAATATTGGACAGCTGCCATGACTATTAAATAGATAGGGAAAAGTGTAGTTGACCTGATGCATCCATGTGCATTTCCCACTGATGATCCTGGAGTTTATAGGGTGCTGAAGTGAGACCTCTGTGCTGTTCTAGGTGTTCCCCTGGAAAATGGGCCTCTGGTGGTGAACCTTGCAGCCAACCCCTATCACACACACTTAGCCAAAGGGTCAAACTTGGTGTGCCCAGAGCGTGGGGACACTGAAACACCTCCATGAGCCTGACAGTCCTTTAGGCAATTATCTAAAGTCCCCTGGGGCTGCCATGCCACAGGAAGGTGGGTACCCTTCCCATCCCACCTTTCAGCAGCGGATCCATGTGCTTTCTGTGGAAGATTATCCACGTGCCACTGTCCATCCCTGCGTTAATCACATGCCATTATCTAGCTGCCACTGGCTGGAGTCCTGTCTCCAGGGTTTTTTGGTGGGAAAGGCCCCAAATGACCTAGGTCAGGATCCAATCTTAGTGTAAGAAGGAGGCTTCTCTCAACTCCTCTTGTTTCAGGCATAGTCCCTCATTTGACACACATGGAAGATATTTTAATAGTAATTATCCTCTCCTGATGCCAAAGTTTGCTCTATAAATTTCTCAAACTCAGCTTTTTAGCACACTTTCTCTTTAGCCCTCTCTCTATATGTGTATTTGCATGCACACACACACAATTACATCCAAAATGAGACCACACACTGCCTAAACAAGGCTGTGTTGTGTTTTTGCCACGTAACACAGTAAGAGCTAAACTCATCCTTCAAAATTCAGCACTTCATCCAGCTTTCTGTCCTGCACAATTGCTAAGTGACCTCCTGAGCTGTGGGATCAGCCTCAGTGTTACACCACAGGGCCCCCAGGTACAGTTCCCAGGCCTAGGGCAGGGGGAATCTCTGCTTGCTCTGTGGCATCTGTCAGCATATTGCCACGAGCTTTTCATTCTATATTTATGAAAAGGTGCTGAGGCGCAGCAGGCATTATGCATGATCTTCGCCATAAAAAAGGATCATGCCCTTATCATGTTTTCTGCAGTAATTTGCTAAATGTCATTGGTGCTACCCAGGTCTCATTCTGCAGAGCCCTGGCACGCCGTGGTGTTGCTGAAATGTGGTGCTGTCCTCGCACTCATGTGAGTGTTTGCTCTGTCATGAGATCTCCCAAATGCTGGATGTTTGATAGGCCAGTTAGCTGCCTGAATAAATATTTTCACTTTCTTTTAGTCAACACTAAAGCCAAGCATTCAACTGAAAATAGCTTGGGGTAAGCATTGTTGGTTTAAAATTAATTTTGTAATAGATTCTGTTTGTAGAATCATTGATTAGTGTTCCTGTGCTGGCTTTTAAAACACAGCTTAGAATATTGCAGAGAAATAACATTTTTACCACTAGAAGTATTATATTTTAGTTGTGTCTGTTTTTGGAAGGCTATCTGAAACTGCTCATGGAAAAGTAAAGCAAAACATTCTAGCTCAAAACCAGAGATGTTGTAGTGTGTTCTATGCCACTAATAGAGATTTGATTTTTTTTTTACCTTAATGGCCTATTTTAGTTATCTGCAGTTAGTTTAGTTACCTACCTATTTAGCTACTTACATTTTCTGAAGCCTAAAGACATTGTAAATAAAAAAAAAAAAAAGAAGAAAAAAGAAAAAAAATTAATAAACTTAACCAGCTGCAGATTTAAGGAGAATATTTAAAACCTCAGTAAGGGTTTTAAAAATAAATAACAAAAAGGTAAGATCCTAGTTTGGACAGTGAGTTATTTTTGACTTTATTTGATACAAGAACTCAACATGGATATTTTTGAAGTATGGTTCTCATTAACATTTGGATAGAGTACATTTCCTTTTCTTGATTCAATCATGAAAATATTCACTTACAGATAGTCCATACAATAGTGCAACCTCTTTCACACATTACTACATCATAATCCATTTGGCTGCACTTGCTTCAAACAGGTCCACTCTACCCATATGGGCTGGCTTCAGTATTTCTTGCTCCCATCTGTTTTTAGTTATCTTCTTTGGGCTGTGTTTTACTGAGAGATGCTCTTCAGCCACATGCAGAAAGGCTGTTTCTGAGAGAAAATGTGAACAACAGGGGACTTTTCTGCTCTCACATCTGTGGGAGTTCATTGGAGTCAGCTGAGCCTGCTGCTGTAGATTTTGGCTCTGCAGAGTCTGTTAAAGCCCATGTTGTCTGCGTGGTCTAAGTTTTCATTACAAAACCCTAGAGGCCTGCTTTGGAAATCCTTGATTCGTGTGAATATTCCTGCTGAAGAGCTGTCCTGCAAAAAGATGTCTTTTATTTCCTTTTCCTATTCACCTCTTTCCCTGTAGGACCACGTCCTACATCCTGGAGAAGCAGAAGAACAGTCTTTGCCACAAGGCTTTTTCATCCTCAGCAGGCAAGATAACTCAAAATGTACCAGAGATTTCTACTGTCTTTCCCAGCCTTTGATGAGTCTCAGGTTGGGCTGGGAAGCCAGGAGGAGCAAACCCAGCTCACAAGACCTTCCCCTACCCTCCAGCCTCACTGCATGCTCATGGCGTGGTGGCACCATGGAAGTCACTGCCTTGTTAGGAAGTCCACAATCTTCTCCTTTCTTGTTCTGTCCTGAAACTCGATGTTCCTGACACAGTGATGCCACTTGACATTACTGATCCCTCCTAAACACCTGCTATCAAATGCATCAAATCTTTTCTTGTCAGCTTGCGTAATGCCCCAGGTCTTTGCAGCATCGAGCAAAACTGATACCACACAGCTGTTGTAGGGCCTTATTTTTTGTTTTGCAGACATGTCACTGCCCCATGCTTTTGCCCTTGAATTTATTTGCATTGATATTCACCTTATACTGGTCAGGCTTGAAAGGACACTGGATGAAATCCAGGCAGAGTGGTCCAGGGTACTGGAAATGGGGATAAAATATGAACCCTGCCATGACTGTGACTGACCTCAGAGAGGAAGGACAAAGCCACTATTTCCTTTCCTCACTAGACCCAAAGCCATTATTTGATCAAGGGCTTTGATGTTTATTTCTAGTGAAAGCTTCTATTTTTAGGATTTTTCTTTTAAGGCGATCACTGGCCTTTGGGCTCACCAAAGATGAGCCAGAGGATTTTCAATTCTCGCTAATAGCTGGTCATATATTTATGAATGCCTGGATGAAAGAGGGACAGCATGCAGCAGATCTTACAAAATGTATTAAGAATGAGTGTTCTTTTTCAGAAGTGAAAATTTGTGATGTTACTGAATTTATTGATGATGTTCTGCATCAAAATTTAGAAAGAAAATAACACAGAGAAAAAAAAATTGGAATTAAGAACGCTGTACATAATTGTTTTCATTTCTCCAGAGGTAGTAAGACCATTTATCACAATTTTTAAAATACTTTCTGACTTTTTTAAAGTTACCTAAAGAATGCAAAAGAAAACCGACACAGCTCAATCCTCTTGAATTTTAAATTAACCTTTCCTGATTTATTTTGTCTTCTGTTAAATGTTTCTTTGTCTGAGTAAGTGTGAAACAATAGAAAGGTGTGTGTACATTCCTCCATAATATTGAAATAATTTGTAACAAATGTAAAAAAAAAAAATCTTAAAGAGACTAGAGCTGTTTAGAGTGTACGTTTATTTTTTATTTATGCAAGTTCAGGAAATCTCCACATGGCATAAAACCAGACTATTCCAGGCCATGTAGGGTATCACATATATTCTGTAGAGGTAACATTATGTGAGAAAATAAAGAAAAGTCCTTTCCTAAAATTACAGAATTTTATGAAAAAAATATTAATGATATATGACTTGAACATAGAAACCTATAGTAAACAGAGGCCACAAAAAAATTAACCTATTCCTCAAAATTAAAAAGGATAATAATAATAATATGAAAATATAAGTTCAAATAATATTTAAAATATAGATATTAAAAGTAGAAAAATATTGAAAAGTAATAAACAATCTAAACACAATTTTGTGGTTACATTTTATATATATGACATGTTGTTGTGATAATATATATTTATTAATACTCTTTTTCTGATATAATAGAATAATATAATATTTTTCTTATATATTAATATAACAATTATAATAATAGATCAATAATATACTTTAAAAAATATTGGAACAAGTATATAAAAATAATTTTCTGTAAGTAGTTCTATGTTGCTAATTTTAAATTATAACATTTTTACATAGTATAATACTGCATACATTATATATAATATTGTTAGCTATTAAATGTAGGAATAAATTCTACATTTGGCACTGCCACATTTCTGGTGATTATCATAAGGCTGTATAAAACTTGGATATAGTTTAATTTTTTTTCTGCTTATTAAAAGTCATGTGAGCATAAAATTATCTTGTATCAGATTATAATTTATAATTTTCACCTAACTTTTATTAATTTAGACCAAGTTCAACTTTATGAGAATCCTGAAATATTTTTATCTTCCACAGGAATAACCTTAGCATGAAAGTAAGGCACAAAATAATTAATACATTCAACAGTTCAACATGTGAACATTTACTGTGACCATTTTTCGCTTTGCTTGTTCCCCTTTGTTTGTTTTCTTGCCTTTATATTTTACATATCTAAAAATATTTAAATGGAATTAAATATTAAAAACACATTTGAGAAGTTATTCCTTAATTGCTATGTAGTTAAATAAATTTAGGTTGAAAATTATTCCAGTCTGATCTACAAAACCTCTATAGAGCAAAGATTTCCATTCAGAGGGGCAGATATTCTAACTTTATTGTTGCTTCTAGATTTTAGTCCCAATGAAGACAGAAGAAATAGATTCATCATGACTGTAGGAATAAAATCGAACCATAAACAGATATCAGGTCTTGCATTTGTTTTTTCTGGAAAACTTTCTTATCTAAAGATTCAAAATATTTACTTCTTTAAAGTTAATAACTTTAAAAAAATATACCAGAATTTTAAAAGTTGTTCAGCCACTTGATTTGCAATTTTAAGTAACATTTGTTTGAGGGAAAATATTAATTTCACCCCAAGGAATAAATAATATGACTTACCAGTACTGCAACTCTGATTTGCAAATAAGTACACATTCTTCCTCTGTAAATAGCATGCTTTTTAAAATAAAAGTCACATTAATATTTCACCTCTACCATGTTTTCTTTGCAAAATGGAACTCTTGTTAATTAATTTTGTAATTCTTAAATCCCACCTTATCTGAATTTGCTTTGAACCCGACAGTAGCACTGTAATGGCAAAGAATATTTTTAAAAGCTTTAAAACATGGGCTGGCCACTGTACAGAACGTGTCCCTTAATAGCAGCAGTGACAGGAGATAGAGGTGCCTTTCAACTGTCTTTTCATTTTGCCAAGACCACAAACGAGCTGAAAGGGGACAAAGTGACAATGGGCCTTTGTGTGTCTGAGGCCACCATTTCTGGGCAATGAGCAAACAAATTCTGAGCAGGAATTACCTGTGGAAAGAGCAATAATCCAGGTGATTTTAACTGCAGCTTCCAAAACGTGCAACGTGATATTTCCTCTCTGTAACTCATGAGGAATTTTTTGTTTGGATTTTTTCCCCCTCTGCTTTATTTTTTTTTTTTTATTTGAGGACTGTTGGATATGGCCAGAAAAGCAGCACATCCCTGGCCCAGCCCGAATGCCATGACCATCCTAAGTCTGGAAAAAGGTCTTTGCATCCAACAGGGCTGGGGATTAACTCAGCCTAGAGAAGACAGCAGATGAACAAGATAAACCCCACCCCAAAATGAGGGAGCAGCACAGTGAAAATGATAGAGTGGGTCAATGAAAAGACACCTCAGTCTCCAGTTCTGGAGGGTGACTGAGCTGCAGTAACTGCTCCACCAGTGAGATGAAGATGTTGGATTTGGGAACATGAGGCTTCATGAGCCCAAGAATGGGCAAACCTTACTGCTATCAGGAAAACTTTGACTTCTTGCAGAAAGGAGTTAGGAAACACGTAGACATATGGACACTGTGTGCAGAGTGAAAAATTTGATCTAGAATAACACTAAAAGAATATTTCTGTGTGGGGAATGCAATGTTGTCCATCTGAATTGCTCCCCAGGGCACAGTGAGTATGGACAGGGCTCCTCTGCAGGGCTGCTGACCATAAGGGTGGTTGGCTGAATCACTGCCCTCCTCCTCATGGGGTGCCCTGCAGCTTTGATCTTTGGATCCAATGCTCCTGAGGCTGAGCAGCTGCTCACAGGGAATTTTCCAAGAAGGCTCCTGTCTCTGAGCTCGTTAGCCCTTCTGAGCTCGTTAGCCCTTCCTTTGGCCTGAAGCAGCCAAGCCCCAGTGACATTTACTGCTGGTGGAAAAACCCCACTCATTACTTGGCTCTTCTAGTGGAGGATGAGATTAAGAGAAATTCAGGGCATGATACAGCCTTGTGGTGACTTTGGATGGATAGCTGGAGTAACTTGGGGAATAATGCCATGTGTGACAATTTTGACTTTGCACAAGAAGCCTCGTGGGCTAGCGGCAGATAAATGGGGCTATCAGCTATGACACAAAACTCGGTCCTTCAGTTGTTATATTTCCATGTGAATAAGGCCATAACACGTGCTCAGACAGGTATCACCCACTAAAGCAAAATATAAAGCTTCACTATCTTTCAAACTGCTCAAACTTTGTCTTCTCTCCATCCCAAATAGGAATACTTTAATGTAGTTTTTTAGTTCTTTTTTAAAATTTATTTCCCCGGGAGCCCCAAAGGGAGCTGCTATGAAACAGGCAAACATGATTGATGGATTGCAAAGAAATGCCATAAAAATAGGTCCTAAGGTACTGTAGCAGAGGAAAGGTCAATGAAAATTTAACTGAAGCAATCGGAACAGAAGATGTCAATACAGAAAAAAAAAATGCCCTCAGGATAAAGCAGCTCAGTACACCTTTACTCACTGCCACACCATGGATTAAGCTAGATAGAAATGGATCTCCAGCTCTGTATCCAAACTCTTCTTTCCCTATTCAGTATCCCACAGCCCCATACCCACCAGTGTCCCCTCCCTGTGCAAAGATGTCAGCAAGAGCTGAACCTTGGCTTTACTCCATTTCAAAAATCCCACGGGACTGAGAGAGGAGCAGAAAGTGGCTACTGTTCTGGATTGAGAAGAAAGCTCTGAGGTCTGAAGGAGCAGATTTTGTGCTGCTGCTCTTAAATGCTGGAGACACCAGGGTCAGACTCTGGAGATTTGGTAGAGGAATTATGTTCTGTGATTCTGCCCTGCAGACCTTACTCAGGTGGACAGACTCATTAACAGCAATTAACATCCCATTTCCAGGCAATGCTTGTAAAAGTACCAAAGTAATCACTGACTCAAAGCTGAAGTAACATTTAGAAATCAGTTTTCCTGCACATCCAAGCTAAACAAACAGATTTGAGTTTCTGCAGACACTCGGTAGTCTCATGGGCTGTTTCTGGGCAACAGGGAGGCTGTTACACAAACAGCCTTGCTACAGCTTCCAGTGGGCTGAAAACAGGCTTTTTCAAACCATTGCTGAGTGCTTCCCAATTGCATTTTGCCTCCCTGCTTATTTATTGTTTTGCATTAGGTGAGCCTGCTAGCAGTGCACCATCGCATGGAGAACATCAAAAGGAGGGTCAGAAGTTATCCCAGCTCTTATCTCATGGCCAACATCATTTCCCAACCCCTGCACATCTGCCTTGCATTTTGTGAATTTTAGCACGTTGAAATCATTGTGGCTCAGAAAAACTTTCCTGGAGCCTGCTTGGTTGGTTTGCACTCAGATCACTGCTGGTCCTGCCCTCCACGAGCTCCAGAATTTGAATTACTTTGCACATCTGAGCAGTGCCATTGACACAGGGAATGTCTGAGTGGGGGAGTGTCTGCAAGCCCCAGACCCTAAAGCTGCAGTGAGGCTGAAAAGCACCAGCAAAAAGGGGTCAGAGAGAAGGAAGGACAGGACAAAACACAGTAAGTGGTGAACAAGTTCAGGCTGTGAAATCGAATGTTACTATTTAACTTATAATAAAACAGTAAGGAACTATTTGCTGAACAGGTAAGAGAAAAGACAGAAGGAAATACCAGCCTTGAATCAAATAACATAATTCTCTCCTGATCACAATAAGTAATTCACGGTGGAAATTAATAAAAATGCAACAAGGGAACTAAGCAAGGAAAAAATATAGTCACAATAATGGGACAATTCTGCAGCATTGACTAGAAGATGTTGCTAAACTGGTTGACACCGATTTTAGACACTCACTACCACCTACAGCAGGTTAAAAATAAAATATTACAAAGTTTGGGTTTTGGAGAGAGAACAGTGGCAGCTGAGACACAGCAATTTGTACACACGAGGCTGGAAAGCAGTTTGGGGCAGGGATTTGTGTTGTGATATATTTCTACACCTGAACCCTATTACCAAGAAATATTATTAAGTCATGAAAAAATGGTTAAAATAAATAAGATCAATTTTTTGTAAATAATGCTGTTGAAGATGTGCAATCTCAGGAGTACTGTTGCTCATTCAGAGTCTAATTTGAGTTTCCAGGATCAGAGACAGAGCAAAATAAGCCCTTCCATTACCTCGGGCAGCCTGCAGTGAAATGCAAGGGTGACTTGCTTTTGACCTGCTGGTCTTGATTTTGGTGTCATGCCCTGATTTGAGTGACTCACTTGTATTCTACAAAAATACAGTTTCTGGTTGTTGGGTGATTAACTGTTTGTCCTGCTGCAGTCCTTCCTTCTCCCCCTCAGTCCCACACTCCAGGGTGGCAGGAGGCACGAACTGTAAATTTACTGGAACAACAGTAAACCCAACACACTGCGACTTGCATATCCTAAAACCACAGTGTACTTTAATTTACTTTCTCTTTCAATGAATGATTGCCATAATAGACACACTGAGGAGTTAATGCTGAATGTGTCTCTGGGTGGTGTCAGAGCCTTTGATATCCCACCCTGTGTCACTTTGGGTGTTTCTGAATCCCCCATTTGAGAGCCTGTGGGGCTGGAGCTGATGAGCACAACCGGAGCCTCGGCTCCTGGCATCAGCAACTGCCAGGGAGACCCAGTGAGATGGGAACAGGGAGAGCAGCAATTACTTCCAGTGGGGAAAATGCCTGTTTGTCCCAGCTGAAATGCTTTGCAGCAGCTTTCAGACTTTGACAGCCACCTAGGGAAAGGGGGATTGACTTCACCTCTCTTCGACCCCGAACAGCCACTGATGTGTTTGTGCATAACAGCCCAAACGAGCCCACTGCAATCTTGGGAGGATTTTTCCAAGAGCAGCAGTAATCTTGGTGGCTCCATGCTCTGGGGATCACTTCTGGAAGCCCCAAGGGACTGAATATCAAATCTTTGAGTAATCGAGGCTCAGCAGAGCCAAGCAAATTCAAATCCTTTCACTTGTTTGTTTGGAGGGTTCCCCATTAACCCAGATCCATGCCACTGCCTGGTTTAGGTGAGAAACTGCCAGTTTCTGTGCATGGACATAGACCTTCAAGACCTTCTCAACACCTCCAAAATATTCTCTTATTATCTATTATTTTCTTTCCCCTCTGTGGGGTTTTTCTAATGCCGTAATTTTGTTTCTGAAAATCATACTGTTATTTAGCTATTTAAAATTGCTATGTACCCGTGAATACAAATCTCTTATCTATTTGCATATTATCTAAGCTATTTCATAAGTTTGAAATCTTAAATTATTGATTGCTTTGCCAACACATCATTTCAAACATGACTGAATAGCTGAAAAACAGCATTTAAAGTTAGGACACTTTTTACCCTCTGTCTGGAGCTCTCCCTCTCATTTAGATAAGGTGCCAAGCAGGTCGCTATAACTTTTTTCACTTTTTTTTTTTTTAATTTGTTTTGCATAACTTCAATAATTTATTTCTTAAAATGTTAGTGTGCAGCTTAATTTATTAACTTTCCTTTGTGCGATGGAACACAAACTGTGATCGCTTACTGAGCCTGGTAATCAAATATAATTTGAATATAATGTGGCCTCAAAATTAATAGCCCTGAAACAAATAAGAATAGCAGACTCTAAAAAATTGCCAGAATAGGAGCCCAGCAGGCTCTCTTTAAATGTGTCTTTTAGAAAAATTGCATACTAATAATCCTATTATTCAATGGGGAAAAAAAGTATCTTTCCATTTATTATATGCTCTGGAAAAGCCACAGCCTTTTACAATGCTGCTTCTCACAAATCACTTCAGTTTAATGACATTACTGTACATTTCATCTCTCATTTGAGTAAATATGTTTATTTCATCCTGGAGAGAGATTTTATTTTAACTTCAAGATTATAATTTCTTAGAAGTCTGTCACAGAACAACATGAGCTCTGCCAAATGGCAATACATACCCACCCCCCTGCCGTATGTTTAAAAAATTAAGGATTTTTTTCCTCCAGCACGGAAAAATATTTATTTATTCTGACAAAGAAGCAAAGGACAGCTATCAGAGACACTAAAGTTAACTGCTGCCTGAAGTCATAAACATCTGGTGGCTATTTTAATTGCATTGTGAACTAACCACCAAATCCTCCACTAAAGAATAAAAATATTTCCCCTGTGCAATTCTGTGTTTTAGAATTCTTCTCTTCTGAATCAATGTCAGACCTGATTACAGCACAATGAAGTCTGTGTTTCATGCCTGCATCTTCTTGAAAACACCACACACTCTTATTACAATTGCAGGTTTACTCAAAGCATCTCATACAGACAAATTTTTCAGGTTACTTCTGCAAACACTGACTTAGAGATAAAATAGAATGCTTAAATCACTGTAGTTTGTTTGCAAGTAAGTTAAATCAGAACATCTGCATAGAAATGCTGGACATTAGAAAGCATACAGATAACCACACAAACACACAGATTCGTGTATATGAGATATGTGTGTGTACATATATGCATTCACACACACAAAAAATGCAGATATTCATACATATATATGCATATACATGTATACAAAAGAGGAATTTAAGTAAGTAGTAACACCACCTACCTAAATGTGAACAGAAATTGTTGTTAATAAAATACTTGCATGAGTTGTACGGGGACCTTCTAAATGTCTGTGCTTCCTGGGGAGACTAAATGACCTCTTTTTTACAGATACCAAGATCAAAGCTCTTGGTTTAGATACTCCAGCTGTCCCTCTCGTTGGCATTTGACATGCTACCCGGTCCATTTAAAATCAGGGGGCATGTAAACATTTTAACCCTTGGCAGCAGTATCTGAGAAAGATGCTGGCAATAAATGGTCGTAACTGCCTGGGCCAAATCACATTTGGTGTCCTCCCTTTGAAGTCCATGCAGGCACTGTACCCTATGGTTTTGACAAAGAGCCAAGTCCAAAAAAAGGATGTAGGCTCTGAAGCTGTCCGGATGTGGACTTTGGGATCCAGAGTGGCTCCGTGCTGCTGAACAGTTGCCTCCAAACCCACTGCAGGACTCCCTGCCTGACCTTGGAGGCTTTTTGCCTTGGCTCTGCTCTGGTGCTCTCCCTGCATTGCCCCAGAACTCAAATCCCAATGTTTTTGTACAAGCAGAGGGGCGCCTTCATCCCTCCTGAAGCTTCCTTTGGTGGGTGTACACGGGGGTAACACATGCTGATAGGATTAGACTCTGCTCTGAATTTAGTCACAGCTATTTATTTAATTTTTTTTTTAAACCATTGCCACAGGAGGGTGCCATTTTTCTGTTTAAGCTCCAGTTGAGACACAGGGTTCAAATAGTCTGGATCCACCATGCCCCAGGAGAGCAGGAGATGGTGGATGTGAGCCCAGGACAGGTGTCCTTGCATGCCCACACCCTTCCCACCAAAGCCAAGTCAGGTCCATGGAGATGTGTAAACAAACAGCATCAACAAGATCCTATGGGTAAAAGTGTTATTCCTGGTCCTCACCAACAGGTTGTTTTCTGTCATATTTTTAGAGAAGAGAGATAGCAATGGAAAACCAGGGCCCTTCTCCTCTGCAGCCATGCTTTGAAAGAGTGAGTCTTTTCTGTCTCTCTCTTTCCAGTCTTTGGAGAAACAGCGGTGAACCTCATCCTATTTGATTCCAGAAGGTATTGGCTTCTGCACTAGGTACCCATGGTCTGGAGAAAGGATGAGCTCCACACCCAGATAAAGGATGAGCTCCACACCTAGCTAAAGTGTGTCTCACAGGCCTGTGTGTGGCCTGGATTCCATTCTCCCATGCTGAGAGTCCAGTTGCTTGATCCACCTTCATTTTGGGTTCAGGTACTTAAATATGTTTTCCCCTAAAATGCCAAAGTGTTTCAAGTGCCCTAGGGCAGGCAGGCTGATGTGGCACTGGTTATCAGAAGTTAGAGCAGGCCTGACACAGAGACGCCTCAGAAGGTGATGCAGAACTTGTTCAACACCACACATTGCCATGGGGAAGAGGAGGAGGGCACTGCAGGTGGTGGCACATCCCTCCCAGAGACCCCTCTGTGGTAAGGAGGGGGCTGAGAAGGCAGCTCTGATGGTTCTTGTCTGGCACTGCAGTGGGGAGCTGCATGAGTCCACAGGAATTGGTCCTCAGGGGAAAACCTGAGAACTCATTTCCTTCTTGAAGAACGTTCATGTAGTCAGCTGAAATGGCAGAAATAATGCCAGTAGCAGAGTTCCAGGATTTTCTCTTCTCCACTCCCAAACAGTTTCTGCTGCATCCACTCATTTGGTTTCTCCAAACATCTCCAGATGTTCTCTCTCCTGAACATCTGAGTTTCAGGCCCATCACCCTCCACACTCCTCCTGGTGCCCTTTTCCTTGTAGACAGCCACTTCCATGAAGGATTTGCTTCTGCAATGCCTTGACAGGAAACATCCCGGTTCATCTGTCCCTGCACTGCCCCCTTACCCCTCCGGTCCATTTGGGAAGCAGTCAGGCATCCCCAGGAGCATCCCTGTGCCTGAGATCTGATGTCTATGAGCAAATCCCTGAATTCAGGAGCAATCCCTGAATCTCAGAGCAAACAAGGCCAGCTGCTCTGTGCCCATGCTTCTCTCCTTCCAGTTTTTATTCTCAGGGATTCATCCAAGGTGGAAGCTGCTTCAGCCCTGGACATGGCTTCCCATGACATGCTCACAACTGCTCAGCCTCTGGTGGCTCCTCCAGTATTAAGTACATAAAACTACACTCAGAAATGAATTAGCAATATTTAAGTCAAACTGCATATTTGAGTACAGCATATTTGAGTATTTAAAGGCAGTGGCAGGCACTATGCACAGCAAATAAAGATATTCATGCCATTCTAAGTAGTGGAGAACACATTTGCCTTCAACATCTATTGTCTATAATCATGTGAACATTTTATAACAACAGAGATCTCAGCAAATGTGATCTAAGGGGGTCGTTGAAAGGGGAAACTATAAAATAATTCTAAACTCTGAAGTTTTTTCCCCAATTATTCTTTCTTACAGAACAACAGCTATTAAAGTGTCTTGTTAAATATGTGGCCTTCAAATGAGCAACCACTTTCTCTGGGCTTAATATTAAAATTTACTCTGCCTTAACATTCTTTTAAAGTTAGGTTTCTACAAAGAGATCAAACAATCTAACTACACCATTTCAGAGTTTAAACAAATACACTTGGAGCTGTAGTGGCAGGATTTCGTTGTTATTAACTGATTGTAATTGTATCAGTGCATTTATTTACACTTCCAGATGATGTTACAGAACACTTTTGGGGAGATTTTCCTAATAGTGCAAGCATAGATGGAAAAGTTGAAAGAAACAATGTCCAGAATTTCTATAATTAATACAGAGTTGACTGTAGGCGTTTGTAGTCAGGGAATTGAAGAAATTGATGTAGTACCTTGAATATTGGTGCTGTTTGAGAATCACTACCACAGCAGAGAGGCTGAAACCTGGATTCCAAGCGTACCAAGCCTGCACTCCCTATCAGTTGCTGATATGGATCACTGGTCACAGCTCTAATTGACTGATTACACAAAAGCTCTTTGCAAAATCAAGACTAAGCCTCTGCAAAGGAGGAGCTGCAGTTCCTAGTGACTGGCTCCAACCAGAGCTTCAAAGTTCATGTAGAGTCACCAAAATTGAATTTGCGGCCTGAAAAGCAAAACTTGAGGGATTTGTCCTGTGCATTTATAGAGCCTGAAGGAATAATAAATAGGACTTGAACAGTCAGATGAAACATTAATAGCTAGGGTGTAAATTGAGCAGCAGTGTTTAAGAATATATTTTGTGTCTGGCTTCAAGTAAAAAAAGGATTTAGATCAGAATTTATGTTAAGTTTGGAAGATCAGCTTTTGATTTGCTGATAACAAAATTCAGATGAATTTCAGGAAAAATAACAGCATGAAGTAGCATGCCTCTGGAATGTTATTTCAGTGATGGGGCTGTAAGCTTGTTTTCCTTTTACCTCTTTCAAAACCAATTAAATTAACTGGTGCTGTACCTCCTTGCACCATAATCTCAAATTTAATTCTGCAATTGGCCTTGAGAAATCTTTTCATCTGTTGCCTTGAAAACAGGAAGAAAAGTAGAGGCAGAGAAAGGGAAGTGTAATCAAAATTCCTGGTAGCAACTGAGGATCTGAATATCAAACTCTTCATTGTCACAATTATTTAGAAACAAGCCATCTCACTTCCAGTATATGCCATGATCTCACCTGGCAAAGGGTGGAATATCAGATCAGGAGAACAGAATGTATGTAATAAATTAGAATGTATGTAATAAATTAGAATATATGTAATAAATTAGTCACATCAAGCACAGTAAGATTTTTGTGTTCTATTTATTTTTAATCCTATTTCAAGAGAGCTAAGGTATGTTGGAAAAGGCCCTCAGAGTTTTCATGGACATTTCAGCTGACCAAGAACAGAAGCCATTATAGCACTGCATCCTAATAAATTCTACCAAACAAATGGGTTTTTCTCCTTCTCCTTCTCCTTCTCCTTCTCCTTCTCCTTCTCCTTCTCCTTCTCCTTCTCCTTCTCCTTCTCCTTCTCCTTCTCCTTCTCCTCCTTTTTAAATTCAGAGAGAAGATAAATGAGTTAAAGTAACAAGGAATATTTGTTAAAAATATTTAAATATGTTAATTTAATAATATATTAATTTAATATGTTAAAAAATTACCTTCCTGTAAATCTTTGACAAATTCTAGTTTATGGAAAAAGACAAATGTAATTTGGGACAGCAGATTTGTATTAAAACTTGACCCTTTACAACTGGAATGTCCACAATGGGTGGCAGCTGAAAGATCTGTTTTATAACCCCAACACTTCTTTAACAGCCTTGCATGCAATAATTTCTGCATTCAATTTCCTGTACACGTGTACAACAGCTTGCCCAAGGGAATCGGGCTCCCCTACAATCCTTCTTCTTTTCCTGAGCATTTGCAATTTCTGGTTTCTGGAGGATAAAAAAGGAAGGAAAAAAAAAACATTAAAAAAACCCCTCACTGTAACACTTACTGTATTTATGAAGCAATGAACAAGTTTGCATTTCTTGCTTCCAGGGAAATGGAAAAGATCACAGCAAGATCTCACCAGGCTGTTCCACAACTCCAATGGCTGGAGGACAAGCCCTGCTCATTGTGAGAGCAAAGCTCTCCCTCAAAAAGGAGCAGTCCCCTTTCATCTCTTCCAGCTGAGAATGGAAGAGGAAGGGGAAAAACAAGAGTTAAACTCAGCCTTGCACCTACTGGGGATAGTCCTGAGCCAGCTTTGACAAGAAATGCTGAAGATGTCAGTTGGTTTTAATATTTATCTTCACAGCAGTACTGGTCTGTCATGGCACACACTGTATAACTCAGAATTTATTATTTGGCATGGGAAATCATAAGGAAATCCTTTACTTAACAATGGAAAGTGTTTTCAGCCCATTTAATAACTGACACTTCCTTGTCTATTGTTGCTGGGTTTGATGTGGGAACTGCTGGAGGGAATCAGGAGCCCTGGCTTTGCCCAGAGGACTGACCAGCCCACTGATAAATCTCCTCTGGCTGGGTGGTTTTTCAGAGCTTACAAATCAATCAGCTACTGAACTAAATAAGGAAATTTTATGCACTTGGTTATCTCTGTTAACTAAAGCTCCAGGCTTTTGGAGCTGGCTTTTGGCAGACAAGGAGCCTTAGTGCTTTCAGGAAAACCATTTATGCCCTGCTCTAGGCAGGAGCCTCAGCCTCGCCAGGGCTTTGAAGGGACATGTCATGCAGGTCATGTCTCTGGGATGATGGTGCTCCCGCCCAGGCTCTGCCAGCAGATGGGATGGGAGGCACTCCAGGGATGGAGTAATCTATATTTAAAGTCTGTGTGTGCATATACCTCCTTATCTGTATGTATGAAACCCATAAAATCTAACAGCTCCTCAGCCTGAAGTGTAATACAGGTGTTAAAGCTTTGAGATAAGACTGGACCCATTTTTGGGTCTGCAACAGGCATCACCTCTGGTTTTGGAACAGTCACATTCTCCTGGAGCAACTTAAGGAGCCTTTGCCCCCTTTGGAATGAGGATGGTCTCCTGCATGGGTTAGCACTGCACTGCAAGGGACTTGCAGGTGCAATTGTGGCATAGATGGTGGTGACAACTCCAGAAAATTAAACCCACTTATTGTTTTTGATTTTATTCCTATTCTTTCAACAGACAATAGCCACCTTAAAAATCATTTGACCAGGAAATGCTGCTCACTGCACCCAAATACAATAAGTAGTCCAACAAAGGAGCCAAAATATTAATCAATTTTTCCAATTCATTTAAAAAAACCTTTGAGTCATGTAGCAAAATGAAAATTATCCTGTCTGGATAATTTCTGTTGGCACAATAGTGTACATTGTGTAGAGAAGCTGCCTTCTTTGATTTGTTTCATCCAGCAGCAAGGATAAATGGCTCTTAGCTCTCCAGCTGCATTATCAGGGAGAGCATTAGCATGGCTGCTGTGCCATTTATCTCCTGTGCCTCCTGACACGTGCCTTGTCCTGCTGTCACAACAGATATTGCTGCAGCTGGGGACACTCTGCAGCGAGCACAGCAGCCCAGAGCAGGCACCTCTGCTGAGGGAGGGGAGTGGGAGCCTTGCACATCCTGAAAATTAACAGGTTGTTGTTTCTCCTTTACCTCCTGAGAAAGGAAGAGCACATGGACAGCACCCTTTGTGCCACAGACACTGCTTGTGCACCCGGGAAGGGCACGGCTCAAACTGGTCTGAGCCAGAAGACCAGGAGCAGTATTATGCATGACTTTTTAAAATTGTTTTTTCAGCATTTTGGCAGCTGTAAAGCCACATAAGCCTTCTAGCTGGCCAGTCACAGAATCACAAATTGATTGAGGGTGGAAAGGACCTCAGCAGATCATCTTGTCTGAATTCCTTGCTTGAGAAGCAGCACTTAGGGGTGGTTGCTCAGGACTGTGTCCAGACAACTTTTGAGTATGTCCAAGGTTGGAGACACCACAGTGTCCTTGGGCAATATGTGCCAGTCACCCTCACAGTAAAATAGTGTTTCCTGATGTTCAGAGGAAACACAGCCCTCCTGTGTTTCAGTTTGTGCCTGATGCCTCTCACTCCTTTACCACTGAAAGAATCTCATGTGTCTTCTTTGCACCCTCTCTTTGGTTATTTATTTATGTATTGATAAGAACCCCCAACCTTCTCTTCTTTAGGCTGAACAGTCCCATGTCTCTCGGCCTTCCCTCAGGAGAGATGCTCCAGCCCCTCCAGGCTTTTCATGGCCCTTTGCTTGATCACCTCCAGCATGTCCATGTCTCTCTTTCACTGAGGAGCCTGAAACTGGACTCAGTTTTCCTTGTGAAAGACCTTTAAGAACCAGATGGCCCTTTCTTCCCTTTCTTTATGCAGGCTTCCATTTGGTGCACTGCAATAATAGAAAGGCTCTAGAGTGCCAGAAACTTCTCTGTCCATAACACTTGCAAGTTGTCAGTCCTCTTGCTGTGAGCTTGTTTTTCCTGTCAAGGACAGTGCTGACCGCTTGTGCTGGCTAAAGAACTGCAGCCCTTGGTGCCAGAGGCAGACCTGCAACTGGATTAGTTACAGCTGCTGAGCCTTGACACTCAAAATCTCCCTTTGCAAGGCACTGGAATACAGCACACATCCCTCCACTCTGCCCATCACACAGGTCTGCATTTCCATGGTGGCATTCATGCAGTCAGTGTCACTCCTCTGTGTTATTGGGCTCAGCATCACCAGATCCCTCCCAAGCCCTTATAGCAGGGTCAGAGCCCAAACTTGGGCAAGATGGATTTTTTTTCAATTTTTTTTGCTATCCAAAACATGTTAATTGAAAGGTACATCCAACAAGCACATTTCCCAGGATGGATGTGTAGATAGTACAGGAGCAGAGCTGACTGCTCTCTCCACCTCACCTGGAGCCACCAGAGCACAGAGGCTGCAATTCCATGAGAATCCATGAGAATCCATGATGATCCAACTGCTGTCCCCACAGTTCTTACAACTAAAAGTGCACAGATTTGCCATGCAACCCTATAGATAGAAGATGTCAAGGTCTCAACCACAAATTTTATGTCACCAGCCAAGCAGAGTAGCACTGAGAGAGACTGGGCACATATTTACAGGTAGGTTACAGGTAGATTTTTTTAAAAAGGCAAAGCAACCCACCCTATCTTGATAAAATTCTTTATTTCTGACTTTAAAAACCAGTATCCTGAGCACTATTGAGCAGACTAGGTCCTGCTTAGGAAAGCAGCAAGAATTAAAATGCCTGGGTAAGTGACAGGCACTAAGCATCCTTTTGCTCCTAGGCCTAAAATGCTGCTGTTACAGGGGACTGACAAAAGACTTACTCTGGGAAACTATTTCCTTAGTGATTCTGAAGTTAAATTCTGTTCTGGTTTTGGATGCATCAGAAGGGACAACCTGCCTTTTCCACCATAAACTAAACCCTAATGTCCTTTATAAAGCAGTAGGGAGGGATGGTGCAGGATTTAGCACAGTTGGGTTTTTTCCCATTCCTTCTCAAACTCTTTATATATTTATGAGCAAATCATCTTATTAGTATGAGACTTTATTGCCTAAAATATAAAAATACTTCCTGTCTCTGCAATCCTTTGTGTCTTTTGTCTGTCCAGCTTGTAAATTTTCTCTGTGTAAATGCAGTGTGTAGCACCATTACCAGGACTCCCATATGAGATGGCAATTTGAGCACTACTGCAACAATTCTGTAGCCAGCTCACATTAAATCACTGTATATTTGGTGTGGAAATGACAGTTTCAGTGGAATTAAGAGAGAAATTTATCCACGAGTCTTTAGCAGTGGTTTAGACATGAATGCCCTTTTTATGTAAAGCGATAGTTGGAAGGATTAAGATTGGGAGGTTAATCTTTCCTAACGGCCAGCTCATTGTTTTCTCATGATTCCAAAATTCTTTGGTGAGAGACACGGTCTGCACAGCTCACCATTAGCAAGTTTGGAATGGAACGCTGACCGCAAAGCAGTCAGGGCTGGATGTCTTGCAAAACTCACTCAAATACTGATTTCCTTCTGAGCCTTTTCTTCTAAAGATGCCAGACACATTCCTGTCCGTGTCCAACAGCTCTGTTTTCTGAGGCAGGAAAGCTTACACACACACACACACATCTCTGAGCAGAGACACACTCAGAAGAGGCAACTCAAGCCCCTGCCAAAGAACACGTACGCTGGAAAATATATTGATTAAATAACTTGTTTTCTTATCACAGGCTAAGAATGCTCCTCCTTTGTGAGAAAGGCTCCTGCTCATAGGGGAGGCTAACATCAAAGTTAATATTGATTAATGAGAAATTTTAATGATTTTTCTTTTTTTTTCTTTTGGTTTCTGAAATGGGAGGTGATTCCAACAAATATTTGGGAAAGAAGGCAATTGTGCTGCTAGGCCCTCCCAGAAGGAGAAATACTTTCTGTCAGAGAACTGGTGGAAAGCAAAGAGGGAAGATGCCGCGAACACTTTTTGACTTAAATCCCAATGTCTGGAATTTAAAATGAAATCTCTTGGTGTTCTGCTCATACATACTCAGTTCAAATCCGCTTCCAAACCCTGTTTTAAAATATTGTTGTTAAATCCAGCTATGGAACAAGTTAACAAAACATTTTTATTTCCAGCAGATTTCTCCTTGGTCCTTCTGAAGCAAGTTTGTGGTTTAATTTTGTGTCCATCAGACACCCTGTACATCTATATTTCCTCTGAGACACTTTAGTTATGGTCTTGCCATTTGGTGGTTTCATGGCTGTGAGCTCAGGGGACCCTGGTCCAGCCAGAGTAAACCTTCTGTCATGAAGATCCAAGCACTTATAGTCAACTATAGAGAAGTCTGTGTTTTTTAGGGGGTAAATCTTCCATATATTTGCTCTGATGGCTTCAGGGCATCTTGTGTTCAGGAGTGACCCAGCATAGCAGAGGCTGCTCATCTTTTCACACAATCAGCTCAAACCAAACATTGAGGGACAGGGCCTACCAAACAGCCTTGCTTTAGGTAAAATCTGCCCCAAAAAATCTTCTGTCTGGTGATATCTGTGGGGTACAGCCCATAAATGCACCAGGGAAGGGTGGTCTTGGAAAACTGCCAGGCTACAGAGCTGTGGGATGACATTTCTCAGTCGTGCTCCAAATTCTCATATTCTTCCATCCTGTTAGAAGTGAAAGTTCTGTTGCTTGGAAATTATTAGTTAGGCTTCCAGATTCTAAACAATTTTAAAAGGGCTATCTTGTGTTATTTATGGCACAGCTGCAATTAGAAATAACTGGCTATAAAAGTGTCATTGTTGGTATCTGGTTCAGGAGCAGCTTTCTTCTCTCTGTTGTTTTTTCCTTCTCTCTGATGTTGGGGAGTTTCTGCCTCTCAAGCTCAGCTGGGGAGCTGAGATTTAAATGGGGGAAATTCTGGCTCAATAACCATTAGCAGTACTGAACTTTCCACCAGATAGAACCCTCCATCTAGACACAGATTTATATTTGTGGGATCAGAGCCTCCAGCATATAAATTCTTTCGAGGCCAGTACTGCCTATATTTATGTTTTTTAAAGTATCTCACTAAAAGGGGCCTTGGAGCCACATTATGTTGGAATTAAATGTTATTTTTAAATCAATGTGTTCCTGAATCTTTTATGCCATTTTGGCCAACCCTAGGCATTACTCTTGATAGAAAAACAACAATTTAATTTTACTGGTTAAATCATTCCTGACACCTTTCAATGAGGCAATTACCAGAGATAGAGAAAATACAGCAATAAATAGTGTTTGAAACTTCAACTAGGAAGTCCAAATTAGGAGGAATGGATTTTGTGCCATACAAATTTGGTTACTGCAAGTTTGGGACTGAGCTGTATCATTATATTTTATAGTACTGTAAAATGAAAAAGTGTTTCTAATGAATCCGGTCCTAGCTGTCCCTTTTGGCTTGTCCAATCCAAGCGTGCTGTGCACAGGATATAATTAGCTTGATGCACAAACTAGTGAAATAAATGGCCTTTTAATGAAGCTCAGGGCGTGCAAAGAAAAGAGCAGCCAAAGCAAAAAACAAAAAAACAAACAAAAAAAAACATAGAACAGGAAGTCAAATAAATTTTCTTCTTGCAAATGGCTCAAGATGGGAGTCAGGACCTCTGAGCTGCCCCCTCTTCACTGTGCAGTAATGTCATTCCATCTCCTGCCTTCCTTTTCCCTTGGAAGAGGGAAAAACTCCACAGATCCTGCTGACTTCTGATTCTGGCTCTTTCTCTCCGAGAGAGTGTAAGTTCAGTCCTGAACTAAACAATCCATTTCCTCAGGAACTGTCATTTCAAGAGGAACTTGTCTGGCTTTAAGTGACTTCGGTTCTTAAGCGCATATAATTTGTAAAGAGCACAAGTCTCATGCTGACTGTACACATCCTGTAGCTGTTCCTGTTGAAAGGCCTTTCTCCTTCCACAATGTACTGAAAAAGGAAATTAATCACAAAATAATCACAAAACATCAGTCTCGATGAGCTGGGCAGAGTGCAAGTGTCTCCTTTGCTCAAAGAAGTTTTGGGCTCTGAGCCCTGGATCATTTGATCTCATGGCATCTCTTCCACTGCCTCCAGCATCATGAGTTTGGCCTTTGGACATTTATGATGTTACATGGAACCCAGGATTCCTCCTGGGTGAGCCAGGGTCCCCTCCAGCCCACAGGGTCACGGGGTCTGGTTCTCACTTAGTCAAACACACACAACAACAGCATCAAAAGCTCATAAAACAGACAAGTTTGGAGGGTAAAAGAACTGTCTGCCTGTTTCACAGAAATCCAAAAGCAGTTGTGCAATTGCAAACACATTAAAGTGTGAGTCAGCCCAGCACTTGGAGGGAAAACAAATCCCATGGTGGACAGATACAGTGAGTAGATGGATCACAGGGCCCACTGCCAACCTGTATTGCTGCTGGTTTAGGTCTCTTTTAATACATCATTTGTAAAACCACCTATTCAAACCAGCTCTCATGCCATGAAATGGGCTGTAACTTCCCTGTATGTTGGGGTTTTGCCCCAGAACTCATTATTTCTCCTGCCACACTCACAGTTTTTTACTTTTCTATGACTCAGGTCCCATTTTTATTAACACTGCCTACTTTTCCTCTTTTAAGATGTCTCTTCCTCCCTGCTCACACCTCCTCAATCCCAATGTTTGCAGTTACTCTCTTGTTACTTTCCCATCAGTTGGCATTCTTTTGACCAGTCAAACAATACATTTAAGAGCTCTGTTGCTTTCTTCTGACACCATCCCACATTCCATGTTTCTTTGACTCAGTGCCAGTATCTGTACTCAATTATTTTGTCATTACCTGGTCTAATTTATGTTCATATTTATGCTATGTTTTTCCCCAGTTCAATTACTACCCTCACCCACCCAGTCTGATGAACTCCTCCTTTGTTTTTCTAAGGAGCATCTTTGTTAAATGCTCTTTGCCTTCACACATTTGTGGAAAATTCATCCTGGTGGAAGCTCAGCTGCTAAAAACCTGCTTTCTTCACTGGAAAAGTGAGTCAAGGCACTGATGAAAGATTGCTTTAAAGACAGCATTTGACCATTCACCTCCTACTAACAGGTGAAGTCAGCATCCCCTTCCTCACCTTGTTACACACAGCTTGTGGCAACGTTTACAGTATGTGGGAGAAACACAATTTCAGCTCGAGAATTTTACACACTGCAGTTATGAACTGTGAAACCATGGCAGGCTTCCACCCAGAAACAGCTGGACTTGCCTGTGGATGAAGCAAGCCCTGTATTTTACATTTATACTTGTCTTATCTACCATAAGGTAAGGAATTCTGGAAAATGAATCAGTCTCTGCATCAGTACACAAAAGCCTGCTGCTATCCTCACAAGAAGTGTCATAGAAAGTAATGAAATTATCACACATATCCCATGATACATTTGCATGCACATTTTCAAACCCATCTTGGCATGTTTTCTTGGAAAATGTGAGGTTTCAGGTGAGGGAGCAATTTAGTTGTTAAAATATTGCCTTTTCGCAGAGCAGGATTAAAGGTGTTTTGGATGCCAATCAGCTCACCCAGTGAAGAGAAAGAGCAGAGCAAGCTCTTGGAGTGTTAAAAAGCTCCTTAGCTGCTGTCCACCTTCCTGCTTTCCCTAAGCAGCCAGCCTGGTGGGGAGCTGCCTTTTTTCTCCTGCAAAAACCCTGGGACATGTGCAGTGAACGCCCTGAGCAAAGCAGCTTGCAGCAGGAGCCTGTGGCTTCTTCCCTGGGAGCAGGACTAAACTCAGTGCAGGCAGAAATGAAAAGTGAAAGGTTAATATTTTGGCTCCAAAGCCTTTCTGGCAGACTTGGGATTGACTTTGGATGTGTCAAGAAAAGTTTTTGGGACAAGCCCCAGAGCCAAGCATTTCTGAGCGGTTTTTGGGAAACTCAGCTGTGCAGTGTCCAGCTTGAGAAGGAGGGATCTGATGGTTCACCTTGTGAGAATTCAGGTCCCTTTGCAGGGATGGAAGGAGTTAACTCAGTACCCCACTTCCTACACATAGGAGCAATGAGCAAATCCTTCTCAAAGTATTTCTCCCCAGCAAGATACCTCAGCAAGACAATTCTCATTCCAGCAGGAGCGTCTGGGCCACGTTATCATCGGAGATGTTTTTGTGTTTCTGCTATTGAGCTCTAATTGCTTCCAGTGAAATCACTCCCAGTGGAAAATCAGTGACAATTTTGTCACTTACTTCAGTTGCACTGAGATTTCTCACATGTGAGAGCTGAGATGTCAGCCTGCCTCTCCAGAAAGGCCTGGGAATCCACTGACATGAGGACACACTGTGCTTGAACATGTGTTCATCAGTCAGACCTCAAAGCTGGCTTCATTCAGGGTAAAACTCTTCTCCTTTCCCTATAGGGAAAATGAGTTCCTCACTGAAATCTGTGGGGTAAATATAGTATAACAGAATAGAAATTCTGTCAGAAAATCAGCCCTTAAAGTGTATTCTGATTTTATAGACATTAGCTCAGATCCAGAGTGTGCTGAAGACAAAGACTCTGCAGCTTAGAAATTGCACTTAAAATGTGAAGGGAGATCTTGGTAGTATGGGACATAAAACTGAAAAAAAGCAAATTAAGCATTGCCATGCAGTTAGGTACACAACTCAGCTGTGAATCCTCTGCTGCTCTCTCTTCAAGGCTAGTCTGCCTCTCCTGCTACCCTCTCACTTAGCTGAAGGTTGAAAACACGCACCTGAAATGTAGGAGATCAAACCAAGATTTGAAAACAATATTCCTCCTCGAGCTCACCCCTCCTTTTGTCCACCAACCTGATGGGTATTTGACTGAGTACAGAAAGTGATAGGAATTCAATAGGGTGTATCTCCTCAATAACCTAAAGGTTATCTGACCTCACAAAGAAAGCATGAACTGATAGCCCAGCCTCAGATGAGCTGGAGGGGGGGTTCTCTGCAAGGACACATGTCTGTAGCTGATCAAAGGACCATGTCCCAGTTATCTGAACATCCCTTTGGTCCACAGCTAGGAGTGGGAGAGGAATGGCTCTTCTGGGAATCCCATGAGGTCCATGCATGTCTCCAGGTATCTGAGCTCTGCCAGGTCTTGGCAGGTTTGCTTAGACTTTCTAGCAGAAAATGAGGCACCTGCTGTGTCAGATGGCAGCTGAGAAGAAGTCTGGAGCCTGTGTGCAGAATTCAGGCACCTCATCATCCAGCCCATTTCCCAAGGCCTATCTGGAATTTCATTCCTTCATTTCCCTGAAATGCTGCCCTGAGCTCAGACTTGCAAAGAGGCAGAGCTCAGATCAGATGGTGAAGCCTCAGGGAACTCTGCTGCACCAGCACGTCTCCAAGTGCTGTGGTCCAGAGGTGTCCAGCATCCAGATGTGCAAGATTCACACTTCTTCAAGTTGGCTATGGTCTGCCCTGTGTGAGTTAATTACACTTTTTTTTCACTGCAAAACATTCCTTCCACTTGCTAATCAGGGCAGGGATAGCTGCATCTGTTGATTAAGGAGAAACCTGTGATTAATTGATCCTTTGTGGATGGATCAGGGCAATAGCAACTCGGTTGTTGAAGGAACACACAAGCTTCAGACTCCAAGTTGGCTACCTCCCACTTGTACTACACCCTCGACACTCAGCCTGTGAGAGCCTTTTTTCACCCCCAGACTTTGGCAAAAGAGCAATGGAAAACAGAACATTTTCAGCATGTAGGAGTGTTTACTCTTGTCATGACACAATTTGGGATTTTCCATTTGAGCTTGAAAAACAAACCCTAAACAGAATTTATTAGGAAAATAGTAGCTATGAGGTAAACTTGCATCAATGAATGCCAAGAGGTCAAAGAGACGACACATGACATTTTGGTTGAATATTCTGTGTGTTCCTAGAAGCAGTGTGAAAACTGTCTCACAAAGTATTTGCTGGAACATTATAGTGACTGGGGAATAGGGTGAGTTCAGAAAGTTCCTGAAAGCAAAGCCTTGTTCTGCTCACTTATTACAGAGGCCTTTTCTTTATCCACCAACACTGAGTGCTCCACATGCCAAGGCTGGGCATTGCCAGGGCATGCAGACACCAGCATGGCCAAGCTGCCAGCAGGAACCACAGGATGCAGGACAGGCTGGTGTTGCAGACATCCCTGCTCCAGCCTGGCTGGAGAATAACTCTGGTTTTTCCCATGCTGCTCCCAAATTAAGCAGTCACAATTCCTCCTGAAAGCAGCCCTAACCACCCTGCCAATGCAGGGCTGCTTCTGGTGAAGGTGCTCTGCTCCCATGAACAGGGACAGAAATCCACTCAGCCAGCAAAAGGGGAAGCACAACTGATGGTGAAAGCTGAACATGAGGAAGAGGAGGGTAACCATCACTCCTTGCTTCAAGTTCTGTCATATCACAGAATCATAGAATCATTAAGGTTGGAAAGGACCTGTAAGATCATTGAGTCCAACCATTAAACTGTTAACTGATTGTTGCCCTCGTTAATTATGAACCTTTACAGGTCACATCCCTCATCTTTACATCATAATCATTTTTACTCTTGCTTTGTATTTTAAACTCCATGAGTTCTGTGCTTAAGAAGAATTTCACATGCCATGAGATTGCTAATGAAGATCACAAATCAGACAATTCCTTTACTTAGACAGCATCTGGAGGCTGGGTAAATCCTGTCTTGTCAGAGCTCTGCATTCCTGGGTTACGAGCTGTCCACCAGAATCTTGCTCTTGTCCATCTACAGGATGCCTTGGCATTTTCTGAATAGAAATATTAAATACATAAAGTATCATACATAACTATATGTTTTAATAGTTACTCTGGTTTAACATAGTCCAGTAACTCTGCAAAATTTATATGTATTGTTATGTCCCCTTTCTTCCAATTCGGCTTATTGTTTCAGTGTTAATAATGCCATTTCCATGTCTGCATTTCCAGAAATTATTCTCCCTGGTTTACACTGTAGTACAGAGTGTTTGCAGATGATGAATGAAATGTACTGAGATTGTGAGAAGGGAATTTGAAGAAAGTCACCAACTGAGACAAACAGGGCAAATTATCATCTCTACTATCACTAGAGCACTCCAAAAATATTAAGGTTTGAGTATTGTGTAGAACTATTTTGCAAAGAAGTAAAACACTATCATGTGCCCTCTTTCTTCAGTAAATAGGGAAAATACTCCCACAAACACAAGCTATTCATAGACAATGGGTTGAAACCCAGTGATTTAGGAGAACTCACATACCAGGGTTGGGTGTGCTGGTTTTCATGGCTGTGATAACCACACTGGGATAACCAACAGGTCTCTTTGTAAGCTGCAAATGCTACAGAACACTGAGGTGTGCCCAGGGGCCCCTGGAAGATATCAAAATGTGATTCAACATTTTTCTGTGTATCTCTCATATGAGATTCAAATTCACATACTTTATGAGATTTATTTTACAATGCCAGAAAACAGGAAAATAAGTAACACCAGAGAGAATGAGAAAGGTGGGAAAGAAAAGATGTTTCAAATGATGGAAAAAAATTTCCGGCTGCATCCGAATGACCTTGGAGGGTAAAGCCACAACTCTGTCAGCACATTTCCATGGACTGGACTGTAAACAGATGATCAGGTGTACAGACCACAGGTCACATCATGATGGCTGACCGGGAATGTTCTGGTGGGACTGACAACCCCAGCTGCTCTGATTGCCCTCACACATTAGCACAGGTAAGAATATTTACCCAGAGTCAGAGGTGAAATGAAGCAATTCCCCTGCTCCCCGTGCTCATGCTCTAAATCTCAATTAATTCTGAAAAATAGGAGTTTGGAGAATTTATAGTCGTTTTTTCTTTGCATCATCTGTGATAACTTAAGATGTCCAGTAAGATTTCAAAGTTGAAATCCTGTCAGGATCAGAGCGTATTTGAGCACCCAGACTCCAAAAAGAACACAGGTTCAAGTCCCCTTATGTGCAAAATGTAGGCGCACTGAGTGCTTCAGATGTAACCCTAAATTTTCCCCTAAACATTTTGACTGGTACTGTCAGCTACATTTCTAACAGCAGCCTTTCTACCAAGCAATAAAATCAAACTGAAGCCAAGGTTCAGGGGTGAATATAAAACCATTGGTCTGAGCAGAGGTCCAGTGGCAAGCTCCTACTCAGACCAGTGGGGATGCAAAGGTAAAACTGGCTTCCCTGATATCCCAGTGGCTGGAGAATAATCTACAAGAGAATAAAAATCCTGAACCCTGGTAACTTTTTACAAATGTATGTCATACAGACTGACATGGAAGGATCTCTAGACTTTAGATGAACACTTAATTGAGATGCTTCAACTGCTGGGCTATCACTACCCCACATTTCAGAAGGCGCAAAATTGCAAACACAGACCCATATTTAGCCTTTCCTTGGGGTTAATTAGGAGGGCTCCCCATATGTTGTCTGGTTCACACCCTTTCTTAAGTGGTCTGTGAAGTGCATGGGCTAAAGCCCCCAAATCACAGGTCTGGATCTCTTTCTAGAAATTAAGCATTTCAGGCTGAGCATCTAAATGTCTGACATTTTTCAATCTAAATCTCTTATTAGTTCTAGTTCTGAACCTCCAAATACACCTTTGATAATTAGAGTCAGGGAAAATCTTATTCCATCCCTGTGAAGAGCCACATCTGCACCTCTGCAAGAGCAACAGAGAATAAGTGCCTGGTTGAGGCATCTGTCAGTGGCAGAATGTGACACCCAGATGTTAGATGTTTGTGATGAGCACTCGGTTTTAACTACAGGGCTTTAAAACGTCAATTTTGAACAACCAGGTCTAGCCACTGCTGACACAGGGGAGCACGGAGTTCTAGGACTGAGATAAAGAGGGAAGAAGAATCCAGTCCTCTCTGCTCTCTCCCAGCAGAGCCCAAATCCTGCCTTGGGCACCCTGGCCAGATCTGGCTGGTGTGTGGAGGCATTCCTAACAATCCCTCAGCAGATCCCAACAAAAAGACAAATGGAGGTCAAGGCAGGTCCCCACCCTCCCATTCTTTGATGCTGCCCCCTCCCCATGCCCCCACTCCAACCCTTGATGCAAATGGGTCAAGACTCACTCTCCATACGGGGCAATGAATGCTATTTTTAATTTTTGAAAGCTAAACCATCTCTGAAGCTGGATTAGTGGTGGAAGATCCCCCTAAACTACAGGCACGTAAACTGAGGGTGGACAGCTGCTCTGAAGTTCCTGGCTGGGAACCCAAGCCCTAAACACACTGGATGCACATACATGGCTTCTTGGCTGCCCCTTTTGTGCCCATCTGTCATGATGGCACCCTGCCTGCTTAGGAGCTGGTCAGATCTTTGCCCTTGGGTAAGATATCAGGCAAGGGTGGATGTATAAGGACAGCCTGCACATGGGGCAAGAGATCTCTTCCCCAGGAAAGGCCTTCTCCTGCTCAGCTTGGTGTGGTGGTGCATCCTCACCCTCCAGGTACAGCTGTTTGATTGTTGCCCTACTTATAACTGAGGGAGCCAAGGAGATGAAAAGGGGCCTGGAAAGTTCTGGCTGTCAACAATGAGCTAGGTTGGATTACAGAACATTCCTGAAATACATGCAGTCACCAATGGGGGCATCACCATGATGGTCCCACCCACTGCAGCACTGCATGACAGGCACCAGGACCAGGGCACAAATCAAATTTCAAAGGATTGCGCACATCTGAGCCCAAGATACCGCTTGTACATTTGCCTCAAGAAGAGAGCCAAGGGACACAGCCCTTCCTGAACTTTAGTAGGGTACACAGTGCCCTTTCACATGACAGAGTAACCATGCCAGTGAAAAGTGGGGATTTTATGATGTTCCTTTCAGATATATTAATCTCCCTTTGTTTAGAATGGGAGAATCCACTTAATTTGAATACTGAGGGTTTATGGGCTTCTCTTTTCCCTTGCCCAAATTATTTTTTTCCCAGAAGCAAAGATTTTGAGTTTGTGAGACAAGTAATTTTTGGCTGGATGCTGAAACAGGCATGCAGTGATCTGCCTTTGTATTTATCAGAGACCTCAGCTGACATCTAAGCCGTGGTCACTCTTCAGGGGAGCATAAAATATAAAAACGTCATATGGACGAAGGCAAAATAATAATATTGTCCTTCAACTGACTACCAAGAGTTGGATAAAATTGTTTATTTGTGCTCACAATAGAAAGTTTTATTTTGGCAAGGCCAATTAGATATCAGTGAGACAAGTCTTCCTTTCTGAGAATAATCTCAAATATATTTGCATCATTTCAGGCTGGTAAAAATGCTACTTTTGCTGCTTTTCTCTCTAAACCTTTCCCAGCACCTGCTGACTATATTTCAAGTTGATCTTCTTAGTTCAGCAAAAACTTAAGGAAAAGAAAACTGTTTTGATGTCCCCTGGAAAGTTGTCATCAGGGAAACGATCCCCCAAATTTAAGATCCTGGCTCAGGGGAGCAGGACCATGTTGGACCCAGTGATGTCACCCTGGTTTTTTAAGATTTTCTAAGCCTTCTGATGTTGACATTCTTGTAGTGAATTTTCTCACGCACTTTCTGTAAATAACTCATTGTTTTTCATTCCTTTATGGAGGAGGAGAGAGTTGATGGACTGTTAGTTTGACCAGTGTCATTGCAGAGGTGTCAATATCACCTTCCAATCCACTGTCACTTTTGTAAAACTATAAATATTGGAGTCAGAGAATAAAACTTCCCTTTTTTCCCTTCACCTTGAGTGGTGGTGTGCTTGTGTTCTCTCGTGTCCTTCAGCGACAGGTGAGGGTGCCACAACCCCCTGTCCCAGTAAATCTGCACCAATTTCCACAGTGCCAGGCAGCCCCCAGGCCCTGTGTGAGCTGCAGGGCCCAAAAGGCCTCAGCAGGCCAGGGCAGGCGGCTGGCAGCCCTTCAGAGGCCATTCCTGCTCGATGATACACACGTCCCCAAGGGTAGGCCTTGGAAGGGCAGCTGAAGGTCTGGATCCCACTGAAACCCTATAGTCTCCTTGTCCCCTCAGGCTTCTACATAAATTGGGAATAACAGGAAATCTCCAGCTTAGAGGAGCGCTGTGGGGCTCTTGGGTGCTGATGTAATTGCATCTATTTATGTGCTTCAGGTGGACGGAGCTGATGCATCGCCAACCACGGCCCTCTCGCAGTCCAAACCAGCCTCCAGCCTGAGCACACTCTGCTGGAACCTGCTGGCCCCTGTCCCATCACTAACAGCTATTGAGAGAGCGCTTTGAGACTCTCTGGTGGAGCCTCTATGGCTCTGTCACCAGCATGACACAGCATTTTAATGAAAGCACAAACATTTTAATGGTTTTCCTCACCCTCAGCAGCCAGGAGCCCTTGGTGCGCACCCCTGGCTCTGGGGCTGTGGTGCAGGGGGCTGTCCCACAGACCTGCCCCAGGAGCCAGGAGTGGACAACGTGTGCAGTTTCTGACCGTAGGCCATTTCCCTCACTCTAATCAAGTCTGACAAGCCCAGTTTCTCCTTACACGTTGAGCTCATATGAGAAAATTCTGTTCCAGCTGCCATTGTATAGTCAGAAGTATTATAGGTTTTGTTCTTCCTTGCCAGGTAGTGTTTTTTCTCTAATTGGATCCATAAGAATGCCCTTACCTCTGAGATGAGTCAGGCTTTTGCCAAGTCTAATGTCTGCAGAGGGGATCTAACCTCATTTATACCCCAAATAGTCGTGCTTTTAATCCAGCAAAATGATTTTATCATTGTGTTCTTTGGAAGAGTGATGCGAGATAGAAGCCACCGAGGTGACCTCATAACTCTTAAGTAGTTAATGACATGAACTCCTCTTCCCAGAGAAATCTTCTTTCAGTGTTGTGTCTGCGGGCTGTGCTTTGTAAAATGCTGATCCTGACAGGTGCCTAAACACAGTGGGTGCACACCTTGGAGGTGAAACAGCCAGAGAAATGCCTGTTGTGTGCAGGCTGGCAGGATTTAGCTGTAGGTGAGATGTCTGGCTGTGCAGCACGTTCCAAGTTTAGCTGCTTGTCCTCAGAGTGCACTTCTTACATATGTGTGTATATGTACACACAGACACTTTGGTGCCCAGAAAACCATCCTTATCTTCTCACAAAACATGCCAAGGAGTTAAAAATAGCTCTATCCCAGCTTCTCAGCCTTTCAGTGTCCATAGGCACAATGAATATTCATGTGAAGGACCCCTCCTTCCCTGTGGTGGTGCCTCTCTATGTCTTGACCACTGTGAAACGTGTCATGAGGTGAAATCTGAGGTCACACATCCAAAAATCATGTCCCCAGACTTCAGCTGCACACACAGACAGCAGCTGAGCCAGGGCTGGAGCATCTCACTTTTGCACTTAGGACTACAGGGAGTTTCCTCTTCATTTTGTGGAGTGAAGTCAAGAGCACAGATACTTCTTTTCCAAAATGCCTTCTGCTTGTTAAATCATATTTCTGTTGGCAGCTGAGAGCCTTTGACCTCTCTGAGCAGCAAGTTCTTTCCAGAGGAAAGTTTATATCTAGACTGGCTAGTTCATTACCACACAAAGATCACTTCTTTGTTGAGAATGAGTAGAGCATGGTTAAAAACAAAGGAAATTGGTCCTTTTTGGGCAGGAAATCATGGAAATTCAGCAGAATGAAGTCACTGAAACGCTGCTTATTTCAGAGACAGGAAAGGCACAGCACAAAGCTTCAATGTGATGCTGCCAGGTAATTGCCAGGGCTGAAATCACTCCTGAACCAAAGACCCAGGGAATCCAAGGCTGAGGGCTGCCAGTGCTGTCTGAACCCTTTCTCAAAGATTCAAACACCAAACAGACCTGGGAAAGCTTTTTGAGTTAATGCAGGTTTGAGGAACTCTGCCCTACAGAACACTTGCAGGCAGCTACGCTTCCATTTCAGGCTGACTATTGGGATGACACAGAAAGAAAGGGGGGAAACACAGGGATATGTCCATGATGTCTGTCTTACACAATACCTTCCAGAAGAAAGGCCAGGATTTCTAATTTCTTGGACATACTCACCCAAAAACTTGCCAAAGCTTTTCATTCTCTGTGCTGTGAACAGGAATAAGGTAATGGTAACGGGAGGTGAAATTCAATTAGGTGGAACAAAAGGGACCTTTTATGGATTTTCCATCATAAATCCTTTACTCAGATTTTATTTTTTGGGGGGGAGGGGGGAATCATACTGTTTAAAGAAATGAGGCATAACTTATAAACCAGTAACGGTGATTAAATAAACATAAATCTGCACTTAGCGAAAATCTGGTGCAAATGCAATAGCAGCACAATCTGCCATTGTCCTTTTGCCAGGAAGACTGCTTAAAAGTAATGGGCAAAAAAAACTGCTCTTACTTAGGCATCATCTAGGCACCAGATGGATGCCAAATGGCATTTGGGATTTTAAATCACTGTCTATGTACTAAGTTCAATGAATCTCAAGCAAGGGACCATTTCCATTCCTTAGAACTTCTGCACTTAATTCATGCTGACTTTCATCTCTTCCTGTCCCAATATGATGAGGAATTACAAGGCATAAATCTGGGCTTTGTCCATTAATACCGAGGATGGATTTAAATCCGACTGATGTCAGGGCAGTTGCTGTAAATTTAGACCCTGAATACTCTCTTCATTATATTATTTTCAGTTTT
The DNA here is from genome assembly GCF_047830755.1 of Zonotrichia albicollis. Classification (NCBI taxonomy): domain Eukaryota; kingdom Metazoa; phylum Chordata; class Aves; order Passeriformes; family Passerellidae; genus Zonotrichia; species Zonotrichia albicollis. Next base: position 1,519,594 of record NC_133823.1, read on the forward strand.
TCCCTGGCACATCTCAGAACATTTTAACTACATAAATATTGTCACACTGATGCTTTTATGCCACTGTATAAATCAGTGGTGCTTCTACATCATCTGTTTTCCTCCACCCTCAAAACCTCAAATAGTAAAATGAGGAAAGTGAGCATGCAGCACCCAGTATGTCTGTTTTCTTACCTTATCCTTGAGTTATAGGTCCAGAAAGAACAGGATCATGATCCCACCAAAAACTTCTGGTAGGTGACCCAATTTTACCAGGTGCTGTGGCCAAAGGCAATGCGGGGTGTCTGAAGGCTTTGGGGATGCCAGTGCTGGAGAGTTTTCTGCCCTCCCTTTGAGTGAGCCCCTGCTGGACCAAGGAGGAGGATGAAACTATCATATCCCACATCCCACCATCCAGTTTCACATTATTCCAATACCAGTGATGCTTCTCAAAAATCTTTGTCAGAGCCACGGCCTCTGTGCTTTCCTCTGGGGCATTCATAACCTTTGGGTTACACATTTTCCACTGCACCCCAACCAAAGTAATGGCTCATTGCTCAGCATCTTTTGCACAAGCAAGGCCTGCCAGATCCCCTGGCACTGCAGCCAGACCTGGGGGTGATATGAACACTGGATCTGTTTCTCCAGGTGGTGGATGAGCTGCAGCCATGGCCCCCAAGAGGCAAGCAGAGATTTCTTTTCCAACTAGAGATATTCCATGTTCTGTGCTTATCTCCATGCTGGCTCCTATCTCCCTCAGGAGAAAAGAAAATGGGTCCTGCACTGATTAGTTGGCTTAAATTCCTCTTCCCTGGAGAAGAGAATATGGCAACAAGGATGTCTGTCTTCTTGTAGGGTCCAAATCCCTTAGGTAGAGCAGCTTTTGGACACAAAAATAACACATGCTTTATTACAGAAAATCACAACCCCACCCACTTCAGAAGAGGGAAACACATATTTTTCCTTTCCTCCAGAAGCCCACAGCAGCCCAGGCCTTGGAGGGGGAGGATGTGGCCACACCAATCACCCATCCCAGGCAGCATTTACTGCTCCTGCCCCCAGACATGCTGGTCACACATACATGAGGGCTCACAGCGGCCCATGGCTAAGTGTGCAATTTAAAACCCATCCAGTTGCATTCTTGGAAACATTCTCCCCCAAGTCAAACCAACAAAAACATCTGTTCCAAACACCAATAAAGGCACAAGGAATTGCCTCACTCTTCTATGGCTCCAGGGTTGCAGCACGGCCAAACAAAGAGGGAGGCATGGGAAGGGCAGGATGCAAAACTGCAGCACTTACTGTCACCTCAGAGGAGGCTTGGGGGTCCCTGGGTTCAAGGAGGAGGTCACAGCAGCAGAGCTGTCCTAAATATCACCTATAAAAATGGCAGGCTGATCTCACACAGGACTCAATCTCGTTCTTGGTGAAATCAGTGTCAGGGCTTCTCCTGACTCCCACTGAATGAAGGCTCCTGCAGTGACCCCCGAGTACAACAGGACATCAGTGTGTCCCAGTGTCCAGCTGTCTTCACAGCAGCACACCTGTGCACTGGTGACACGGTGAGTCCACCACAGACACAATTATGCACCCACACATTCACAGGTGTTAGGTCTGCAAAAAATCTCGTTTTAAACTTGATGATGAAAGTGAGCCGTGTATCTTTAAGAAGGTGGAGGCTTCTCTTGGAGAAACAATGCTTTGTTTTCATCTTTTCAAAGTGTGAACAAAAGAGTGGTAGGTTGAATTAATGTTCTTTTTTGCAGGGGTCATTATTTGCAATTTCAAGAATAGAGATCTTAAGACAAAATCAGATTCCACCTGTTCTTTAATCGGCCTTTCTTAGAATCTCTCTTTTCTTTGTAGACATGTCCACTAGTCCTTAACCTGATTTATGTGATTGGTCAATTGTGAGTTAATGAAGGGGATAAAATGTTTTCTGGAATGCTGGGGTAATCGACAAATAGCAATGACCAGTAACTGGACCACAGCCAAGACAGGAACTTAATCCCCTGAAGTCCAAGGGTATTGTGAAGTTGCACTGAAGTGGGAACTGAAAGAAACCACTTACATCATTCCACTTGCTTCCTTAGACTGGGACAATGCACTCACTCCAGAAAGCATATTTGAAGACTAATTATACAGGGATAAAACAAGCTAGGAAGGAATTTCTCTACTTCTAGGCATATGTGGTTTCAAGCTCACTTTAAAGGGTTTAATCCTCTTCGTTCCTGACAACATTTTGCTGTTTGATGCACTCGGTACAGGTTGTTTCTCTCAGAGGTCACAGGCTCTCATGCCATACCTCTGCCTTCCCTAGTGATGCAGAGCAGCTCCCTCACCCTCTGTCAAACATCTCCCCTGAATTCTCAGTGGCAACACAACAGCTGAATGGTTCAGCTGCAAGGATTGAAAAGCTGGGTTTGAAACGCATGTGCATCCTTTGAGTGTAAAATTTAAATTAGAATACAGAGACACTCTTGCTTGCTGTGCCGTGGATTTCGTGCAAAGGTCAGAATTCATCACTGCTGGAGCCCCACTGAGTTGAGCAGGGATGAACTGCAGGAAAGCCAAGGTTTCTCAGCCTGGCTGTGTCTGGTTTTGAGCACAGACCTCAGGACACGTGGGGGAGAAGGGGAACAGAGGATGTTTCGTCGATCAGTGTTTGAAAAGTTGACACCAAGTTGATCAAAGCTCTGAAGCTCAGCAACTCAGCAGGGACAGAAGCACAGCCCCTGCCAGACAGCCAAGATGTGAATTACCACACCTTTGGTGGGTGCACTGTGGGCGACCCATGAGTGATGGCAAGAGGACAAAGGGGACACTGAAAAATCCCCTCTGCTCGTGGTGGCTGTCACCAGCACTGAGAGCTGGCCAGGAGCAGAGGGAAGGCACCCACTTTGCCCTCAGCCTCTGGTTTTAGGAAATTTGAGCAGTTTTCCAGTGAGTTAGACTATATTTGTCCATACAAAGAGGTTTGTATGGACATATGAACACATTCAGTTCTTGTACTTGGAGTGTGCAGTGCATCTCCAGAAGGGATTTTGGGATACTGCAGGATGGCCCCTTCAATATCCAGTCAACAACCAGATGTTCAGTAATGTTTTCTCAAATACACAAACCTTAGATCTTGATAGAAGGAAAAAAAAAAAAACCCTACAAACACACTGAAGTGACAGAAACTCCTCGTGGACTTCCAAGCTAACACCCTTCCATGTGTTTCTGTGCTGCTTAGGATCATTTTTCTTTCAATGAGTGGTTAATTTTTATACCATTTTAAAGATATTTTTTCCAACAAGAGGCCCTGCAGAGCCCATGTTGAACATGCAGGTGGATTGTGAGCTCTCTGGGGGGAGAACTGAGGTTTATTTGCCTCATTTGCACCTCAGACAGTGGGTCCTGATTTCACTGCTACGACTAATTCATGTAATTGATGGGCAAATAATTGAACAGCTTAAAATGCCTGGGGAGGCCCAGGAGAAGGTTCATGTGGAGCCATTCCCTCCCCTACAGGAACAGTTGGGTCTGTAATGATGTGAGTGTTGAAGGGAGCAGGAGATGATGTTTGTGGTAATGAGATTTCCAGAGTCAGAGGCCAATGGGGAATTACAAAGGAGAATGAAGTGAGACATGAGGAGTGAGAAGAGATTAATTAGTGGTACGAAACATCCTCTTGGGACACTTTAATAAGCCAGAATCCTCATCTGTGTAAGAGCTGTGTTAATAACCCACGGCAAAGCGCTGGACAGGCCAGCACCAAGCTCTGCACCCAAATGCAGAAGCTCTTGGCCAGTCCTGGTGGCTCTTGGTCAGTCTCTCTCCCTGTCTGGCTCTGGCCTGGCCTGAACTTGTGGACAACTCACCACCCCAAACTGAGTCAGCTTCCTCCTCCATATCCCCCTTGCTCCAGCTCCTTTATGCCTTGTTCTGTGCCTTGCTTCAACAATTTTACCTCTTCATTAGCATTTAGCAAGCTAATTGCTGCTCTCCCCCGAGCTGGCTGGACACCGGTATGGGCCAGGCAGCTGCATCTCTGCTGTGCTCAGGGATTTGTTGATTAGAACAGTTACCTCATGCAGGGTGACCCGAGGAGCCCCAGCTTCCCCTGCTGCTGATGAAAAGCACGTGTTGGTGGGTCTGGAGCATTTCACAGCTCATCCACAAGGCAAGGGGATGGACAGCCAGCAGTGCAAATTCCTTCTTGCTGTGGGTTCAGGACAGATCCATGGAGACTGATGGCAATCAGCATCATAGAAAACTCTGCCAGTAGCCCAGGATGCCATTTAAGTCAAAATTAACCAAAAGATGGCTTCAGAAGACAAAGTCCTTCTAGAGAAAGACTGGAAAAGATGGTGTTGGCTGGGTGAGGTCTGGGAGGTTAAGAGGTGGTATTTATCTAATTTCTAATAGAAATTATTTATCTAATTTCTAAAATAGACTTACAAGAATTATTGTAGAAATGCCTTGGGGAAAAATAGAAATAAAAACTCTTCTCATCGGGTTTGTGTGTGGTGTGCCAAGAACATTTACTTATTTTTTGAATAAATTCCGGGGAGTTCTGTCTGCAAGGTGTATCAGAGGTTTCAGAAGAAGCTTTTGTTACTGATCAGCTTTCCAATGCCCTGAACAAAGCTGGAACTCATTAGGTTACAGCCCAAGGTGCTCAGCCTCATCTCCACACATTTTTAATCACAGAAAAGGCTTGGAAGAGACACCCAGAAAGGTTTTAATTATTCCTTTGTTGTCAGTCCATAAATGCCGTAATAAGGTCTAATCTGAATTGAGTTTAAATCAGGAATACAATTGGCCTCAAGCTGCACCTGGGGAGGTTTAGGTTAGATAATTGTAAAAATTTGCTCATGGGTAGGACTGTCAAGCACTGAAACAGGCTGCCCAGGAAAGTGGTGAAGTCACCATCCTTGTAAGTGCTCAAAAGCCACATGGATGTGACACTTGGGGACATGGTTCAGTGCTGGCCTTGGCAGTGTTTAGTCAATGGTTGGACTTGATGATCTTAGAGGTCTTCCCCAACCTTAATGACTCTAGGATTCTATAATAATATATTAAGCAAAAAGCTGTGTCTGAAGCTGAACAAAGCACTCCACATGTCTCAGATATGCCTCTCCCAATTAACACCATGAACTGGAGCTGCCAAGTGGTGACTTAATAGCAAATCTATTAATAGTGACTGTTATCAGGGAAATGGGAAGAACAGCAGACAGACAGAAGGAAAACAGTATTAAATGAGACATTTCTCTGAAAACACACTCCAGTTTACCCACAAAACACAGCCAGACAGCCTACAGGGTTATGGCTATGGTGGTGTGGGTGGTAAGGCTCCCTTCAATTTCTGCACAGGAAACTGCTCCAGATTAACTTTTCAGAAATGATAACAAAAGTGATTTATTCCTACATGCACAAAACCCCACACCAGCGTGTTTATGCATTGCCATGGGCAAAGTACCTTCCAAACACTCAAGATTATTCTCTTCTCTAGGCATTGAGCCTATCACAGGTTGGTTTTGTGGCTAACTGGGCTATAGCCGATTATTAAGTTTGAAACAAAATCTCAGGTAACATAAATATTTAGAAACAGCAATCCAGGGGGATTAAACCAACACACAGCCAAACTCTGACAGGATTTATAAATCCCTGTGTTGTTATTTAACATGCAGAGATAGGGAAGCCAGACTCTGTAGGGCTGTGTTGATTAGAGCCAGAGAATAAATGCACATATGAATGGTACTAGATTCAGGAGAAGGCTTTAAGGATCAGAATTAGACCCTGCTCCTAAATCCTAATTAGGGAATTCCTGAAGAAGGTAGTTCACAAACCTCAGCACTCTGAGCTCAGCATAGTGCCTCTATTAAAAAAATTTAAAATGCTGAAGGGGATGATTTTAATGTGGGATTAACAGCTGGAGGTTTTTTTTTTGTTAAATCTAAACACTAAATCTGGTCAGTAATTCCTTTCCCTCCCCTCAAAGAATACTAGAATTGAAGTGTCTTGTGCAAAACTCTGCTTTCCCAAATAATAACCTACGCATCTGTGACATGAGAGACCCCCTCCAATGTCCACACCCATCTTATAGCTGGATCCTTATATCCCCGGGTGTAATTAAGGGTTTTCCTGCAGAGGGGAAGAGGGTTTGGTGTGGTGAGAGAGCAGGGAGAGGGGAAGGTCTCTCTGCAATACCCATGGAACGTGCCCTTCGTTTCTCACACGTTCTATGCCTTTCATTTCTCACATGTTCCTGCCAACTGTGGCCTGAGGAAAACCCCAGCCCCAGCTCAGGGAGGGGAGGCAGATTTACGTGGTGAAATGCACAATGAGCCCTGTTTGGGATGGAAACGCTGCAGCTCCAGCTCAGAGAGGAGAGCAGCGTTATGTGGTGAAATGCACAATGAGCTCTCTTTGGGATGGAAAAGCTGCAGCCCCAGCTCAGAGAGGGGAGAGCTTTACATGGTGAAATGCACAATGAGCCCTGTTTGGGATGGAAATGCTGCAGCTCCAGCTCCAGCACCACGCTGGCGTCAGGGGACTGACCGAGTTATAATTGCATCTCTTTGTGTTATGGGTCCCTTGGCCTCCCTAGGCTGCAGCAAGCTACATTTGATTTCTTTGGCATCATGCAGAGTGTGCTCTGCCAGCTCTTTGCCCTCGGTGTCTCGTGTAAGCCAAACTGGCCACTCCTGTGACCTCCTGTTCCTTCTATACATGGAACACATTTCAGTGAATTTATAACCCCTCAAATAAGGTCTCTTTTATTCTAATCTGAATGCCCTGTTAACTCAGTTTTGGGTCCTCTCCCAGTCTCCAGAATACCTGGTGCTTTATATTTTGGATATACCAGACTGCCTGCTGCTCCAGGTTATGACAGAGAGTGTCTGGTTCATGTACTTCCACCTTTAGGTGTTAGATTGTTTATTCCAGTTCCCCAACAATCCTTTAAAAGAAAAAAAAGGAGTGGGGGAAGATCATGAAGCCACTGAAAAGTTGCCCATCAGCTCACACGTGTTGCCTGACCATCTAGCAACAAAAAATGCCTCTTGCTGGTCAGTTCATCTTGTCCAGCCCATGAAAGTGGACAGAAATAAATAATTGAACAAAGAAAGCTCAGTGTGAGTTTCTTCCACGCAGGTCTAAGGGCAATGTCCCAGGCATGGATCCAGAGATGAGGATCTCCCAAACAGTGCAGGATCTCCCAAACTGGCGTGAGAGGAGCCACATTTCCTGGAAACTGCTTTGTCAGAATCCAACCTGCTCGGAGGAACATTTGGGGAGGAAAAACTCTCCAGACCAAACATTTTAAAAATACACTTTGCAACTCTGTGTCTTTTTATTTTTTTCCTTAAATGAATGATTTCTTTTTATTCTAAAGTACCATTGAAATCGCAGTACAGTTACACTTCCCAAGAGCTTTTCCTGATCTTTAGATATCAGAATTGAAATAAACTGGTCCCACATGCTTCAGATTAAAAATTTCTGTGGAACCAATCTGAAATTGGAGGGGAAAAGTTTGGTGTGGAGAATTTTACTTGTTCCTCTTATTTATTACAGGACAGGAAAAGCAAAATCTCAGAAACATCTCACAGGATGGGGAACAAATTTCCTACTGACCTGTGGTGCCAAGCTCTCCAGGCAGAGAGCAAACCAGCCCTTGTGAAGGTTTCTTTCCATCAACAGATGGAGAGAAAACACTCCGCTCTCAACTGGAATATGGTCATGGAGGGCATAATGAAAATTGTTGAGTAGACTAAGCCAAATGATCAATCCATTCTCTCATTTTCAACTCAGCTTCCCCCTATTTCTCCAAATTAATTTGGGTTTTTTTGTACATCTCCTGCTTAGAATGAAGCATGAAAGCTGTAGCTCTTGTGCAGGTCAGAGAGGAGGGTGCAGTTATACTGAATTATAGCAGCTGACCTCAAACTTTCCCTACTTTTTATGCTCTTATGGTTCCTTTTGATTTCTCCCACTGTTGCTGGCTTTGGTCATTTATTTACAGCACTTCACCCTAAAAAGGCCTCTCAGTTCCTGAAGCAGCCTCTCGTGTCTCTCTCATCTGCAGATTTTCCAGTTGAAGCATCCCAGACCATGCCAAAGCTCATGTTTTAGAAAAGCCTCCCAGAGAGAAGATTCAAGTGTTTCCCCCATCTCCCCCCGTTCCTCTTCACACCTTTTTTTTCTTGGTTTGGACTCTGGGCTGTATCATCTTTGCAGCCCAGTAAATCATCCAGAATTCAGCATGTGGGTTCCTGAGATTCTGTGGTTCTGTTCCCACAGGAGTCCTGTGACCAGTATTGGTCAATAAGGAAACCCAGTGACTTGCCCAGTCCTGGTCATTGATCATTCTTCATTGCTGTAATTTTGGCTGGTCACAGGACCAGCAAGGTCCCATGAGCAGCAGGAAAATATTTGAAAATGTTTCCCCAAAATCCAACCTGCCTTTTCAGCTCTATATCTTTTCCTTTTCAGAGAGGGGGCTTTTCTGTGTACTATTGCAAAGATGATCCCAAAGGGGCAGGGAGGTGTGAAAGCTAAAAGGAGGTCAGGAACAGAAAGAGATGGCAATTTGGGACTGGTCTGGACCAGAAATACAGGACAACTTGGAATGGTAACCTTACCCTAATCTCGCAGGTAAGGAAAATATACAGGTTTTACAATTAATCCCTATTCAGAAATAGAAAAAATAGAGATTTGCAATCAGTCTATCCCTACATGTCACTGATGTTCTGAAGCTTAAAATAATAGCCTGTAATCCCAAGTGAGGAAGCAATTAGTAATTATGAGTGCAATATAGAAAACACGTGTAAAAGAAATCCCAGTTCCTCAGAAATCATTCCCTGAATTTTGCATAGGCGGTTTCTATTCATCAGCCCTCAATAAAGAATTTTGAGCAGTGACTGTCAGGATGGCTGTGGATTGCTCTGTTAGATTTGTCTGCACAATTGCCCATCAAGAGGTGCCCACGCTGCCCTTGGCAGAGCCAGAGTGGCTGCAGCAGCTCCCAGCAGCTCCTGCACAGGATTTCAGTGGCAAAATGCACTGTTCTGCAGCATGAGGTGTGCTAACGGCTGAATGAAATTACTCTAGAAATCGGTGGTTAAAAAGACTAAAATATTTTAAGAAATCCCCAGTGGCTGCCCCATGTGTTTGTAAATAGGAAATTTGGTTATTTGGTGGGCTCTGGGTTTCTGATGAACTTGGAGTGACACAACAAAGTGAGGCCCTTCCACTCAGAGCCACAATGTTTTTGGTCCCAAGCACTGCACTGTGCAATAAATGCAATATTTCAATGCCAGCAGAGCAGTGATATCATGCAAAGACATGACAGATCACACTTTTCTCATGTTAGGAGAGAGGGCTGGAACATGTGAGTCTGTGTACAGGAGTCTGTTTGTAATAATGAAACTGCCATTATGGGGCCCTTGTGTGCTTGCAGTCTCATTTCATCGAGTTAAGAGTGCTCACTTTTCTTAATGCTTGCTTAATGTGTTTACTTAAATATATTTAATATCCCATTGAGTCCATTTCCATTTACTGATGGAGCTTTTTTAGAGCATCATAGTGGCAAAGCTGGATAAGATACCTGTGAAAAACATCAGAATTTTTTACATATTGAAAGCACTAAGTGTAAGAAGGCAATGTTCAGTTTTTTAATGAAAATAATTAAATAAGAAAAACCTTTGGGACACACTGAAATAAAGCAACCAGACAGGAAGGTAAGAAAATTGTTCTGCGTACCCAAAGGGAAACAGTGAAGAGGGCCAGTTTCGTTTTTTATGATGTTGCTCATTGTGGAAATAAATGATGTCCAGTTTGGGAAAAAAAAATTAATAATAGTACAAGATATTGCCCTCTGTGCTCCCAGTTTGCCATCTGACCTCATCAGTATTGTATTCCTGGATGCAAAACAGCTCAGTTTCAAGGAAAATACTGGAGATCTCTCAAGAAACCCTATGACCTGGGAGCTAGGAACTCTCTTTATCTGAAGGAAAGGAAGGTGTCAGAGCCCAGGACATTCCTCTGGCTGCCCTGGAGGACTCCAGACCCTGGCCGGGGGCTCAGAGACCTTGGAACAGAGTCAAAAACACCTGTGCCTTCGATTTTAGCCCATGGAAACAACTACCAACTTTGGGTGAAGATTTACAAGCCACAAGAGTTTCAGTACAATGATAGTGAATTTGTCACAGAGTGAAAAAGTAGAATTTTGGGGATTTAGAATGGGGGTTCAAGAGGCAAGATGGAGGAATCTGGGTGTCCTGTCCTCCTCCTCCTCCTCCTCTTCCTCCTCTTCCTCCTCTTCCTCCTCCTCCTTCTTCTTCTTCTTCTTCTTCTTCTTCTTCTTCTTCTTCTTCTTCTTCTTCTTCTTCTTCTTCTTCTTCTTCTTCTTCTTCTTCTCCTTCCTCTTCTTCTTCTTCTCCTTCCTCTTCTTCTTCTTCTTCTTCTTCTTCTTCTTCTTCTTCTTCTTCTTCTTCTTCTTCTTCTTCTTCTTCTTCTTCTTCTTCTTCTCCTTCCTCTTCTTCTTCTTCTCCTTCCTCTTCTTCTTCTTCCTCGTCTTCTTCTGGTCCCTTCATCTTCTGCTGTGATGGTGACACTTTTGGGTTGGTTTAGGATAGAGACAGACTGTCTAACATAGGTGATAGATATTGTAAAATAATTGTAAATAAAGTACATGTAGTTCTTAGTATAAAAAGGTAACACCGCCCCAAGAGTGGTCACTGTGCCAAAGCCTGACCTGCCAGACAGACCTCAGCAGGTCAGAGAAAGAATGTAATAGATAAGAGAAAATAAACAACCTTGAAAACCAGAGCCAAGGAATCTCAACTTCTTCAGTCATGAAGCTAAGAGAAAAAAGACTTCTTAATACCTGGGGAGCCATTTCAATTGCAAGAGGAAGGTATAGGGCCTCTTGGCCTCAGAGATCACCTAAAATCTCCTATTTCCCCCTAGATGAAGCCAGTAGCATGCAAGCAGCAGACACTGCAAGGGCAGAGCTGTCCTGGCCACGCTCTGGGACCTTCTCTGGGGAGCTTTGGATGGCACTGGAGCTCCAGCTGGGACATCACCACCTGGCTTCACCACAGCAGGTCCTACTGCAGGGAATAATGTCCAGGGACTCCTGGCAATTTCCTGCAGCCATTCTCATTTCTAGGTCAGCATAAAGCAAAATCCACACTCAGTGACCTGCAGGAAGAGAGACAGAGGAAGAGGCCGAAAGCCCTGAGGCAGAAATACCAAGAAATTTGGAACCCACCTTTGAATTGCAGAAGTGTTGAGGGGATTTTGCACTCACCCCTCCTGTGTTTCCGTACTGGGAGTGTGGTTATTTCTGCTGGAGGTATCTCTGTGTTGGAAAGACAGGCTGTGGTGGCAAGGGACACAATGCTCTCCTCAGAGGGGTCCCAGCTGCCTTCCCCTGCTCAGTGTCACTCACGCTGCCCGGCCTGGGGAGCCAGCGCTCATGCATGCAAAATCACTCTTTTTAATTTTCTGTTTCTGTAACATGACCTGTTACTGCACTACATCTCCATGAGGCAGAGCTGTCTGGAGAACATCTGTTGCAGCCCCAGCTGTTCGGGTACTTCCTCTGTCTCTGTTTCACAAACCTGCCTCAGATTTGTGCAAATCACTGACAGCAACACATCCCCCAGTTCCTCCTACAAATCCTGTTTTCTCTGCTCTCACAGGGAGAGGGGGAAAAGGAGAAAAAGAAACTTTGCATGGTTAAATGTGGGCTAGATGCTTTATTCTCACCAAATCGCACCAGTGGGGTCATTGTGGACTGACTCATACCAGACAGACAGTAAAAACCATCCCAGTGTTTATTCCCTTTGGAGCCTATATAATTAAAGCTGCCCACCTGCTGCTGAATTTTGCCGTCATTTTTTGATGCTGTGGGCAATGTGATACTCAGTTATTATCATAAACTATGTTAAGCTCTACCCACCATGGGGTTTATGACAACAATCCTTGAGAAAACCATAATCCTCTGTGCTCAAGTATATCTCCTTGTTATAATGCTTATGATTCTTGGCTTGAGATGATGGCAGATGATGGCCATGAAAGACTTCCAAATATGGGTCCTGGCAACTTGCTGTCTGCCCAGCATGCCTGCCTTAGGGATGCTGGATGGAGCCGTTTCCAGCCCATCCTCTCCAGCCTTCCTTCTTGGTGCAGGATGCATCACTGAGATTTGACACCCCAGGGGAATAGTGCCCCTCATCTGCCACCACACAACCCTGCTCAGGGTCCAGGGGGATCCTCAGTGGCTGCAAGGAGGTGGAAATGCTGGGCTGTCACCTCAACAGCTCTCAGGCAGCTTTGGAAGTCCCTGCCTCCTTCCCCTGCCTGCCCACAGCATTTATTTCCATTTATTTCCATCCCCACACAAGGGAAAACCTCAGGATGCCCGGCTGAGGGTGCTCAGAAAGTCACGATTTGGGGCAATTCTCAGACTTTGGATGGAAAATTTGCAAGGGCTGCAATGTGTGAGCCCTTCTCTCACACCTGGAGTGAGAGTTACCAGCACCTGATTATCACATAAAAAGGTGTCAGACCCTCTGGGTGTGTTTTAAAGGGAAACGCTGATGGAGCTTTCAAAGGAAGGTTGGACAGAAGAGCTCTCCAGGCTGGGGCCCCAGGCAGACTCACGGAATTCAGGAGCTTCCAGTTTTGATATTTTGCCTTGGAAAAATGGGAATTATTGACTTGTCTTCCTTACACACTGCACAGGCATTGCCAGAGGCAAAGACCAGAACATGTCTCTAACTCTACACATTTAATCTGCTAAATTAAAAAAAAAACAACCCTGGCTTCTGAATTCCAAATACTGTGAAATATCCTAGGGACATTGACTGAAAGTATTAAAAATACTACCAGGGGACAGCTCAAATATTTGACAGTTTTGGAAACAACAAAATGGCTTTCCTTATTGACCAACACTGGCGACACATATATTAACCAGAATAAAATAACTGTAACTTCCTCACTACATACAACAGTCATAGATTTTCTCTCTATAAACTCTCTTCATGATTTCTGTAAAGTGAAAAAAGCATCAGGAACATATCTTTATATTAAATTATTTTTAATGGCCCACACACTAAAGATTTTGGAAGTTCATATTTTTCATGACCATTCTTTTGAATTCTGAGTAGCCAAATATTGAAAATTTAACATATAGTTAGAAAAAAAAAATCCACAGCTGGTATGCTTGTCCCTGTACTGATATCTTCAACCACAATCTCAACAATGAAAAACTATCAAGATTAATAATCCAAACATGTTTCCTGCACAGCCTGGTCATCCATAATTGTTGGAAGCAGCCATTTCTCTTTACTGCCAAAATATTGTCTATCATTTGTTGCCTGATACTCCTGGAGGGACCTAACAGTGTTTAATAAATAATTTGAACCTGCTTGGTAAAATTTCAGTTTAGTGCTAGTTGAAATGTGAACTATTTATAATTATTTTGCCCCCCAGCTTTCTTAAGGACAACACATGGTACTTAGAGAGAAGCTTCTGAATGCTTGACGTGTATGAGTTGGTGCCACACACAACTGAATTTCTCTAGTAGCTATAGGACAAAGGTTTGGTGTTGACACATCTTGCACAGTTCCTCAGGATGGTACAAATTTCCCCTCACATTTCTCTTGTACATACTTGTCCAGAAAATAAAGGGAAAATATTATATACCAGAGTGCTGATGACAGCAGCTGTCAGAAGGCTGCCAGCTTCCTGAAGGAAATGAGCTTGCCTCCCAAAAATCCAGCATAAGAATCTCAGTGACTTCCATGAAGCCAAGTTTAACCCAAACCACTCTGATTGCCTCATCCAGCACCTGGGGAAACAGCTTCACCTTTTAGACAATGTTTTGGAAGAAAAAGGGACAAGTGAAGACCCTGAACAGTAACAGACTGGCTGTGCCTTCCACTGGCTGAGAAACTGAGCTTGGAACTCAGACACAGCATCCCCAGTGGGGCTTCCAGGATCCTCATCTTGCCACCACCTCTAGTTTGGGGAAATAATTGACCTTCATCTTGCTTTGCCACTCTGATGCTCTGAGAGACAGTAAAACACAGAATCATAGAATTGCTGAGGTTATTTCTAAGTTCTATTTTGACATTGATTTGCCCAGGTGATTTTCCACCTTTTGGTTTCTGGGTCCATTCCAGCCAAGAGGGAAAATCAGCTCAAATACTGCAGGGACTGGCACTTTAAATGCTGACTGCAGTCATGTTTGCACAGAGGCCCCAGCAGCACTGTCAAGGAACCAAAAAACAAGTGCAAACAGAGCTGTGCTGACTTTATGGCCCCTTACAAATCTTTTCTGGCATATGGGAGTATTAGGCCTTAAGAACCAAAATGAGAGAAAAGCGTTTTATCACTTCTCTGTGATAGTGGGCTGAACCTGTCCTTACATGCAGCCTCTGCCACAAATGCACTTTGGAAGGGAGTTCCAGATAAACATCAAACCCTCCTCGTGTGATGTCAAGTGGGAGAGCTCTCGGCTCCCACTGAACCACGGCAGAGGCCAGCTCGGGTGCCCAGGCCTGGCCAGCAAACAGCAGCTGGAGCCGAGCGGTGGAAGCGGGGTCTGGGACAGCAGAGACCCCACCCTGCCCCTCTCACCACCTGCCTTTGTTCCCTGTTCCTACAGACAGGGAGAGCTCAGGGCACCACCAGCCTCCCAGGCTGCACAACACAGTCACCTCTATTTGCTGACATCTCTACCAGGTTTGGACAAAAGTAACATAAATGGACACTTCACCAATTTGCTGCACACTTATATTTTTTCCAGCATTGTATTTCATTTGCAAAGCCAGGTTCATCCTTTTGTTTCATGGGACCTGGGTAACAAACTCAACTTGTTGGCTTTGGTGGAAGAAGAAACAACATTGAGGGTCTTCTTCTGCACACAGTAACCAAACCACCTTTGGGAAGTGCCAGTTTCTCTTCCCTGCTTGAGGAAGCGTATGATTACTCTGTTGTTAATTTCGCCAAGTTGCTTAAGATAAAGGATTAATCTAAATTTTAAAACATCCTTCCTTGTCTTTGCAAACCAGGGAAGACATGAACACACTTTAAATGCAAGATGTTCTGCAGTGACGGGCCCAAGAGAATTTGCCTGTTACACAGTGGGCACTGGGTGCTCCAGTTTACCCTGGGTCTGAGGAGGTCCCCACAGGTTCTCCAGCTGCCTCCTGGGATCCAACACGTGTGGAGTGGCCAAAGCCTTGGCTTGACCCTGGAAACCTCTGGTGACATGACACCACTCCCCATCTTTTTTTAATTGCTCCTCCCTATCATTCATGACTCCTCTTTTCACATTCACCTCCTGTCTCAGACAGCATTAGTGAATGTATTAGTGTATTCAATTTTCAACATTTATAAAATTAATAAAATTAATAATAAAATTAATATTGGGTTGAACCTATCCTTACATGCAGGATAACATTAATATTAAAGTAACACATCAAAATTTGCCTTGAACCCTTACCCAGGCCCTCATTAGTATTTCAATCCGAGCTCCTATTGGTTCCAGGATCTGGACCTCCATCCTTATCTCTCAGATTAAATCATTAGCTTTAAAACCCTTCACAGTTTTCAACCCAATAATAAAGCACAGAAAAAAAGTGGCTGCAAGCTTCATGAATATTTATTTTTTCAGCAAAGAAGGAGCAAGTTTACCCAACAGCTTTTCTAACTGATTGTCTGCGGCAGAAGGAAGCTGTGGCCACGTTAAGGCAAGCAGTAGTAGTTTATTGTTTTAGTAGACACTTCTTTTTCCTTCCTTTTGAATAAATACACGGCGGGCTCTGGGAGGACGTGTGCCAAGAGCATTGCTGGGCGCAGCAGCAGCGAACAAAGCGCGGTCCCAACCATAACAGAGCGAGCAAGCATTGTTACAAATGTTCTCTTTAGCATGGAAATGAGCCAGGGGTAATAAAAACACCATAAAAACGTCAGAATGACCGATCGCCGCGAAGCGCTCGCCTTCTTGTAACCAAAACTTGCAGTGAACTTAGGAAAAATCCTGCCTTAAGAGAGATGCCATTTTTACTTAATGTTATTGCTCAACTTCTTCTCACTTGGCTGCACAGTTAAAGGATTGCAGAAGAGAACAATTCAGAGGGGCATCAGTAAAGTCCTGATTTATATTAAATGGCATTCAGGCATTGATGGTGGACTCGGGATGGGAGCAAACTGTTAACCAGGGCATTAACATGAACACTGCTACTGCTTCTTTATGAGAATATGGGGCATATTTAGGTGCTAATTGTTTGGACAGTATCAATAACACATAATGCTTAATAAGATACAAATAAAGAGCTGTGTAACTCGTGTAATTCCATCAGAAAATGCTCAGGAACAGCAGCTTGACTTTAATTACTCAGATCAAAGGAAAAAGGCATTTTGAAGTCTGGTCTAAAATGTTATTTATTACTCCTTTCACTAAAGCATAGATCAGCTTGGATAGAAATAGCACTTTGGACTGGATTTGGTTAGTGAAAATGGGAAAAAAAATATTCATTGCTTTGCTGATGTCCATGCATATTGGGGAGTATGTTAAATCCTAATTACATCAGACTGACAGACAGGAAAAGAAAAAAGAAGGAAAGAAAAAATGCATAAGCTAAAGTGAGGACAAATAAAGGTCATAGCTCCATATATTGCTCACAAAGACCTGAAGCTGGTAAACATACACAAAATGTTAAATGGGCCTTCTCTTTTCTCCAGACTCCATTCCATATACAGACAATATATATGTGCCACCTAACAGTCAATACAACACCACTATTTTAAATGTGGTTTTATCAGCCATTATTTCCAATTTCCAGCTACAGTAATCCACATTTTTGGTGCTGGGATTTGTTCAAGGCTTTTTTACGTTTGTAGCAAACTTTTAAAAGCTGAGAATCTTGGGCAAAGAAATGCTCTGCTGATAGGAAAAGGTGAAGACAAAGTCTATGCCTACAGCTCCCTTCTTAGCAGCATTTTCTGACAGGTCCAGAATGCAGAACTGACTGGTGGACATCCCAGCGCATTTGGATGACAGACCCTAACCCATCCCAGAACATTTGGATCACAGATTCACAGCATGGAGAGGGTTGGAAGGGACCTTTAAAGATCATCTAGTCCCACCTTCTGCAATAGGGACATCTTCAACTAGATCAGATTGCTCAGAGCCTTATCCAACCTGGCCTTAAATGTTTCCAGGGATGGGGCACCCACCACTTCTCTGGTGTTTCACCATTCTCATTGTAAAAGATTTTTTTCCTTATGTCTAGTTTGAGATTTAAAGACTTAAAGGGCAGTAAGTAATTGGAAGATATTAATTGGTTGGTGGTCTTGAATTTTTCTCACCAGTTTGGTTCTGTGTCTTGGTGCTCTACAGGGTCTTCAGGGTTGGAAGAGAACCTCAAGATTATCCAGTCCCACTGTCAAACCTGCACCACCATAATCACCTCTAAACCATCTCCCTAAGAGTGTGCATTTCCCATTTATGTGCGTCTGGCTTCACACTGGGGAATTGGAAATTAATTCCATTAATTTCTGCCCCATCTTTCTCTTCCAGTCTTCCAGGGAAAAGATGTAAACACCTGGGAATGGCTCCATGTGTCTCACTGATTTCCCTCTGGACATTGCAAGGATTTTTTTCCCACTGGCATCTCCAAGAGCTGGAACAAGCTCTATATGGGTAGTGATTCCATGATTGTAAGGATCTTTTCCAATGACTCCATGTTAATCACCAGCTTTGAGCAGTCTGGAGTCCTGGGCATGCTCAAAGTTCCTCATGTAGGCAGAGGTGCTGCCCAGGTAGGAAAGCCATGGTAAATTCCCCATTAATATCTGACCACCTCCCAGGGTTTGCTCAGCTCTGCATCTCCCCCAGGTCTTTATTCCAATATTTCAAACCTCTCAAGAGTTCCAGGCAGCCACAGAAATGGAGTCAACAGAGAAATATTTCCTCTTTTCTACCCCAAGTGTGCAATTCCTGCACAGGGGTGTTGGGGTCAGAGGCCCAGGTCAGGCCCCTTTTGGGTGAGGGCCAGCTTTTCTGAACTTCAGATGTCACAGATTGGACATTTACTGCCTCTGGAGTGAGCAGTGAGACACTCACAGGTTTGCCTCAAAAGAGGTGGAGGTCCTGAGCTTGACCTTGGTCCACTCCAGGTACTCCAAAATTCCATCCTGCTAATTAAAATTTGGCTCTTAGTGCAGTTGTAACATTTGGCTCTAGAGGTGAACAGATTAAAAACTGCCCTTTTCCACTAAAACCCAGAAATCTTTCCCAAATAATTTAAAAAATAATGCCTCTGCTTGATTCACAGAACCCACACAAAATATCAGACAGGCACACAGGTAACTTTACAATTCTTTTTGTCCTGCCAGCACAAACTCCTGATTGTGTAACACACACACACCCACACAGAGCCACACTTCCCTTCAAAACACAGAACTCTAAAACACATTAGCACAACTCCAGGCTTTTATTCCTTTTTTTCTGCAACTTTTATTACAAAGCCACAGACACACTGTGCCATTCTGTCTCCTTTGATGTGTTCAGTTATTGTATTTGTCACCAAATGAAAACCACAGAACACTTTTTATCTCCAATGTCTGATAAGTTTTCAGTTTGAAAGGGGCTGACCACAGAAAGATTGTCCATACAAAGTTAAAAAATGCACAAACTGGTAGGTAAAGCCATGTTTGATCTGTAATGCAAATAAAATTAACAAAGATAGTGAGTTTTAAGCCTAAAATTCCTTTGATCTTTGAAGCTCCATGGTTTTAAAAGTACAATTGCCTTCTGTATCACAACTTGGCATGTACATCTATATGCCTATATGCATACAAATATATAAAATGAAAAATCTTCTGTGTTCAACATAGGGTCAGTGACAGAAACAAGACAATGGTTTTCTTTGAACACCCTCTATTGAGGAATGAAAATGCATCCAAATCTTTTCCCACTGAATAAAAAACATATTCATACACAAGTGTGACCTGGTTGAATTTATTTAAACTATGGAAGACTTTGCAACATATGCAAGGCACAATCAAGCCCTAAAATTCAATGGCATGCAGTAGGGCTTGGACAGAGTGACTCAGAAAAGGTCTTAGAGGTACCTTGTGAAGGAAAAATAATTCCTCAAAAATGTGAAATCCACCCAGGCACAGCAAGCCAGTGCAAGTCCCAGACAACAACCAAAGCCCCTCCTAAACAGGGCATGTGAGGGTATTTCCCTGGGGGGAAATCTCACACCATTCCTGGTGGTCAGGATGGAGCAGACAGCCAAGGCAGGATGAAATCCCCAGGCTTTCTGCAAATCCAGACCTTTGTGGCATCTCTCATGGTGCACCCAAATCCAGAGCTGCATTCCCAGCGCCACAGCCGAGAGCTGCAGCTGCCCTGGGCTGATGCATTGCCCACACAGGGTGGTTTAATGCAACATTTGCCTCTGGAGAGCTCTGTCAGCAGCACTAGAGATTTATCTTTGCAGGGCAGGAGGAAGCCACTCCTTCCACTGGAGCCATCTGACAAAATGTGATTTTTGCCTGCGTGATGCAGCACTGCAGGGCTGCTCACAAAGGGCAGGTGGAGAGTGCTACACAGCCTGCAATTCTGTGCTGCATGGGAAATGCAGGAGTGCTTCTCTTCACCCACCAACCCCTCTCTGAGGCTCAGAGCTGCCACTGGAGCTGGTGCCATTAGAAAACCTCTCAGGGTTTGTTAGGGCTGAACCCACAAAGCCAGGGCCCAGCTCTGAGGCTGCTGTTGGTGCTGCCCACAGGGCATGGCCAGAAGTGTCTCCCTGCCACAACACTGGCCCAGAGAGCAGAGAAGAACCATGGGACTGCAGGGGAACCCTGCCCTGTGCCAAGCCCCAGTGCTGCTGGAATGTGCAGGAGTTTGGGACACACCACAAGCAAGCAGCTTCCCACAGGCACAAGATATGAGATGCAGACTTTATTATCTCTCATGGAAACATACGCTTAGTGTCTCCTTGAAATAAAGGCAATGCCCTTAGTGTGTAGAGGCTTTTTAATTTATTTTTTAAAATGAAATGGGTCAGTATACTTTGGCCATTAAGAACTCCTGCCCAAACCATGCCTTATATCCATGCCTTATATCAGTGCTCACACTTAAGCTCCTCTCAGCCCTCCCTGAAGATGAGAGGATGCATATAAAGATATCCTTAATCTGAAATTTAGCAATTTCATAAATCTGTTTGAACCCTCCTGCTGAAAAATACTAGTTATCAATAGGTTGCTTTATTACAAACTCTACAAGAGAGGGACAGCCTTCCTCTAGGGGTTATTGCATGGATAACCTCCTCCTAAGGCAAGAAAGGGACTTTTTGGAGCAGAATGCATTGGTGAAGAAAGCAGGAGCTGATTCAGTGTTTCACTGAATCGGGGCCCCATCTCAGCACCACGGCTGAGCAAACAGGGAACTGTTTGGTTTGCTGGTGATTCAAACAAACCACCAGAAAAAAATCACTGCGGGTCAACACAGAGCAAACACCTCCACAAATGTTCAGAGAAAAGCAAAGCCTAAAGCACAGCTTTGTTTCAGATTAAATAAAGTGTTTCACTTTTAAATGGAGCAGCTGGTTTGGTGGGGATCTCTTTCATGGAACAGGCTTGAGAAGGAAGTGATTCCAAACTTGAAAATTAGCATGTTTCAAATTTTCTTCTTTTTTTTTTTTAAACCATCAAACTCTAAATGAAAAGAAGAGAAATAGTTTCATCATTGAAACTGTTTCTCCAAAGGAAATGGCCCCTGAAGAGCTGGGTGCCTCTGTGTGGGGTGCAGCACAAGGAAGGTTCAAGCCCCACTGAAGGGAGCAGCTCCTGTGTTCTCTCTCATTGTGCCCAGCTCACCCTCCACTGGCTCCTAAAGCAGCTGCAGCTACAAATCAGGTGTTTCACCCACATTTCATGAGTTCCCCTTCCAAGCACCCTGAGGCCAAAGTTGCTTTTTACAGCCTCACAAATTATTATGCTTTGATTTACAAAATTTTCTTTAAGAAAACTCAAACCAACAAACCACTGCAGGTCTGGGCTTAAAAAAACGAATGAATCATCCTCCCCACACCCCCAGAAACGCAGAGTGAAAGAGATTTCCCTGTGAGAGAAGAACTGTGCTGCTGAAGATGGCTGGGGTCCATGAGGAGTGGTCTGGGCACTGCAGAGCCCACAGCCAGAACACAGCCAGTGGGAAAGGTCATTTTCTGATGGACAGGATGGCACCAGCAGCACCTGAGGGGACAGGAGATGGCACCTGGCTGGTGTGAAAGGCACAGAGACTGGTGGCCTCCAGGTCAGGAGAAGCACAGTTGGTCACAAGCTACATCAAGTGTGTTCTGAGCATGGCATCTACAGAACCTGAAAAAAAAAATCTTTATTTTCTTTGATCAAAAATACATATAGAAATGCCTGTTTTGAGGAAAATATCATACATTTTTTTTCTTGTTTAACAAAATAAATTAAATATACATGACTTCTGTTTAAACTCTATATAGAATTACAAAGGTTTTATATTTTGCAATTGGATTCATTCCCAGTCCATATAGGTATTTAATATGGTCCTTATTTATTTTCTCTTCTTTCTGTTTTTCCTGTTGTTTGAACTGCAATGCTTTATCACTTACGAAGTGATATCTGAGGGGAGGGGACAACCACACACAACCTAGGTGGATATTTCTCAAATGCAATTTTTTCCTACAAGATTATTTCACTCTCTTTGCTTCTTACTATTTTTTCTAATGCTCTCACGTATTTTGCATTGACGCAGAAAATCCAGTAGCTTGTCACTCTAAGCCATCAGAGAAGGACAGTGTGTTTTGCTTTCTTCACCATCAGCAGTTCAATTATTATTATTAATTATTATTATTTCTTAAATATAAATATAAAGGTGTTCTGTACAATGTTCCTTTTTCCTTCTTTCCTTTTTCCTGGCAGTGGCACTGAGTCCTAGGACCAGAGGAGTGGAGCTGATCTGGAAAATCCCATGGCAAACAAGACGCCTTCACCTTGCAGAAACTGAACCAACCAGCTTGCTTAGCTGATTGTGCTGACCACGACTGAGCAGCACGTGGCATTTCACCTTGTGAACAGAAATTGGTTTATTCAGACCCTCTTGTGTTATTTCCTTTTCCTGCACGAGATGAATGGGTTATGTCTCCTGGTGCTTTGGCACTGAGCCTCAGGTGTGTCAGAGTTTGAGTCACTGAGAGCAGGAGAGGTCTGGGGGCTCCTCATCAAAACAATGCCCAGGAAGGAATCCAGGCCCAGCCAGGGAATACCACACACACCTCTGGCTCTACCTGCTCCCTTCAGTAACACAAGGAAGGTGTGGTGGTTCACATCCCTGTGTCCCATCTCACTTGTTGCCACTCTGATTAAAATATCCAGGAAGGCTCTGCTGCTGGAGACAGCTGCTTCTCTGCTGTGAATTGGAGTTCCTTCATTATTCCTCGGCTACATCCTGATTGCAATAATTAAAAAAAAAAAATCTCTTTTCTCTCTGTGTCTTTCTCTATTATATATATATTTATATAGATAGATATAGATATATACACATATATATATACACACATACACACACGCATATACAATTATATATATATGTATATATATATATTTAAAATTACATATATAACCTTTTCTGTCTGCTTTGCCTGTTGCTGGCAGTGCTGAGCTGGCTTGGAGCAGTCTCTGCTGAGGTACCACGAGGGAGAAAAGCCCAAAGGAGCCGCGGGGCCGGCCCTCAGCACTGGTACTGGATGTGCTGGTGCTGGTGCACCTTGCCCTCCACGTGCGAGTGCGTGTGGGTGTGGATGTCCGTGTAAATCTTTGGGTACATTTTGGGGGCCATGGCCGGGGCCAGGCCGGGCGCCTGGGACAGCAGGTGCTGCTGCTGGGCCACGTACTCGTCGTAGTTGATGGAGGAGATGCAGTCCTTGTCGGGGAGCGGGGCCAGGCCGGCGCGCTCGCGGGGCGCAGGGCGGTGCGCGGGGGCCGCCGTGCCCGGCGGGGAGCACGGCTTCTTCTTGGACTGGCACAGCCACAGCAGGATGGTGCCCAGGATGAACACGGCCCCGGCCGGGATGCCGATGATGACGGGCCAGGGCAGGCTGCTGGCTGAGGAGGGCGGCACGGGTGCGCTGGGAGGCTTGGGATCTGGGCACGGAGAGACAGAAAGGGTTAATGGAATGCGGGCACATGGCACACTGGGGCTGGCTGCTGGACAGACTGTCAGCAACTCTGCCAGACCAGGGAACGAGGCAGAAATCAGCCAGCGCGTGATGTTTGGTAACTGCTTTGCTTTCAGTGCTCCTGGATAGACAAGCAACTCATTTTCTCTGGTTTGGGGCTCAGGAGGGGAGTCTTTGGGGGATTTCATAACTCTCTTATCCAGGCTTTAATGGATGCACACTAGAGCCAGCCTGAGAGAGTTTCCTAACGCTCTCACTGTGACAGGATGGGCTTTGCTGCGCAGACTGAAGGACACAACCCAGGACATGCCAGTAAAACCCCACTGTCACCAGCCCAGGTTGCACAGAGCCACAGCACGCTGCCCACCCACCTCTGCCAGCTGTAGCTCTGCCTGCAAGGGCTTCAGGCACTCTCTGGAAATCCTGTCTGGCAACCCTGGAGCACCCAGCAGTGCTCCACCACAGCAGGGAGAATGTATGGGGGGTTTTGAGGTATTGGCTTGACCTTTTTGTGTGGTTGGGAGGAAGGGAGGAAGGCTGAAGGATGGGAAAATGTAGGGGGGCTGGTGGCCCCTCCTTGGTTCCCAAGCCATGGAGAACTGAAAATTCACTCAGCATTGAAGTGTGCCCCAGCTTCCTATCTCAAATGGGCTCTACCTCCACCAGTGTCTTAGGAGCTGCTGCTGGCTTTCCAAGGGCAGTAAATTCAGCTGCTGGAGGAGATAAGATGCTTTGGACATCATCTTTCACATCTACCTCCTCCTTTATCTCTCTGCAGCTGGCAGTCAGTGGCTATCCCTGGACAGCCACTGCAGTTTCTCAGCCTGATCTCCTCATTTATAGACCCAAAAGGAGTCCTGGAGATAGGATTTTAGCTGTGAAAATCCTTGTCTAGATAGCTACCAGCTGGAATATCCAATGCCTTGAAACACACCCAGGCACAGAATTCAGCCTGCAGGGAGACACCCAGAAAACTTCAAAAACCACAGGCTATCTTAATCATTCAATATGTTATATTCAAACATCTACCACTCAACTTTCAAGCTAGACTTCTTTAAGACACTAATGTCTTTTTGCCTCCTTGACAAATAATCCTATGGGTAGCTTGAAATGTTAAATATATACCATGTGGTCCCTTTGAAGTTAGGAGGACCTATACTTTGACCTTAATAGATGAAATTTTGATTCACCAACTCTGGAAATTACAGGATAATTTAGGCTGGAAGGCGGGTCTGGCCCAGCCCCCTGTTAAAAACATGACAAGATCAGAGATCTGACCTATCAGCTGACCACAGAAAACAGAAGTCTTCATGCTGGTTGGCAGAAATCCTATGCTGGGCTGAAAGGAAAGTGTTTTGATATTCATCCACGTTCCTCAGAGCTGTCAATGTCAAATCTGGTATATTTACAAGCAAAATGGTCTTTTTTAAGTCATGGCTTTACAACCACATCTTTGCATCTTAGGCAAGCTGGGTTCTCCTTCTCCATCACTGCCAATATCAACAGCCCTGCAGGCTCTGGTTCTGGCACGAGGCCTCACTACAGTCCCATTTAAACCCATGGAAAGTCTCCCCCTGATTTCAGTGGGAGCTGGATCACACTCTCATTGGTCAGAAACTCCCAGGGGCTTTGAGTTATATCCCACCCATGCTGCCTTTTCCTGGGTATTTACAGGCCTTTCAGTTATAGTCCTAACTCCAAAATGTTTATCAGGTAGAACTGCACAGTCAGCAGACAGAGGAGCAGATGACCAGGCAGGGATGATGAGTCTCGAACACAAACGATGCAGCCTCAGCTGGATGTGGCCCCCAGCTCTGAGGCCTGGGCAGGGAAGGCAGCAGCTCTGAGTTTGGTACAGGGGCCCCAGGGGACCACTGGGTAAAGATTTAGCCAATCAACCATTCTGTTTTCCACAGTCATTCATTTCATTTCTTGTGACCCAGACAGTTTTTATTCTTCCGTCATTTTATGGGCCTGTATCATTGTTTCCTTTTACCAGTAAAAGCAATATAAATAAGGGCAAGAGAAAGGAGGAATTTTAGGGAATGAGGGTGCAAACTGTGCTGTTATTCAGCTCCCCTCTCTCATCCTGCAGTGATTTAGTGTCTGCAACTGCAGTAACTTTCCCCAACTTGCTCATCTTTCATACAGGACTAGATAATTCAATTTATGTCACCTGGATGACTGAGAGGGGCCTCAAAAATGTCTGTAAGTATCTGCAAGGAGGTGTCAGAGCATGGGCCAGGCTCTGCTCCATGATGC
Source organism: Zonotrichia albicollis (assembly GCF_047830755.1). NCBI lineage: Eukaryota > Metazoa > Chordata > Aves > Passeriformes > Passerellidae > Zonotrichia > Zonotrichia albicollis. The sequence goes on from NC_133823.1 coordinate 1,545,069, forward strand.
TGAGCAATAGGACACAAAGAAAGGGCAGAAACTGATGCCCAGGAAGTTCCACCTGAACATGAGGAAGAACTCCTTTACTGTGCAGTGACCGAGCACTGAACAGATTGCCCAGAGAGCGTGTGGAGATATCCTCACTGGAGATATTCCGGAACCATCCTGACAAAGTCCTGTGCCACAGGCTCTGGACTGACCCTGCCTGAGCAGGGAGTTGGACCAGATGACCAGCAGTGGTCCCTCCCAATCTGACCCATTCTGTGATTCTGTGGTCATTTCCCACAAAGGAAGAAAAGGAAATATCAACTACAGGATTTCAGCAGGGACTGACTTAAATCAGGGCTGATTTAATCCTCCATTCTTTCTTATCAGAACTGGGCTAGCCTAAATCAGCACAGCATCAGAGAGGGCCAGGGAGCCAATGGGCAACAGCAGCTGAATGAATAAATACCATGATGTCACAGACATATTTTATGAAAAATCCTTTCCTTAGGATTTTTTCTCCTGAGAAGCTGCGAGGCCTCAGGAACAAAATGGAAACAATAATTATGTGCTGCTCTGGAATGCAACAGGTGCATCTGTGATTGGTCTCATGTGGTTGTTTTTAATTAATGGCCAATCACAGTCCAGCTGTCTCAGACTCTCTGGTCAATCACAAGATTTTATTATCATTCCATTCCTTTCTATTCTTTGCTAGCCTTCTGATGAAATCCTTTTTTTCTATTCTTTTAGTATAGTTTTACTATATCATTTTCTTTTAATATAATATATATCATAAAATAATAAGTCAGCCATCCGGGACATGGAGAGAAGAGATTCTCTTCCCCTGTCCTGGGACCCCTGTGACCACCACCACCACATCTGGTGACCCCGAGTGAGGAACATTGCCACACCATGACACAGAAGACTGATAACAGAGGTGGGAAAACCATCACAACTCACCAGGCAGGACAGTGAGAAAAGCACTCCGGAAGCTGTAGCCCATGGTGTTTGCCCCGAGGCAGATGTACATCCCTGCATCCTCCTCCTTGGCTCGAGTGATCATCAGTTTGTTCAGGTAGGAGCCGTCGGGGCGGGACCAGACCTCGCCCGTGGGCAGCACGACGAATTTCTGCCCGCCGACGTCGATGGTGGAGTTGTACTTGCTCTCGGTGCCGTACTCCACCCGCTTCAGCCACTGGATGACGGGCTTGACGTCGCTGCGCACCTTGCACTGGAAGGACGTGGTGCCGCCGTAGTCCACCGTGGTGTTCACGGGGTGGGTCCCCGTCAGGATGGGCTTGGACCTCGTCCTCTCTGCACACAAACACAGGGAGCTCCGTGGGAAAAGGGGTTTGCCAGCCTCAGTCACTTGCATTGTGGAAACGTAAGGGAAAGGTGTAGGAGGGATGCAAAATCACAGTCTAGTCCAACTCCCTGCCCCAAGGCAGGCTGAGATTTCTGCAAACTTCTCCTGCCAGCCTCTTGCCAAAGCCTCCAATGGTAGATGCTCCCCAAACAACTCCTCCATTGTCTGAGGCTTTAACAAGTCTGTTGTCATGCTCAACCTGAATCTTCCTGTTTATAACAAGGAAGTTGATTTTCTACCTGCACCAGACCTGGAGAAAAGGATGATTTCCCTCTGAGCCCTCATGTTTTGGAAGAGCTTCACAAGACCATCCTTTCCAGCAGGATCGTAAGGCTAAAGTTGTGTCAACACCACATAAAGTGAAAGGAAAAATGTACACCTCCTTCTGAGGAATGTTTGGATCTTTTTTAGTGTTAGGAGCAGATAAATCAGTCACAGTTTCCAGACAAGGAGGTAATGCAAACCTCTGTCCTAGGCACAGGAGAAATTATGGTATCACAGTGGGTGGTAACTGCTGGCAATCATCAACTCCTTTTGATGGCAAACACTGTTGGATTGAGCATGTAACAAAACAGCTCCCACCAGCACTGGCCTTGGAGTGAAAGGAGGGAACAATGGACCCTCTTTCAAAAACTCGGGATACTTTCAATATTGAGGGCTCTAAAGATGTGCTTAGGAAACAAAAATACCACAGTAGTCTCTGTAGGCTTTGCCTTTGGCCTGTGAGCAACAATCACAGCCGGGGAGACTGAGACCCAGATAAGCAGGACTTAGGAGTGGAGGCTCAGGGGAGGGGAAAAAAAGGAGGAAATTGAATAAAACCTGTAATGCTCCACAGAATGATGTTAAAAATAGAAAGATGTCTGAAAACTGCTTAATGCCCTTATCTCCTTGACTCTGGTTCCAGCTTTGGTTACTGTTTTCACTCCTAGCCAGCAAAAGCTAATGAAAACAAAGGTTACATACATCTTTAGGTTGATAAAAACCAAGATAAACAGGGACACAGAAAGGGGTTTGTTCCTGGTGCTGTCTGGTTTTGATGAAGTGAAAATGCCACAGCTGCCATTAGGATGGGGCTTGATTCATTTCCCTGCCTCTGCTCCTGGTTTTAGTGTAAACACATGTTTTTACTGTCTCCACACAGCTGCATCTTTATCAATCCCAGATGTCCAGCAGGTTTGTGCCTTCAGAGCCCAACAGAGTTTCCCACATGTGCTTTTAATTCCTGAGATTCTAGGGAAAGGACTTATCAGAGAACAGATCTTTACCTTAAGAACAATCTTTCACACTGGGATAAACTTTCTCATGCTAAATTGTACGCACAGACAAACAACATGATTTCCAAGTGGCTGGAAGCAGCCCTCCATGCCCCTGCTGCTCATTAATGAAGGCTATTCAATCTTCCCTCCACTCAGCTCATCTTCTCTTTCTTGACTTGGCGACTCTGTAATCATTTCCATGACAACTTATGATGATGTCATAGGCAAAGCACAATGATTTAAGAATAAGAGCTCTTCTCTGGTAAACTTAGGAAGGATTTGAGTACAATTATCCTCAGCAATAATAGGGGAAACAGAAGATTAGAGAGCGAGACTCAGAATAGCTAGATAGTAAGAAGAGCAATTTACCTCACCACAATGCAGGGTAATCCCCCACAGCTCATCTTCCAAGGATTCAATCTTTAAAGCTATGTAGGCATCTAAAGATACAGACAGGATCCTAGCGGATGTTTTTAAGGTTTGGGGTTTTTTTTTAGTAATTAATTTCTACCTGCCTGGACCTTCAGATGGCCAAACCTTTTTTAGAATCTGGCCCTAAAGCCTTGTCTGGATAGTCACTCTAACCACAGGATTTCTTGTTTTTCAAGTTTCCCTTGGGAAACTTCTCAATTAAATTTAAAATTGACTGGTTTCCCCCATTCTGACATACTAATCGTGGCTATCCTACATATTTCCCTCCCTCAGCCATGGTACTTGAAAGGACTTTCTCTGTTAGTTCTCTGTCTGTCCTTGAATTGATTCTCTTGTGGAAGACTGACCTGGGCATGACTTTCACCATGCAGGTGCCTGTGGAGATGACTGTTTCCCAAGTACCTGTCCTCATTTCATCTCCTCAATTGTCTCCTTGCTACTCTGTCTTGCCCAGGTTTCAGGCTCATTCTAGAGTTCCAGCAGTGTTTTCTCTAATGTTTTTAGCGCTTCCCCATTTCCATGTTCAGACATCAGTATCTGCAAGAAGGTGTCAGAGCACGGACCAGGCTCTGCTCCCTTGCCACCCCACACTGTCTTGGCTGAGCCAGCCCCTTTCTCAAAGCCCCTCTCTGCTCTCCCTCCCAGGGCCGCACTTACGGATCACTTCGACTTTGTACGTCGCGTTGATTTCCCCGACTTTGTTAAACACCCTGCAGGTGTACTTCCCGCTGTCCTCCGGCTTCAGGTTCTTCAGGTTCAACGTCCACTTCTTCTTCTTGTTCTCCCCAATCTCCTGGGCAGTGAGGGGCTTGTTGTCCTTCAGCCAGGTGATGTCGGGCCTGGGGTTGCCGCTGGCCACGCACTTGAGGCGGATGGAGCTGCCGACGGGGCGGGCGATCACCCTGCGCCTCATCTTGGCGGGCTGGGTGAACCTGGGCCGGGCTGCAAAGGCATCACAATGGACTGAGGTGAGCACAGGACATGAGCAGACAAGGAAACTTGTTATGCCTTACGGCCAGATTTGCTGGAGAGGCAGCCCCATACTAGCCAGTGTGGGCTCTCCCTCGTATCAGCTCAAACTGTTTTCCTTAGCAGGGATTCACCACCCAGCCAATGCATTTGAATGTCTATGGGATTGCTCTGGCCAATGCATTAACTGTCTGCATAGCACAGTCTCAGAATTTCTGTGTCTGTAAGGCAATTGCACCAGACCATCTCACAAAATAATACCAAAATCACGCTATTGCAGCTGAAGGCAAAATGTGGCCCCATAATCACACTGTAATTGTTACCATATTCCACAAACTCCTTGGCCAAGACCAAAGGAAAAAACTCAGATTCCTGTCACGCTGACCATTTTCTCAATTTTTTTGCTTGTCACATGAAGCTTCATTTCCTGAAGATGTTTTGCCTCTTAGTTCTCAGTGGTTTTAAAGGGACTTAAGAAGAGTCAGCATCTTTTACATGCATAGGAAAGTCTTAGAAGTGTGACAGACTTTTGTACATTGGTCTGAACTTAAATGTATGCAATTCATTCAGCTCCAATTTACAAACATTCATGTTGAATGGTCCAGAGAAGTGAACAAAGACCCAATAAAACTTTATGAGCTTGTTAATAGAGGATACCCCATGCCAGCCCATCCCAAAACTGGAGAATCTGAAGCAATAGCAGCTGGTGGATAGAAGCGTGGGTCATCTTGTCTTAGCAAAGAAATCAACAGTATTTCTAAGAGTGCAAAGACAAGAAACTTAGAGAAATGCAAGGCCCTCATCTTGCACAATCTGAAATTTAATGAAGAATTTAAAAGAAATAACAAATTTCTTACAGTTAGTTTAACTATGCCAGTCATGGGGCACGTCTAACGAAACCCATCATAGAACTGTTGAAGTCGGTAAAGACCTCTTAAGGTTATTGAGTTCAACCATTAATCTAACACTGCCAGCTCCACCACTAAACCATGTCCCTAAGCAGCACATCTACATGCTTTTTAAGCACTTGTAGGGATTCCCTGGCCAGCTACAGGATGGCCTAGTGGAACTTCCTACTTGACAGCCAGCCCTGCTGCCCAGGGCTGAGGGCCAGAAGCTCTGGGATGTGCATTACAGTGGAGCTTTCCTGAATGGAGGAGGCTGGTCTGCAGCCTCCTGTCTCCAGGCTCTGGGGAATGGCAGCCATTGCCCTCTGACTCTGTGAGCACACCCCTTAGCCCTCACCCCCCTGCAGCCCTGGCCAACATCCCTCCCTCTGGAAGAGGACACCCTTTGGCATACCCCTTTTCCACAGGGGGAACCATCTGTCTCCACAGCCTTCCCTTGCCCCCCTTGGCTGTCATTTTGGGTCCCAGCCATTTCATGTTATTTCAAACTCCTGCTCAGAAATGCTTTGCTCTCCAAGCAGAGGCTTTCATGTGTAATCCAATGAACCGGAGTAACTCCGGCACTGGAAGTCTTTGCCGTGACAGCTGAGCAGCAAGTGTGACATACTAACCCCCTCCACAGGTCCTGGGGCCTGAATTGCTGGGCTCTTTGGGGTCTTTGCTGCAGGAGGCCCCTCACAGCAGACACAATCCCCCTCCCTGACAATGAGCCCTGTCAGAGCTGCACACTGTGGCCAATGACATCCCAAATTTTAGTCTGAGCCAGGGGAGACGTGCTGATAAGGGCTGTCACTGTGGAAATTGAGAAAATGTCTGCAAGGCTCACGGAGAGGTCAGGAATCAGCCATGCAATGGGTCTGAACAGCTACTCTGTAATATGGCAGTAATTTACTCTGAGACCAGGTCTAAGCAGAGGGGAGATCCTCAAGGATGGATTCCTGAGCTGGGACTAACACACCAAAGAGCAAACTGGAGCCAGGACACTCACACTCCCCCAGCAGATTGAAAAGTCAAGTTAGTGGCTCTGAACTCTCAGCAGGACTTGCTGGCACCCCTGCTCAGTAAGGGCATTTTAAGACAGAAAGCCGTTCCACCCAAAAAAAGCAGGTCTTTAACATTTCTGGTTTTCTTCCCACTGTGACTCCCATGAGCCTGTCTGGAGCTCTGCATTCACTCCCTGCACATGGTTGCACAAATACATACTAAACTACAGGTAAAGCTACACTTTTTTGGACCTTTCAGCCTTTCTTTCTTTCTGTTTAAAAAGGTTAAGTGATTATGTGGTCTCAAAAGCTACTCCAGGCTGCGTGCAATATGCTGAAACCAGATCCCATTTACACAGTCCTGAATGTTTCCTTGACAAAGCCTGAATTGGACAAGTTTAGAAAAGCCAGCTAACAAAAAAAGGAGAAAGAGAGAGAGACATACACATTAGAGAGAAAAAGAGACCCAGCAAGCACAAAGGAGAAAGAGGAGAAGCAGCACTGTGAGAGACAGGAAGAAAAGGTCTCTTTTGATTTGATGCTAAATGTCTGTCCCCAAATCTGTTCCATTTACAGAAGTTTTGCTTGTTGGAGTGCCAGCAAAGGCAATTACAAAGTGCCTCTGTGTTATTCACATGCTTGTTCTCCTCCACATCACTTGGCATTTGCTTCATAAACATGAACCACACATTTGTACATTATAAATTATGTCCCACTCAAGAGCAAGGGAAAACACAAGTGGATGGGGACAAAGAGACAGTGTTGTGTACGGGTTCCTGGCTGAAATGCTGTTTACCACGAAGATTTATTCAGAGCTAATGAAAATTAAATGCAGCACAAAGACCTGTGAAGGAATTCAGTGGTGTCCTCTCCCTGTGGGACACCTTGAGAGGCATGGATCAGTCCCTGAGGCTGACATTGCTCACACAAAGTGACGTGATTATCTGAAAATGTTTTCTGCTGTGGTGCACCACCATTACCCCCATGTAGTGACAGTCACTATCACTTCAGCTTTCCTGATAATTACAAAAAAAGTGTCCCAATAGGACGATGGATTGAAATACATGTCAAGCCTTCTGGTTAAGAGCCCAGTCAGTTGTGGGAAGACATGGATGGAGGTCTCTGTGTTTCCCCACATCAGTCCCCTGCTCTTCCCAGAGATACCACTCTATGATGGCACATGGAAAGTAAAGTGGAGCTTTTATGTAAGTAAGTAAGTAGGTAAGCTTTTATGTAAGCTTTTAAGTAAGTGGAGCTTTTATTTTTTAAAATGGGATCCATTCACACCAGCATTTCCACCATGCTTCTCCTCTCACACTTCTCCAAGGCCCAGGACTGTGAGAACACCAACACCTTCACCCACCATCCTGAGCCTCCTGCACACCAGCTCACACCAGCAATTCACTGCTGAGCAATGCTGGATGGAAAGGGTTTAGGTGGGTGCATGGCTGGCCCCAGGCATTTCTCTGCTTGGGGAGAGGAAAGGAGACAGGAGAGATGAAAAGAAGAAAAAGCAGAGGTTCAGGAACACTCTGCAGCACAACAGACTGGGCCAGATTAAGACACAATCTGACATGAGATTGTCAATGCCTAATAATTTTAGTAGGGCTCACATCTTTTCTTCATAATATTATTGTTGTATTGTATTGATCCATCATCCAGCAGCTGTACCAGGAGCACAATGGCAATGAAAAGTGGATAGATGGCAGCTGATGAACCCCTCCTGAAGTACTCCTGACCTGTAGTTTATCTAAGACACCCTTCCTCCAGCCCTGAAATGTTGTCATCCCTCTCCAGAATGAGTGGAGGTTACCTTGCTCTCCCCAAGCAAGCTCAGCCTGAGATAAATATGTAATTCAAGTGTAGCCTGGACCATACCACAGCACACCACATCCCTGCTTGCCAGCTGCTGAAGAAAACTGGCCTCAGCTTCAGTGGTGGGGACACACACAGCAAAATCCTGTCATGTTCCACCCCTACCACTGCTGTGAGGCTCTCCCTGGTCACAAATGTGGTACAAAGCCACCTCTGTATTATAAAATGAAAGAGAGGGATGCACTGCATGAGCAAAATGAAATGCTGTGCTTCGTCCACTGAGCTCATAAACTCACATCACACTCCTGTCAGGAATGGCCAAAAGCTGTTTGGCATCAGCCTGACAACTTATTGTCCTTCAAGGAGTGCTTGGACCAAAGTGGGCCTGCAAGGTTTGCAGTGATTCAGAGCCTGCTCTGAGTGAGTTTTAGCAGTTCCCCAAAGCTCCAACAGCTCCAAAGTCTTACGGCTGAACAGTCCATGGCTTGGAGAAGCTCAGGCAGGTGTCTGAAAGAGAGGGTGATATTAACAAATACTCATCTTGGCTTAGTGCTAATTCTCCTGAAGTGAAGTCAGACCTCCCCTTTGCCCTCAGTGGGAGCAATGTTATGCTGGCACTGGAGACTTTTGGAAATACTGCTGTAAAAGTCAATATGCTTTTTATAAGGAGTCTATGAAAGCTGTAAAAGCTGCACATGCAAAAGAAAAGTCTCTGCCCAGAAAAACAAATACAGGGGAGAACCACGCTGGGGTAAATGGCAGGGGGCCCTAGGGCCAACCACAGGCTGCATTTTGCAGGACCCTTGGATGGGATCCATTCACACCAACACATTCAGCTGACACTCTGTTTATTATTTGACCATATGCAAGGAGAACTCCCTCCAGTTGCTCTGCCTTTGCTCTCCTTCAGCAGCTGAGAAATGTGCCACAGGAACAGCACTGAACCAAGGGCCCAGGAAAACCACAAAACACACACTGCTCCTTACCCCACTGCTTCCCAGAATGGTCTTCATATTCTCCATTGGAGCCTTCGGGCACCTGGCTGTCCTTTCCTGAGCTGGCATCATCTGTGCAGGAAAGGAAAGGGAAGATGTTAAGAAGGTCTCTTGCAGGATGACAACAGGATTTGCTGGAGACACCATGCAGCTGAAGTAAACTCAACATACAGTAGGCATCCACATCCTGGCACCTACAGCCTGCCCAGTTTAATGAACAATTTATTTTTCTGCTTTGTGGGCTTTCCAGCAGGCCACAAAATCAATGGGAGTTTAATCAATATTGCCATTCATAGCTGACCAAAGCCCCACTCTTACAGGCTGCCGTTCCCTAGGAGGAGCTGATCTGTGGTACCATCTATGCAAATAATGGCATAAATCAAAATTAAAGATAATAAACCTAGGAGGTGGGGGCAGACTTATGTGATCAGTCATAGAGAGCATAAGCAGTATGATTGTGGCCACTAATTCACCCTTCAGCTGCAGATCTGGGGTCAAATGAACTCTCAAGGGATACTGAATGCAAATTTATGGCTGGCTAAACCAATATTGATTTGAAAAGTTGCTTGTGAGTATTTCTTTTTAATTAAGACCACCCATCCACCTGTATCAACACAAAACTTTGTCCCTCATCACTCTTGTTGTCTTGGTGAAGGCTCATTGAGGAATACAATGGTGTAAAAAAGCCAAATAAATAAAAAAAGTGGAAATATCTAATTTAAGGAAGGAATCCCTTCAAATGCCCAACTCCTGAAACTCATAAGAAAAGGGTCTTGTGAGCAAAAGACAGGACAATTATTTCTGTAATCTCCGCAACAAAGAGGAAAAACTGATCTCATATATAAGCATGCTTCCCCCAAAAGGTACAAATAGTAAAACTTCTCTTTACAGTTGTTTTACAAGTTGAGCTGTGCTTAAAACAGCATTTAGTGTGTAAATTTGTATGCAGTCTTTGAGAGAGAAGAATGTGTCTTTAAGCCAATCCTCACCCCAGGCTCTGCTATTTTGGAAAATCATCCCATCTCTTCAGCACAGGGCATTTTATGCCAGCAGATGCTCTGCTCCCATCAGCCCTGTCCCTTAAGCAGAGAGGCTGCAATGCTACATGACTTTGTCCCCCCTTGACCCTGAGAGATTTTCCTCTTCTCCTTTTGGCCACTTCAGCACAGTTTCTCCTGGAAATGTACACGAACAGCTATGTACAGCTGTCACTGCGAGGGCAAAAGAAAACCTTGTGGGCAGCAGGGCTGTGCTCAACCCTCAGCAGCTCCTCCAGCTGACTGCTCCATCCCACTGCCCCATCCCACCTGCTGCCACCCTCTGTTGGGCACCCGGAGCCTTTCCTGGGTGCCCCAGCCAGCCCCCAGCCCAAACCATGGGCAGCAGGGTGAAACAGGGTGTCGCAGACATCTTTTATGGAAAATCCTTTTCTTGGGATTTTTCCTCCTGAGAAGCTGAGAGGCCTCAGGAACAAAATGCAAACAATGGTTATCTGCTGCTGTGGAATGAAACAGGTGCATCTGTGATTGGTCTCATGGGGTTGTTTCTAATTAATGGCCAATCACAGTCAACTGGCTCAGACAGAGAGTCCAAGTCACAAACCTTTGTTATCATTCCTTCCTATTCTATTCTTAGCCACCCTTCTGATGAAATCCTTTCTTCTATTCTTTTAGTACAGTTTTAATATAATAGATATCATAAAATAATAACTCAAGCCTTCTGAAACATGGAGTCAGATCCTCATCTCTTCCCTCAGCCTAAGACCCCTGTGAAGACTGTCACAACAGGGCCCACTCAGGAAACACCCAGCCTCACACAGAGCCTGAGTGCCAGTGTTCCAGAGGAGTGCCAGGGCCTCCTGAGCTGCACTTTGCAAGTTTATTTTTACAGCCTTGGCAAACCAAATGCAGGGAATACAAAAATACACATTATACATGATGGCTTGCATATGATGTTGTCTCCTTTCAGTCAAAATACCAAATTGACTATGTCCTGGCACTTGTACAGTTTTACCCAAAAATATCCATAGTGTCACAAATGAACTTTTGGATGCTGTCTGACAAGAGAACATAGTAAATCCCTCAGCACATTTAGAAAAATGTGTTGTAATGGAGAGGAAAAACTGTGGTCAGAGATGGGGGATTCCTGTCCATTGTTAACTGCTGAATATCATAGAAGTGGTTATGAGATTTAAGTGGCAATGTTCTGCCAATTGTACCTTAATCCTGCTGAGATTGATGTACACAGAGCAGGGTATCTCCCTTGCCCACTGCCTCATGTTACACAAAGTCAGCCCCTGTGCCCTCCTCCTGCCAACACACAGCACTGACTGCGGCCACCACACCTCTTGACTTGCTGCCAAGCTTTTGATGTGAGGAAAATTGCTCTGAATCCGTTTGATCCTTTGAAGATGCATCCTCAGTTGTTATCCCGACAAATCGCAAACCTCTGGAGTCACCTACCAAACCCAGAAAAAGCCATTTTTGGGGAAAGAGGTCAGGATGACTTATGCCACCATGCTGAGCTGGTGGAATAGATGGTTTGGTGGAGGAGCAAGACTGAAATAAATAACAGCATGCATTTAGGCACATTGGCTTAGCTACACTTGAACTTGCTCACACCTGTTGGGAATGTGGTAACATTAACAACAATAGCAGAAGTCTTGAGGTGGGGAAATGCCACAAACATGGAAACTCTTGTAGAGCAAAACTGCTCCTTCCCCTCCCCAGAGCTGCTCATGGGATGGAGGATGCTGCAGCAGACCCTTCCAGCTGCAATGTGCAGAGAACTGGGCTCCTGCCTTCCTTGTACCTGAGCAAACTCACACTCAACAGCTGTACCAAAGAGAGCTGATTCCTGACAGCCAGAAACTGGATGGAGCTCATTTGGGGAAGATTCCCTGAAGCCCCTGAGTCTCCAGTTGAACTTAAAAAGCATGAGTGAGGCAGCGGAGTAGCCAGAGATATAATGATAAAGTGCTAATCTGTGATGTGAGTGACACAGGGTCAGGAATCTTCTTTGCTGCATTCAGAGAGGGATTTCAATCTCCCCTCCTGCACCTTGGGTGAGTGTCTTAAGCTCTGATCTGTGGCTGCAAAGAACAAAAAAGAGCTGCTTTCTTACTTGGGGAGAGAGAAAACTCAGGAGCACCCTGAGGATGGAAGGCCCCTGTCTAATTCATAGATCATCAATATTTGACTTCCACCTGCCTCAACCAAAGTCAGTACTGTGGCTGCACGGAGTTTATTTCTACCTGCTTTGAAGAACTTTCTTATTTTTTTCAATTTTAATATCAAGTGGTTTCCAAGGGTAGAGAAACACTTCTGTAGTGTTATACAGGGCTCTGTGATGCTGAAAACAAAGCTAAATTTCCTGAAAGTTCAGAGGCATCTGGCTCAGCCCAAACCTGCAGTCTGAAGCCTGTTAATAATGTCAGATCTGAGGGCAGGGCTGTTTGCATTTCCCTCCAATGTCACAAGCACAACTGGCCTGGCAGTATTCTTCTTAGACAGAGAGAGGACCTGGAGAAAGAACCACATCCAGCTATACTGGAGCAGCATACAAAATGGTGAGTTAGTAGCAGAGATCATGAGTCTTAGCTATATTCAAGAAATGACCTAATAAGCCGATTGCTTATTCATGCTCTTGTCAGCTCCCCACAGAGGTGGGCAGCTCGGGGTGATAAGCACATACAGAAAAATCAGCCTGCAGTCAAAGGGCAGCAGGGACCAGCTCTGCAGCACTGCCAAGTTTGCTGCCAGCAGATTACCATGAGAGGCAGTGCTAAGAAGGATGAGCTGCTGAAGTATCCTACAAGCTCCCTTTTCTGTGACCTATATTGGAAGGTCATCCTGCACTGCACTTCTTGGACAGTATCACACGCTAAGGATAGCAGCCAGTTGGAATATGAAGTGGAAAACCTGCCCTGAAAAGCAATCACTGACTAATTTTATGTCACGAGTATCTGATGCTAAGAAAACATACACATGATTTAGGTGTCCTTAATGTACAATTTGGCTCTGTGGTGTTACAGAGCATGCTGGCTGGTGGAGAAACCTGAAGGGCAAGGCTCCAATATCGTGTCAGGTGACAGACTTGGAGACATGGGACAAACTCGTGTAGGTCCTTCCCCTCCAAATATTGCACATGGCCATGCAAAGCAGGGCCAGCACGGACAGAGGCATCAGCCCACTCTTCAGGAATGTCACCCCAGTGGCATCATCCTCAGCTGTTCTCCAGCCATTGCCTCTCCCTTGCCTCAGGAGCTCATTCCAAGCTGCCTTTTAGGTCTGAGATGCCACAGGGTGCTGGGTGTCCCAAAGCAGGCTGGATTTCTGCAGAAAAGGGATTTCTGTATGTAACTCCATCAATTGACAAGGCCCACTAAGGAGTCTTGGGGTCAAAGACTGCCACATCAGTGGGATATGGTTACTGTTTATTACCATGGCAGAATTGCTCCATTCCCTCTTAAAAGTTAAAGCACATGGAAAATGCTGCATAACAATCCAGCTCTGAGAGCAACTGATGAGAAATATTTAGATTGTTACTGAGTCAGGATCAAATTTTATTTACCCACAAGCTCTCCATGAAGGCTACATGTTTTAGCCAAAAGGGTATGACTGCTTTTCAGGCCAATACCATGTGCTGAGCATCCGACCACAAGTCAAAACAACAGCCCAATTTTTGAAGCAAAAATCTTGCCATCATATTTCCCCATGATTCACCAAGTTGCTTCAATTTGTTATCATGCAAGGCCCGTCCCTGCTCTGACTTGACGGGACCAGCTTTGGAGCCTTTGATGTCAGAGGCCTTGAAAGCCCCATTTCACAGATGAGCCAGCTTTGCATAAATAAACAAAGTGACCTCTGAACTGGAGCCTGAGACCTGAGCACACTTCAAAGCCCTGGGGGAGGCGCTGGGGGGCAGTGGGGAATGAAGCGATCAGCATCCATCATCAGGGCAGCCCCCACTCCACAGCGCTGCTCAACACGGGGTGCAAATAAAAGGAGGGAGGCAAGTGGGGAGGGAGTGAAATGAGGGGGAAAGTGATGTAATCCAGTCAGGCTTGAACAATTATAATGAGGCCTTCTCTTCTCCCATGGATGAATGAAAGAAATCTCTCTGAACGCCGGCTGTACGAGCTGACTCTCGCGTTCACCCATCATATTTGCACATCATACTTGCTTGGCCTTCACTGCTGCAGAATTCTGGGAGTGACCAAACTCAGGTTGCTTGTGGGAGGTGGACCTTGGGCTTTTCTAGGAGTTATATCAGAATTTGTTCTGTTGAGCCTAGCCAGGAAAACTTAGACCATAAACTTCGAACAGGGAAAGACTGGACTTATTTTTCAGCAGCCTTGAAGGTGCAGTAGATGGTGGATAAACACTCCCAAAAGCAAGTGCAATCTCAAAAACTAGGTCTTTGCAGTTTATGTCAGACGCATTCAGGTTTTCCTGTAATACTTGCTGGAATTGAAAGGGAAACACAAGGCAGAGATCACTCTGTGCTTTGTTTTAGGGAGTCTTCTGCTATCCCAAGTGATTTATCTGAGGCCCAGATGAATGGTCCATGAGGAACAAGTGTAGGAAGGCAGCAACAACTTTGTCTCTGGGACATTACAGGGATTAAGGCACTTGCTTTCCCCAGATCTCCTTAATGTGGGGACTTTATTTAACACCCCAGGTTTCACTAGAAATTCAGCTGGTATTAACCCTCAGCAGCCAGGGAAAAACAGCCCAAGCCACTGGCTAGCACAAACACCATCTGAGAGCTACCCCTGCCAGCTGACAGCGTTTTATTGCTCATCTTGTGACATTTGGGATGTTTCTGGAGGACTTTGAACATGATCTTGACCTTGAAGTCACTACTTTAAAACGCAGGGGTTTTTTTGTTACTGAATAACTACCCTTAACACCTGTGATTCTGAAGAACTCTGTGCAAATACACTCAAATCTTGAGTAAAGAGGAGCAAAGCACTAATTTTTGAGTTGTTGTGATTTTTCAGCTTGTTTAGTGGTTTTTTGTGAGGCCTGAACTATGGCTGCAGGACCCTTGAGACAGGTGAATCCCAAGGGTGACGTGAAATCATTAAGATGCAAAGTCTTCATTTTGACTAATTCTGAATTTTTTTGCCATCATTGAGGTCTAATTTAGCGTCCACTCTGAACCCTCTTTCCTGCCAGAGGCAGACAGGACCAAATTCCAATGAACTTATCCCATTGACATAAACCTGGCATAAATATTAGGTACTATTTTGAGTGTTTTTTGTAGATCCTCCATTAACCATCCATCTCATGCTCACCATTCCTTAACCTACCTGTATTAACTGTGTCACCTACTGTATTAACAGTGCTGGTGTTATGAAAAGACAGGAAAGCTGTTTAGAATTCACTTGTAAGGGTTCAGTGAACACAAAGGTATCGGGAATATTTGGATAAAAAAGACCTCATGGAGGAACCCCCTCTCCTTGGGTCCAGTCAGAGAAAACACCTCAAGGTGGAAAAACAGAAACCCACTCAGAGGAGTGCATAGTCAAGGAACACTTTGCTTTTCTCAAAAAAAAAAAAAAAAAACCAAAAAACCAAAAAAGCCAACCAACAAACAAAAAACCAAAACCAACCAAAAAACAAAACCCAAACCCCAAACTAAAACCAAAGGACCCACAATGAAACCAACATGAAGTTAAAGGTTACTGGCAGAGAATTTCCCTCTGTGACAGCCACTGGAGACTTCACTACCTATTGCCTTCAACTACAGTTGGGCCAAAAATAACCAGAGGTATTAAAACTGGAATTTCCTGACAATAAAAATAAAAAAGTATGTGTTGGTGGTTTTTTTTGGTATTTTCAGCTCTGGCCATTTTCATGAGAATTTCCATGCAAAAATTGTCACGGATTTCACTTCAAGCCCAGGGAATCTGTTGTAAGCAGGATGCTTTGCTAAAGAAACATTTGCAAGCCACCTGAAACACTGGGGAGACTCCACAGAACACAGAGAAAAGCTCTGGCTGGGAAATGAAGAAATGAGGCTGGTGTCCAGAGCGGCATCAGTAACTCTCATTTCTGAGCTGTGACGATGTGCAGGCCCATTGTGTTACCTGTCAGTGACCAAGCTCTGAACTGGTGCTTATTGCTGCAGCCCACCTCTCAACACAGGTGAACATAATCACAGATGACAGCTTTGAGACCAAGGAAGACTTCACTCTCCTTCACAGAATGAGAAAAAGGGGGACTATGGGGTAGCACAGACTTATGAAAACTGGTATATTTTACAGGCTGGTACCAGTCAAGCTCCAACAGCACAGATAAACCAATTCTACTCCCACTGAGAGTTTCAGCAGCCCAGAGAGGATATTTCACTGCTGCCCATAAGCTGCTACCAGCACCTGGACTAAATCTTTTACTACCAATTCCTCCTTAATACTGCAATTTCTGCTGGGAGACCAACATGGACATATCTCTGTTCTGTACTCCTGCAGAAAAAATGTTCTGGTTTATTGCTTGGGCTTGATTTAAAAACTTTGGTATGGAAAGGGATCATGGATTTCCTTAGAGAGGTAAATGTGGAGAGGTGGAACTTCGGGAAAGTGGGGTATTTTAAGGGTATAAAGGGATTAATACATTAAAAAAAAAAAAGAGAGAAGAAAATGAAAGCCTTTAAATCGAACATATGTGAAAGTTTCCCAAGAGGGGCATCTGCTTGACTATGGAACAGTCAGTAGAAGAGAAAGAAGCTTTATTTCACAGAATCAGAGGATGATTGAGTCCAACTACAAACCTAACACTGCCAAGTCCCTCTAAACCATGTCCCTAAGAGCCATACCCACATGTCTTTTGAATATCTCCGGGGATGGTGATTCAACCACTTCCCTGGGCAGCCTGTTCCAATGCCTGACAAACCTTTCCATGAAGAAACTTTTCCTAATACCCAATCTAAACCTCCCCTGGTGCAACTTGAGGCCATTTCCCCTCATCCTGGCCTTGTTACCTGGGAGAAGAGCCTGATCTGGCTACATCCTCCTGTCAGGGAGTTGTAGAGACCAAGAAGGTCCCCCCTGAGCCTCCTTTTCTCCAGGCTGAACGCACACCCAGCTCCCTCAGCTGCTCCTCATGGGATGGGTACTCCAGACTCTTCCCCAGCTCCATTGCCCTTCTCTGGACATGCTCCAGCCCCTCAATGTTCTTTCTGCAGTGATGGGACCAAAAATGAACACAGAGATGTTCACTGAGATGTGGCCCCACCAGTGCCCAGCACAATCACTGCTCTGCTCCTGCTGGCCACACCATTGCTGACCCAGGCCAGGATCCCTCTGGTCTTCTTGGCCACCAGGGCACAATCTGGCTCATGTTCAGCTGGCTCTCAACCAACACCCCCAGCTCCTTTTCTGCCAGGCAGCTTTCCAGCCTCAAACTTTGGAACATGTAAAGCTATAATGATCTAACTATGGCTGAACTATAGATTTTACAATTCCACTTGCCAGAGTTGGCTCATGTAGCTCTCAAAGAGAGCTTTAGTAACTCCTGGAGTATGGTAGGGTTGATAAGGAAGAAGACACACAATAGAAAAGGATATTAGTGAAAAGAGTCCTTGAAGATTGAGAAATATTCTCTTCTGGCTGTATCCGTACAGAGGAATTCTGGAGTTCCGAGTTCATGCAGGATATGACCTGTGCCTACCACACTGACCTCTCTCCTCCCCTTCTCTGTGCTTATGACTCTGAATCTGGTTCAGATCTGCACCTACTTCATAACCTTCCTCCCCTCCTTCCCCAACCACTTTCCATAGTGCTGTGGAGGGAGAATCCTTTCTGAAAGTGCAGCTCTTCCTTCCTTGCTCCTTGTGGTCTCTTGCTGCCCACAGAGCTCACAAAGTCACCCGAGATGCATTCCCTGTCGTGGCTCCATCTGCTCATGGGGATGCTCCAGCTCCTGCTGCAACCACACAAAGAACCACAAGGAGAAACAGCTGGAGCTTTTCACTTCACCGCTGCAATTCCCCGGCCTGCCATTACAACAATTACATTACAAAGGCAATCACAGCGCTTCCGCCGTGCTGACTCCTCCAGACACCAGGACCTCACTCCAGGTCTCCATTCCACAGGGGGCAAGAAAACAATCCTTCCCCCTTTGCTGCCGTTGTTGAGGCTGCTTTTTTATCAGCATGCTCCAGCACACACAGACAGCAGCCCCGAGAGCTCTGTACCACAGGCACCAGTCTGCGGTCACAGTCTGGATCTGCTGCCGCAGAGCATGAAAGGCAGAAGAAATCAGAGAACGAGATGAGTGGTCAGGCTTCTGCCTCGTCACCAGCACTTTCTGAGCATGAAATAGCAGCCCCCAAAAGACAGCAATTACCAGCCAGCTGTTCGAGGCCCAGAACTAATTGGTAATATTTCCCAGTGTGTTTTAATGCTAGCATCAAGGCTTTCTTAGAGACAGGGTCCCAGTATCTTAGAGGCTGCTCACAGCACAGAAGACAGACCCTGTTTAAAGAGTTTACTGCCTATGTAGTGCAGGCACAGAGTGGTTGTCACACATATTAAGGCTCCTTGAAAAATATATTTTTAGCATCCACCCATTTTGGCCTGGTGGGGGAATGAGGGGGGTCTTGCACTTTATAGAGCTGAGGAGAAAAGTTTAATTTATAACACCAATCAGCCTTTTTGAATTACAACCACTTCACTGCAATTATTATTTATAAGAATAAATCACTAGTTACTTACAGAAAGTTTATAAACACTGGGAAGAATTCTGTGATTTTAAGTGTTATCTGACAAATAAGTTTAAACAATCCTTACTTTGGAAACCTCACTCTAGTGGCCAAGTCCAGAGAATGAAAAGAAGGTCAGGGTGACACTCACCTCTCTTCCCTGACTGTGGAAGAGATGCTGGCTACGTAGAGTGGGTGCCAAAAGAGAGGTGGTATGAACACTCCACCCAAAAATACAGGCCAAAATTCCACCTTCAACAATCCTAAATTGCTTAGGGCTGGGGGAGGGAGGCATGCCACTGAAAGGACTAATGCAAGGTTAATGATAAGAAGAAGATTACAGCAGAGCCGAGGATAAACTGATAAGACCTGGCTCCCAGCCTTCTATTTTAACCACTACACAGCTGCTGCCCCCCATAAAGTTATACCTCTATCACTCCCCTCCCTACTAGCACTGATCGATGTTTATTATTTTCTTCACCAAAACGTGTAGAAACATCACTGATCCGTGTTCCATCTCCCTGGAAATTCACGTGGCCAAAACAGGCCAGCACAAAGAGATTCCAGAGGGGCTGGAAGGAAAAGAGAGGTCACACATGTCAGTGACTGAGCACAGGCATTACTTTTGGATGGCATTTATAATCAAACAAAAATAATCAATTGTACAGTCCTGTGCCTTCCAAACACTGAGATAATTCCTTAGTGTGGAATTACCCAATCCATCACAATGAACTGGGAATTGCAATCCTGGGCTTTACAGCCAGGAATGTGGATCCAGCTGTTTCTTCCACCCCAGAATGAAAACTGTTGAAACATTCTTTATGGGCTTACATATTTCATAGTCTTCTGGTAGAAAAGTAAAAATAACTCCTGTGGAAGAAAATGAAACATCCTATGACAATTACCAAATGAAGCAAAATCTCAGAGAGGACTGCTGCTCAACATCTTTAACGGGAAAAGTGTGGTTGCTTGAGGTGAAATATCACACCTCATCAGGACAAGTAAATAGGCTATTACAGTTTAACTTTGATTTCAAGAAATAACAGCACCTGAAACTTGTAGAAGTGCTAAGACATCAACAGAGGATGATAACTTTTAATTGGATATTGCAGAGCATATAACAGTCTAAGATGTTCATTATGTTCAGTGGGGCACAAGGCGTTGTTAGGGAATCCTTCCTCTCGTATTTCAGAAGAGAACCACTTCAGAAACAGTCCATATATGTAATAAATATGAATTTTAATATGTCATTGGCAGCCCCTCATCAGTCACCATCCCACAACTTTATACTCAAATCTCTCTTGATAAACAGACTTTCTAAAGGTTAGGTAAACCATTAAGTCAGAAAGTAAAGAAAAGGCATTTGAAAGGGCAGAGAGAAAAAAAAATTTTTAGATTTTTAAACTTAGATTTATCTTTTATAAGCAAACCGATACACAGTTGTGTAACAGCAATATGGAAATGGTGTAATCTCTCTGACCACTACACTTTACAGCATGACAATAAGTAAAGAAATTGAGATTTTGGGCTTAGTGACAGACAGAAAGTAGCCTTGGTGTCTGATGATATCAAGACTTGCAGCATTGCCCCCATATGCTGTTAAATACATAATTTTATTAATGAAGTGTCATTTACGTTCTGCATAACATTCAATGAATGATACATATATCTCCAAGTCATTGTCAGACTAATAATAAGCTGGTTTTAGCAGCAAAATGTTACCACTTTCACAATTCTGTCCAAGAACAACCCTGGACAAGTGGCAATTTTGTTGGCTCCCAAAACAAACTGAATACTTGGCACTCTACCTAACGTGAGGATTACAGTATATTACACAGGATAATGCTGGCCTGTGTCTTGCCAAAATTAAACCTAACCTAATTACACGGAGTAAATTATAGCTTTCCATGTGGGGTAAAACACAAATTGTAAAAATGGTTGCTCCACAATTAACTATATAATCCCAACGCTGTCATTAGAAATTTCTGAAACATGCTTCAAAACAATGACTAGGGTAGTACAGTCATTCCTGTGGGATGGAATTAAATTCCTCTGCGTGTTTCTGCATTTTTTTAATGCCTGTCCTGGCACATGACCAGCAGCCTGTAAGAACAATCACCATCTTAGCATCAGCAAGCACCAGAGACAGAAGCTACCTAAGAAAACAGAGAATCATAAAATCATAGGACAGCCTGGGTTGAAAGGGGCCTTTCAAGGTCATCTAAAAATGTATGAAACTCAAGATTATTTTGGGTAGAATTCAACAGATTTTGAGCGCTCAGTAGCAGAGTTACTGCATTTTTTTCAGAGTGAGGGTACAGCTCTCCCCAGTACTGGAATCCTCTATGGTCAGAGACAGAACATGTCCCATGTGAATGCACTTCACACCTTGGACTTCATTTAAAGGCTTCACTGAGACAAAGCAGGGGCAGGGAGTCCTCATAAACAACATTGGTTTGAAGAGAGGAAAATGCATTGAGGAGACAAACTAGGGCTGCAAGGGGAACTCAGTGCCTGTCAATGAACCACAACTACCTAGCACCCAACCAGAGTTAGGTGTCACCTAGGACCTTGCCCAGATGATCCATAAAAAACTTTTTCCAAGAGGTATTCCACCCTCTGATATTTAGAAGCTAAAGCAGGTGCAGTTTATTAGCTTCCTATGCAAGTTACCCCATATGGGCTGCTCTTGGAGAGCACTGGAAGCCACAATCTGCACCAAGAGGCCAACTGGGAACATTTAAGTCCTGTATTCAAAAAAACAGAGAACATCTCAGTACTATCTGTGGAGGAAATGTATTTATTTTTTTTTACTAGCAAAGAGTGCTTTCTCTAAAATCTCCAAATATTTACTCTAACAAGCACTGCAGTTTACACACCTTATTTTTTAACTGTGATAATGCATTTTATTATTAACATACTCATATGAATATTTCATGCTGAATGTATTCCACACGCTGCTGGCTATTTTAAACAACAGATGTGAGAGGGATTTAAATGCCAATTTTAAAACTGTGCAGTTGATTGAAATCCTGTGAGCCATTCATAGATTGCCAGATATTCTATTTACATGATTCCTCCCATGTAAAATACTTCAGGGAATACTCTAGACTCTGGCATATGGTTTAGAATGATGATGACTGATGTTGGAGATGCCACACAGACAACAGGACATATTATCTGGTTACATCTGTGCGTAAAATGCCTCGAGATTTTTTGATGGAAGGGGTTATGAATGTGTGAGGCTGAGATGCTGCATTTATGTCCCTCTAAATCATGCTCAGAGATAACAAGCAGTTAGAGCCCCATCAGTGCAAAAAACAAGCACTTTTATGAATGCATTTCATTGCATCCATGTGCTGCTATCCCCCTGGGCAATTGTGACTTGTGGGTGAACCTTGAAAAACTGGGGAGGACCGGCTGGAAAGGAGAACTCCAAGGCCAGAACACATCCAGAGGCTGAAAACAGAAACCTTGTGAGGATTGCCTGTGCACAGTGGGATTGCAGGGCTCGCTCCTCCTGCCTGCAGCACCGGGGAAGCCCCAGTGGCCGCCACAGATCTGAGTGACTTCCACTTCTGCATCTGCAGCGCCGCAAATCCCAGCGGCCCCAAACTCCCACGCTCTATAGCAGAGGCCCTGCCTGACAGATTACATGCAAATGTTACAAATACATCACAGGCTGGAGCACAGGAATGCTCACAGTGCTGCAGACACACTCTGGGGGGAAAAAGATCCAGCGAGAGCCCTCAGTGCAGTCCCCGCGGTAACACATCCTGAATGGGAGCTCCATCATGTGAAAACATTCCCAATAATTCCTTCTGTTTTCATTAATAATATTAAATTTCCTGCTTCTGGGGTATCTTTTGTTTTAACAAGCACGGTTTTTTGTCCCGTCTTCTGAAAGACTGCACCACTGTAAGTCTATTATTACTATTTATGCTGAAATCTCTTAAATGGGCCAGGCATCCATATCCAAAATCAGCAATTTGCAAGCCATAATCTCATACCAACGAGATTAACATGACACCTGAGATGTGTTTTCTTTCAAGACACAGGAGTCTGAATGGCTGAAAATAACAGAAATGTATGAAAAAATTGTCTTTCTGCTTCAGAAATATATACAGTGGATTCTGTGGTGCTTGTGAGTGACCTTTGGTGATTTTTTCTTGACAAAGAGTCAACTAAAATTTGAATCAAATTGTAATAGTACAATGGTTTGAAATTACTAGGGTTAAAAAAAAAAAACAAAACCCAGAGGTGTCTTCTTACTATCTGAAATACCTTGTTCTGGCCCAGAAATAATTAGGGGTGGATAAATTATCTGGCCTGCGATTTTCTCTGGCATATTATTTTACTCATGCCTTTCTTCTTCCTCTGCAGGGGGTGCTTGTGGTCACATTGTTCTTTTATTTATGGCTCACAGCCTTTTCAGTGGCAGCACGCACACCCAAGTGCAAGCCCAGGACGGGAATGCAAATTCCTTGGGAGGTAAATGGGAAGAGAAAAATGTCCACACCATGCCTAATCTTTACAAGGAAGGCAGTTAAACAGAAAACTGTACCCTTAAAACCCAAAACCAGGGAAACAACAATGCTTAATTATAAGATCATGATTTGTACGTTTATGAGCTTTGCATAGAAGACCTGTGGAAGCTTAACTGGTTCTTTTGAAATTCTGCTATAAAACAGCACCTGCGTTTTCCAGCTGATGCATCCCCCATTTATTTTGCTTCTGGTGATTTGCCTCCACTCCGAGCCGGTGGCTCCCAGGAACCTCTCTCTGGCTCAGCTTCCAAGCTGATTTCTCTGACAAGCTGGCAGCAATAAAATAATTCATTCCAGAGGCTGAGAGAATCACCCGCAGCATATACAGGATTGCCTGGCAGCAGTACAGAGCCTACGCAATGGGAAGCCCGGGGTAAACCCTGTGCTGGGAGCCCTGGATGCCACAGGGAGGAGGGAAGGCTTCGGTAATCCGACCAGGAATAAAGGCAGCCTCATGGCACAGGGATGGGAGGAACGCCAGAGAGGGGCTGCTCCAAAGAGGACTCGCCAAAAGGAAGGAGGAGCAACCACGGAGAGGAATATTTTTAATAAAATCGGAATTTCTGTGAGAAGTAGCAATGGGATGAGGCCTGCGATGTGTCTGTGTATCCATGGCTGCTTCCAAAAGCACAGGGAAGATAAGTGAGGACAAGTCAAAGATCTATGCTTTTGCAATGATTTGGTACAGTTTTGTCTGTCTGGAAAAGCTGGGAATCCACAAGCTGGAAAACAAATAATCCTTGTGCTAAATAACATGATGTAGGAAGTCTAGTAACTCTGAAAATCTAAAAAATACAAAACAGTGCTACTTCTGTTCAAAAGAAAAAAGGTAAACTCAGAATGTAGGAAGAGCACAGGGTTTTGGATCACATCTGTGGATGGGGCTTCTCTAAGGAAAAACAGGCTTGAGATACTGCATGTCCCTGTGGAAGCCACTGGATCTCAGGACATCCAAGGCAATCAGGATTCCCCATATCAGTGTGATGTGGAATGAACAGCCCAACATCCCTCTGAACAATCACCATCCTGCTGCAAGGAACTCTGATTACACATCCCTGTGTGCTCCCAAGCCAATCCCATCTGGGCAGAGATTTGTCACTGTTTTTTACTAAACTCCTGGAGTAGGATCAGCTGTCTGATCCATTTGAGGGCCAGGGACCCCAATGCCTTTATGCCTTCAAATTCATATTAACACAACCCCAGCTGACTCCCACGTGCTGCACTGGAGTCCCACTGCAAATCAGGGAGATTTGGCAAGTTCCCTCTGAGATAACACAGCACAAAAACAATGTTTGACTGTGCTGGCCTTGCGCTCTGAGCACTCAGAAATTATCCTGTTGGAAAACAATCTCAGCCTCAGCACAAACCTCCCTTGGTTTGACTCCTGGCTGGTGGAACCATGACTTGTCAGCATTTCACAGGGAGAGGAGTCTCCTCAAGAGGCCTCCCTGTGGCACAGGGAACTGCCCCTCCTGCACAGCCCAGCTGCTTGGGCTCACAGGGCACATTTCCACTGCTTCCATTCAAACCTGCCCACATGAAGCTGGCTGATCCTCAAGGATTCCCTGGCCAATGTCAAACACCTGGCCTGAAGCTGGGATGGCTCCACCCTGACCCTGCCTGGGAGGTGATGCCCCTTCCCAAAAAAAGGCAATGCAACCCCACTGTCAGTCCAGCAGGCTTCAAAACATGACATTCAACCCCATGGTGAAACCCTCCCGCTGAACTGGCGGGCTGGAGCTGGCAGAATTCTGGATTATGTTTCTAATTAAGCAGAAAATTGCTTCTATTTTATTTCTAAGCTACATGTTACTCAAGTGACCAGCTATTCCAAATGAAAACTGCATTGGAAAATTCCCAGAAACTGAGGTGTGGCATTAATTCTGTATAAAGCAGAGCAGAAGGCAGCTGTCTCCCTTCTATAGCATGAGCAGTTAGCTGGTGCCCAGCAGTCTTAAGAAGATTAAATATCACCTTAATTTCAGAAGCCTTCTGCTCTGGCTGTAAAAATGCTGTAACTGCAATAATAACACAACCAATTGTAAAACTTCAGTGTTTGGCTTGGATTAATACCACTGCTACTTTATTCCACAGGGAAAGTAGTGCAGTGAATCTTATGTGCTATCTCCTCCAGATGAGAAGGGTTAATTACCCAATCTTCATTACAGCGATTGTGGTTTTGCTTGCTCAGTGGAAAAACATTCTGCCTTCTGCTTTACAAACAATGGGTTAATCTTATCAAAGGGGAAGAACACCTCTGAAAGAAGATTTTTTTTTTTCCATTAGCCTTTTTAAAGAAGGGGGAAAAGTGGAAAAGCATTTTTGGCTAGTCATTGGAAAAAAACAAAGTTAAAATAGCTGCTTTGGGGACAGTGAAGCTGGGTAACATATACCCATGTTTGTAGGTGAACACACCATGGATTGTTGTTCAGGGCACATCTCAGAAGAGGCCTTCAGGAGCTGTTATCTCAAAGTTATCAAAGCCCCTTCCTTTCCTTTAAAGGGGAGCTGTGCAGCACAGCACCAGCCAGGCTCTGGGCTGGTGACCTTCCCTGCTGATGGCCCAGGACCTCACCTGCGAACCCAGGAGCAAGGGGTTCCCACCAGCTGGGAGTGACATGAGGACAAACAGAGCCAAATTGTGAGCCCCTCTGGTACAGGCAGGCATGCAGAGAGAGAAGCATGTTGTTTCAGTGTGTGTAACTCACTCAAATTTACCACGCAGTTTCAGCTTGCAATCCCATATTTCCTGTCCTAATCTCATACACAATGTGGGGTTTGTGCTGTCGAACAGTTTTTCTCTGTGGATGCTCCACAGGGATGGGCGAATGGATTCCTGTAGGAAAGGCCAGACTCTGCTTTCAGACACCTCCAGAGTTTCCACTGGTCTGAAATGGGAGTAGCTGGTGTGCTCAGAGCAACTGGTGGAGGATAAGGCACAGGTATGAGGCACAGAGAGCAGATTGCTTCTCACTTATCCCCAGTGCCTCTGGGTGAAAATGAGGAAGATATTTACTCCTCTTACCACCTCAAAAATTTTAATTGTAGTAATATTAATTCTGCCTTTTCTGCTGTTGCCAAAATTTCATATTCTTTGGGTAAGGACTGCACAACTGTTCCCAACTATTTGTGCAACAGCACCTCCCTACATGGAATCTCTCTACAGAAATAAGAGGAACATTAGCACTCCTTTAGAGGAAAGGCTAAATACAAACTCCTTTTAACAACACGTACAGCATGACAGCAACACTATACAACTATCACAGGCCTGATCAAAGGACACTAAAGCCAATTAAAATGTTTCATTGGCTTCAAAGTAGAATGGATGAAGAATATTAAAGTAGAATGGATGAAGAATATTAATGTTTAAGGATGGATGTGAACAACACAGAAAGACCCAATAACCTGAAAATGGTCACCAATGGCATCTCCCTGAAGGGCTGAGCTGCTCTCTCTCATATATTATGGGATTACATCAAGACTGAAGCAATGCCAAAAAAAAAAAAGGGAAAAAAAAGCCATGGAAAGCACAAATTGTAAATGGTCCCAGGAAGAGGAACAATACAAATTGCTTAGGAAAAAAGCCTGGATAAAATTACCACCTTCACCCTTCAAAGCTGTTGCCTGAAACCAAATCTAAATCACACCTTTGCTGCACAGGGTATTGCTGGATGGGAAGGTGAAACACCTCGTGAGCAGCTGTGAAAGATGCAAACCCATCTGCTTGGGAACATGTTTGCCTTAGGACAACATATGTTGTGTGGTTATTTGTGTGAGCTCTTTGATACCTTATTTGATCTACACCTTGGGGTACTTTTGTGAGTTTAACAAGTTGTAGGCCTTATGATGAATCCTGATCCTTACATGCAGTCAATTGACCCATAGGCAATTTGTGTTGGAATTTAGAGAACATTGCTTTAAAAATTATCTAGTTTGTCTAAATATGTTCTGGCTTGCCTGCAGTGGATAAGCAGACTCAGGTTTGTGCTTCTGTCACCTAACCAAAAGCCAAGCTTCCAGCATCCCTATCAAATGAGACAGCACACAAACAGTGTGCCACTGGCAAAGGGAATACTCCATGCCAGATTAGCACCACCCGGCCCTGAGTGCTTTTCTATGCTTGGCATTTCTTAAAACATCCTTGCCATGGCCAAAAAAAGTGTATTTTTCAGGAACCTATCCAAACCTGCCTGCCTTCCAGAGCTGGAGAAGTGACAAGTGCTTTACATTCAGCAACAATTACCCTGTAGGAATGGTGGATAGTGTGAGGCCACTCCAGCACAGGCAATTCACCTGACACAAGGGGGACAACCTGCAAAAGGGACAAGGAGGCAAGGTTCCACTGGGAACACATGAAATGCTGTGAGGATTGTAACTCAGCAAGTTAGTGCTAGTGAGAATGTAATTATTTAGACAGCCTTACTCCGAGCAAGGAGAGAGTGGACACCCTGTGTAACACTTTGCCATGTCCATAGGGTGAAAGGTAAGCTGAAAGGTTGCCTTTTCCAGCAAATCACTGCATTTCACTCTGTAATTTTTTGATCATATATTCTCAAGATCCAAGAGCAGGAGCTGGTTATTAAATGGCAGCAGCTCTGACTGAACACAGCTGACAAGTGTAGCCAGGGAGGGTGGGGAGAGCTGGCTTTTATGTCATACATTACTGCTTCTGAGCAAGGAAAGCATAATTGGCAATAAATTAAAATGAAAAGGAACAAGCTGATCAAACACTAAAATTGTCATCAAGAAGGAACTGATATAACCATCTGCAGTGCAGTGCATTGGGACACAGGAGCTCTGCCCCCTGAAAAGCAAAGGAGATGCCCTTGGAAAATGAGCTAAATGCCTCATAACTTACAGAACATAAAGCAGAGACACCTGTAGTGTAAAGTCACAGCTAAAAATGCTTCCAGCAGCAAAGCCAGGCCCATGAATAGCAGGACAGAATCCAGGTTTCTTCCTATGCCTCAATTGTTATATAAATATATATAATACATGCCTGAGAAGTTGGTACCTGCATCCTTCACTCCTGCCTAGCCAAGCTCAGAGCCAAGTGAATGCTCAGGGAGAAGTGGGGCATCAGTGAGAAATCAGCTGCACAAAGACTTGACTGAAATCCTCTGGAATAACTGAGCAGGTCTAAAGGCTCTGATTCACAGTTCAAGCAAGGTAAGATTAGACAAATTCTACAGAAGCCAAAAAATAGCAGAAGAAAGCAAAAGAACCCAAAAGCCAGTGCAGTTGCTCCAGAGGAAAGGCTGTAAAAGCAGCCTCTTTGTCCAAAAGTTGTTGGCAAATAACTGCAAATATTGCAGAAAGGATTTCTCCATTACTGCAGAAAGCATTGGCAAGGTGACAAAGTTCAAGACAAACCTTCCATCCCCAAAACTCCTCACCTCTATTATAACAATTACTTATCTCCCAAGAGATTCTGCCCAGAACCAGATAACCCTGGATTCTGGGAAAATTCAAATATGTTGCTATAGGACATGAAATAAAACGAGGTGGACACGCAGCTCTTCGAGGTAAAAAAGAGAGCTTTTAATTTCTGGCTAACATTTATAGATTTCTAAAAGTGATGGTGGATTGGAGGATGACAGTGCCACCTCTCCAATGACAGTGGGCAAACCAACAGTCCATCAAATTTCTCTTTTTCCATAAAAAAATACAAAACAGTAAGTTATTTCCATAAAGTGTGTAAAGAAGTTTGTTACAAGAATATAAACCTCAGAAAACTTAAAAAAAACTTAAAAAACCAAAACAACACCCATCTATCTAAAAAATGCCTGCCTGTATCAGAC
Organism: Zonotrichia albicollis; assembly: GCF_047830755.1. NCBI lineage: Eukaryota > Metazoa > Chordata > Aves > Passeriformes > Passerellidae > Zonotrichia > Zonotrichia albicollis. Next base: position 1,573,828 of record NC_133823.1, read on the forward strand.
TTCCAGCACCACCAGCAATTATCTGCCCCTGAGTGCAACTAAAGCAGCTTTTCTCTCTGGAGCTCTGTACGTGGTGGGCTCCCCAGCACAAGCGTCTATTAGCACAACACGCAGGGAGTGCTGCGGCACAAAAGCAGAAGGATTATGCTACAAACAGCTCAGCAGCCTCCCAAAGCCTTCACTATGTTAATAGCCTTTAAAGTGACATTTCAGAGCAGCAGTGGCACCTGGGCCGGCTGCTCGCAGCCCTGCTCCCATCCGAGCCCCTCTGTGCTCATCTCCCCACGCCACGGGCCAAGGTGAGGAGGGCTGGTGCCTGCCTACTCAGGGCTAAAATTTATGGGCTAGGCAAGAGGAGAGGACACAGGATTCTCCTTCGGTTTCTTGTGCACATTCTCCTCTACAGCTGCTGAACGTAACTTTAGCAAACATCAAGGAGAACAGGAGGCTTTACTGAATTAAAATATTTAACATACTGGCTAGTCATCATTCCCTTTGAAACCAATACCCATCTGGGATTTGACTTCATGAAGACTGCTACAGTCTTTCCATGCCATGTCCCAAAAAAGTTCAGAAGGGAAGCACATTGTTGTACACTTTATGTAGGCCCACAGAAAGATTTGGTTTGGAGTGCACATGGACACAAAAGCTTTTCATCTCCAAGGACCTAACCTTTGATAACTGTCATTGCAGGCATTTCATTTTGCTCACTTAAGTAGCGCTATCAATAACTGCCTTCTGCTCTGAAGGCAAACATGGTCTGCTTTTCCAAGCAAATGAAAACAAATTAAAGCCTTAAAACACCCATCAGTTGTTCACTTCAGCAATTTGATCGCTATCTTTTTTTTTTTTTAGATTTATTTCCAGAAGATCCTTCAGGCCAGATAACAGTCACCCACTGCCTGCAATGCCGCACTGCAGTCCACAGCATGTGTATTTTTTGAGAGCTTCAGTGAAATATGAGCAAGAAGCACAGATTAAATCTGGCCTGGAATTACAGTTTGAACTCTGCAAAAACGGATACAGCAGGTCAAGTTCTCCTCTCAGTTACACCAGAGCAGCATTCCAACAAAGAACAGAAAATCCATGGGTTTTGCCCTCAATTTTTAGGTTATTTATACAACCTGGAATGATGGGGGAAATTAGAAGGATTAAAATTGTTTGTAAGAAATCAGTGGCAAACTGCATGTGTACAGATCACTGGTGCATCAGTTGAATGCTTGGCTAAAGAATAAAAAGTCAGTCTCAGTCATTTGGGAGAAGGCAGGTAGGTGTTACTGCCTTGCAAGTCCTGTGCCTCTCTATGGCAATTTCTGGAGCCTGGATGAGTGCAGAGAAAGCTCTCCAGGCAGCAGAAATTCAGCTGCAGCAGCACACAGCCCAGCAGGGTGGTTTTACTCAAATACTCAGGATTCCTCAGTTATTCTGATTTACTCTGCCTAACAGTATGATAAGACACACAGGCTTTCACACCACCAGGGCTAGGTGCATGCTGCTCCCCAGGAGATCTGCTCTAATTGCATCTGTCAACACTGAAGACAGTTGTGGATGCACACTCAAAAAAAATACACCAGTGAGGGGAATTTGACATTTACCTTTAAATGGAAAGAACTGACCCAAACACAGTGGTAAACAGAGCCCTGTGCAAAACAGCCTGGGGAGAGCTCACAGGGGAGCAATGCAAGGTATTTCTGATGTGCATTTGGTGAAAACAGCATTTGGGGCCACAAACATGTGTGAACATAAGTGGATGCAACAGAGTTCCATGTGAGGAAAGGGAATGGGGCATTGGAGATACAGCATTTACTGCTCCTCCACTTGCTTTCAGTGGGGAACATCAGGGATAAATTTTATCCCGTGATTCCAAGCAGCTGGCCAAAACCATAAAGCTGCAATCTGTAAACTTGCTGAGACTTTTTTTTTCCTTGCCCCCCCAAAAGTTAATAACTGCCCCTCACATACACACATGCACAATGTTCAGAAATATTAACCATTTCTCCCCTGCTCCAGCTCTGGTAAGTCAGGTAACTGAAGCTTCAAAGGAGAATCACAGTTTAATGGAGCTATGCTTGCCAAAGAAGACAAAGGACTTTGATTAGATTTCTTCCAGCTTATTTACATGACTTATCTTTTTATAAATTCAACTTCCTTCCAAAGTTGATAATGAGATGCCTTGGAAAAAAAGGAAAAAATGGAATGGTTTGTTTTGTCACAAGACAAGTGATTATTTTTTTGATAGACTATGTCTGGTGTAAAGTTCAAAAACAATGGAAGTAATAGTCTTTAGGCAAAACACATAACTGTTCCTGATAACAGTCTGCAAGGAAAAAATGGCAATTTTCAGAATTCTGCATAATAGCATGGACAAATAACCTTCCAGGAGCAGCTGTCATGGTTAATTTCTGCTCTAAGATATAAAAACAGGGATGGCTTTTTGATTAGATGTTATTCATAACTTCTTTTTTTGCATTGAATTTCTTTTGCCTGAGTAGAGAATGGACATTTCTGAGACAGGAAAGACCATTAGCATACTAGATTAAAATGTTTCCATGCATTTCAGCCCCTGTCATTCTGACTTGGACACAAATATATCCAATTTCTCCACTGTGGAGTCCTCAGAAAATCACAGGCATGCTGATATTTTCCTAAAGTGGCCTATAAAGTGTGGCAATGAGCCTTGTAAATATTGAGATTTTAGTGAAGGAAAAAGAAAGTAATTGCATAATTTGAAATGATGATGGAAGTTACTTTCTAGGCAATAAGTGATACAAAAATGGACACGGTGATTTTCCATTCAGCAGCTGGGATGCATGGGGAAGACTCACCCAAAGGAACAGAAGGATGGGGACAGATGATCAGGAAAAGGATGGAGCAAAGCATCCCCCTCTGCAGGGAGTCAGCTTGAACACTTAAACTAACTGCCTCTTTAGGGTTTGCATAAAACCCTGACAATTAACTACTCACCCAGGGCATCTGACAATTTAATCTGGGGCTACCCATGTGAATTTATCCCAATTAACCACCACAGTTAAATCATGCCTTAGCTGAGTCTAAATTCTCTTGAGAAGCACTCACTTCTGGCCTCAAGCTTTTCCAATATATACATCAGCAAAGAAAAGGCTTGTGTGCTTGAGTTTCACTAAAAAAGAAAAAAAAAAATATATTCCATGCCATTAAATAAAAACAACATTAAAGCAAAACTATGTGTGCAATAATTAAACAAAAATAAAAAGCTCCAGCATACTTGAGCAGCAAACCTATAAATAGTTTCCAAAGAGATTCTCAACATTTCTAAAAATATAAGCTGTCATAATAAGAGCATGTTGCAATAGCAAATCTTTCTGGAAAAAGTTCTGAACCTTGTGTCTGTGAACTAAGAGAAACTAAAGCAAGAATTTTTACAAGTCACTTGACTCAATATTATGGTACATTAACCTTGATTTTTATTACCTCTCAGCATTTTTGCTTTTGAACCAGACCAAACCTCAGAAATACTGAAGAATACACACATGGGGGTGGGGAGGAGAGAAATGGGAAGATTTGGGCTGTAATCACTGACAAAAATGCAGCGTGAGTTCTGTGCTAATAACCTGAGTGGGCTGTCATTTTATCTGACTGATTGGCTCCATCCATAATTCAAGCCCAGCTTTTCTCCCCACGGGCCATGAATCAAAACTCGAGTCTGAGAACTGAGGGAGGCACAGCCAGGATGGGATGTGGGCTCAGCCTCTCTCCATCAAGGCTACACTCCAGGAGGAAAGAAACTTGCCAAAACATCCATTTAACTGACCACCTCTTATTCAGGGGAATATCACATGTTTGCAAATAAAGCTGCTAAAAATAAAAAGTGTAACTGCTCTGCCTTTGCACTGATGGGAAAGGCAGATGTGGCCTGTAGCTCTTACCCACCACAACTTTATTTTCAATTTATGCACCACCCCCTGTTTTATGGTTCACCCTGCAGTAAGATACTGGAAGTCAGAGCTGCTGATTGCCAGTATGAACCTTGTTCTGATCTTTTTAGTGCCTTGTACCAACAGCCTTTGCTGGAAAACAGCTTGGAAAATATTGGGCAACATTCTCCAGTCATTCCAGGGGGACCACATGAGAGCTCTGAATTAACCTTGGCCAAAAAGGAAGCAAAAAGGGAAATAAAAAAGTAAGTGAAGATAGCATTCCTGATAATCCCTTTAATTTATGTGCCTAAATCCTGCCCTCTGATAGAAACAGGCAACCCAGTTGTTAAACAAATGCTTGAGCAAAGAATTTGGCGCCCACGTTTCTAACCACAGGTCATGGCAAAGGAAATCATCTTTGCTGCCCTTGGCAGCACTGGAAAAGGTCATTTCCCAAAGATGCAGAGCCCCAGGGCTGCTCCAAGGGGCCAGGACACCCCAAGCCCTGTGCCAGAGCACGAAAGGCAGCAAAATCAGTTCAAGCAGCAAAATCTCAGTCTCTTAAGGGAACTCTGTCTTTCTGCATCCTTACAGGGATGATGAAGAGCTGCTCATGCTTGACAGAATGGGATGCCAGTGCTGTGGCCAGTGTCCCAACATTTCCAGGCTTTCTCTCACCTGCCCCATCAGAAGTCTCATGATCTCGTGATCATCCCAGAATCATTTATGGACCTAAACTCAATGCAGATGCTCTTTCCCACCCTCTGGTTGTGTCCCTCCTGGCTTAGACACACCTTTGCATTTGTGGGCAGTCAGATGTCAGAGTGTTACCATGGGACTTTTCTAGAATAAATATTTGAATTGTGATTTCTAGTAACAGAGAGCTCCTGCACTGACTTGTGAACGCTGCTCTTCTCCCCTGTGTAAGATCACCAGCAAAAGGGAAGGTGCCTGTTGAGGAAGTCAAACAGCCTGGAGCAAACACACTGGCACCCAAAACTAGGAGCCAACATAGCAACAAACCAGGCCAGATTTCTCTAGTCAGACTGCCATGTGAGGGGTTCAGCTGTGGCTCACCTCAAGTGGAAATGCAGCATATGCTGAGTATTTCAGGGATGCAGTGAATGCAGCCAGGGCAGAAATGCAAGCCCAGAAAACACATGGCTGGGTTTACAGGAGAAGCAACATGGTCTCGTCTCAGGCAGCCTCCCTCAACTTCAGCACACCTCCGTCTATCCTAATATTTTTAAAAATGCCAAAATTGCCTAATGGTCAACTGTAAATCCCCTTCCCCACAAAAGGGTGCACACAAACCCCCTTACCCATAGAAGTGTGCCTTTCCTAGCCAGGAAATCACGAGTGGGTACACACAGGTGAAAATAAACAGTTGGAAATCCTAACTTGAATTTTTTTGTATTACTCCTTTGTGGCTCTCTCGTGAAGCTAAATGATTCAGATGCCTTTCTGTATGGTGGCTGGCGTGCTGAGGCAGTGAGACCAGACCTCCAGGCCCACCAAAACTCCCACTGCTCCAGAGGAAATAGCTCTGACAGCATCTGCGCTTGGAGCTGATTCTGGAAAAACTGTTTTGCCGTCAGTCCCGTGGCAATATTCTTAGTGAGCTCTCAGTCCAGATGAGGAATAACTGGTGAGCTCAGACCTCTGGAAAGAGGGGTTTCCACTCCAGAATTGATGTTTAACGATGAATTTATGCCAGGATATCTTTTCCAGAATTTCCAAGCAAGGGAGGCAAAGAGGGCTCCCCAGATGGCTCCCTGTGCCAGTGAGACCTGCAGTAATTCTGCATTTGAGCGTATCCACCTGAAAGAACAAGGAGTGTTTTGACTGCAAAAGGAATTTTCCAAAGGAATAGCAGGAGGCAAACCATGGAGCCTAGACTTGCCTGCTATAGTGGCCAGTACTCATCTGAGGTTCCCAGCAAGGACAGAGGGAATTTACCTGCACACAAATTTCACATTCTGGCCCCAAGGGACTATTGATACAAAAAGAAAGACAAAAGCCTTTCTGCCTCCAAAGTAGAAGCATTTGGGAATCAAGGGGAAATCTGAAAGCTCCTAACGAAAGGAAACATTTCTATGGAAAAACTCCTCGGTGCAAGCAAATTAGAAGTGGAAAAATATCAAAGCACTGGAGGGTTTTATGCAACAGTAGCCAAAACCTTGAAAGCAAACATTGTTAAAGGTTTGGTTTCTTCTCTTTTCTTTGGGGGGACTGTTTCTTCTGGAGTGGCCTACATTCTCAGGCCTGAATGCTCCCAAATTAATTGCTTTGCGTCCTCTTCCCTCCCCCTATCCCTTTTCTTTCCCTCTCTTTAGCCCAGGCCCAAGCCAGTGAAGACTTGGCTGGTGCTTGTAATGAACTGGCAGAATGATAAAGAGATGCTGGGCTGGAGGGAGGTGGGGGACCCCAAGCCCACTAATAAGACCAGGATCCCCTGCTTACACCGTGCCCCACGGCGGGGAAGCCATTAAAGACCCACAGAATAGAAGAGAAAAGGAAGAAAGTTCTTACAAGGAGCCCTCCCCTGCCCGGGCCCTCTCCAGCCCTTTTTGAGAGCAGAGCTCTCGACACAGCTAATCCCTGCGCCGCTTAATGAACTACAAGCTTCCCTTTCACCAGGACAAAAGTTTCTTTCCTTTCTCGGGCCTAATCGCGGACAAATGGTCCCCCCACCACGATGCCTGTTAAAAACCCATTCCCTTTTTTGAGGCTGCGAGGCAGGAGGAATGCCACTGGCAAGAATAGGTACCCTTGAAATGAGCTCCTTCTGCACTTCTGAGAGAGATAAGTGGGAGATGACATCGGAGCTATAATGGAAAAAATATTTTCACAAGGCAGCATCTGTTGTTTCAGTGGATGCAGCCCCATTTTTGTTCCAGAATGCTTCTGTGCATCTGTCTATATCTTTTCTGTCAGTGAAACAATTACTGCCTGCCCGCCCTCTCTCTGCACACACATACATTACTGGTAGGAATGTTACATGGCTGCACAATAAAGCTGCCACAGCCTGTGCTGAGTTTTGTATGGACAACAGCCTTCTGCAAGGAACAGCTTTCAGTTTCCTTCCCAAATGAACAACTAGGCATGACTTGTAGCATTTGTTATTTCACAGTGTGTGGGTGAGCTCAAATATTCCCAGTTCCATATAGGAACACTAAGATACAATGTCTGATTGTGTACAGAATCTTTAAGCATCCAAATTTTATTTTGGTATTAAATAATGATCCTTATTCCAGGATAATAAAGTGTTTGCAGCGCTCACTTCTGTTAAGCAACAATGAAACCAAGCCATTTATTTTAGTGTCTGACCCTCCAAATATAGTATGAATCTTTTGTGTTGGATGTGGTTTTAGATGGCCATTCAGGGTTGTTTTGTGCAGGTTTACACCACACACCAGTACTGGACCCAGGAATGTGCCAGGTCTGCCAAGCCTCTCTCCAGAGCTACGTCCTCTCTGTGTGACAAGAAGATGTATGGGCTTTACACAAGTAGGGGCTGTTTGAACATCTAATCTGAACTCCCATCTAGTCAGTGCTGCTGTATTTGGCAAAAGCATTTTCCAGGAAAGCTTCCAGAAATGAGCTGAAGACATCAAAAGATGGAAAATCCATGCTTTCCCTCAGCAGTTTGTCCCAGAGGCTTTTCACCTCCACTGCCTGTCTAGATTCTACCTTGCTTTTGTCCAGACTCACCTTTTAGCTCTGCTATCAGCTTATGCCTTTCTTTTCCTAAATTAAAGAGCTGTTTAATATCCTGTATCTTCCACCCATGAAGTACTTACAGACTGCAATTAAGTCACCTCTCAATCCTCCTGTTGATAAGGTTTACAGCTGAAGGTCTTTAAATCTCTTCCTTCAAGGCCCTATCTTCATCTTGTCAACATATTAGTGACTTTTTGTATAATCCCCATGATATATCAATGTGCTCTTTAATGCATGGGCCCTTGGTTGTGTTTAACATTCCTCTGTCTCACCACTGCTGTTCATGTAGCAAAACAACCTCAGCCCTAACATACAAGACCACACTAGATGCACACATTCTGGGTTTCCTTTCCCATTACAAACCATCCCAGCAACAGCCACTGCAGTTTCCTGACAGGCCCCTGAATAGATACCCAGAGCATCTTTGGAAATGCCACCAGCAGCCCAGAGCCTGTCTGGGAACACACAGATGAATTTTCCCCTGTGGCTCTTGCTCCTGCTCTGCTCTCCTACAACACTTCTGCCTGTGCTCTGGACCAACCCAAAAAATGCAGAAGCAATAGAGAACAGAACAAGTAGGACCAGCAACACCTTCAGAGCTGTGCAAGGCGATTCCACATCACAGTGTACTGCAGAACAGAGAGAAGCTGAAACCTGCTGGTGTGCAAAGTAGCACTGTGGCTTTGAGCCCACCTTGAACCACCACATTTATCTAAAACAGGGGTGATGACACACATTTGGATGAATGAGGCTTTAAACTGAACTAGTAACAGCTACACAGAACCAGGCAAACGCGTTTTTGACAGAAGAGGTCTCTTCTAAGGGCATTTCCCATTACAACAACATTGAGTTATGGCTCTCCCAGGAGAGGGTCTCCCCATTCCAATGGCAGAGCCCCCCTGATATCTGTGTTACTCCAGTAGCACGGAGCTTATCATCACCAGCTTGCAGCTGAATTCACACCCCAGTCCAGGTGAATCTTTGCCAATGTCTCCAAAGCACACGAGCTATGAGAAATGACAAGCAGTAGTACTTTCAACCACGCATTTCTGACTCCCTGGAGCAGGCTCAGTTTCAAAGGGCTGGATTCTGTTATTATTTCTCTCAAGCCTGTCTGCCCATTAGTACTTGCAGGGTCAAGCATGGGAGGAGGGGACTTCTACTCAGAAAATCAAGCAGCTACAAAACAAAAGGAATCCCGTTCAATTATTCCCAGCAAGCGGATTAAGCAATGAAAGCAGCATATGAGTCTTTTGTGTGGTATTTTTGCAATTATGCTCATTTTTCCTACATTACTAATATGCTACTAGAAACCAGACACCATGCCCAATAATGTGAAAACTAGGCAAAAGAATGGAGCCAAGAAGGGGAAGAAACAGAGTGGAAAATGCAAACCAGTAAAGTATTCCTCTCAGCATTTGTTAAGTATCAGCAAGGGCACATTATAGCTGGGTCCCCAGACTCAGGCAGCAGTGAACTAAGAGCAAAGCAGCAGATGGTCATGCAGCAGATTAGAAATTGCTAATAACTGCCTCTCTGGAGAGCTTTGCTTGGGATTATGGACTTGATGGTAGAGCAAAAACCTGTAGTGACAGTCATCAAAATGTAGGCATCCTTGAAATGGGAAGGGTCCAGGCTTCATGAAGATTTAATCTGCCTGTGTGTACTCTGCCCTGCCAGTGTTGGAGAAAGCAGATTGAAAGGTTTTGTGAATGTGTTACTAGAAAAAGTAACTAGATCATGTTACTGTTGTGAATCAGTGCAGCTGTGCTGGCACCAGCAGATCTGAGTCAAAATGAACTATCTGAGAGTCAGGCTTCAGAGACCAGGGAAAACCTCATGAAAATAGCAGTCTCCTAATATGTTTACAAAAGATTGGAAATTAAGAAACCCATCATGATCCATGCCTGTTTTAGAAGGAAAAACTAAAACCAGTTTGTTTTGTTGTGGTTTTTTGTTTGTTGTATTGTTTTTTTAAAGATCACTTACATCTCTGACCAGGTAGGACTGAAGCAGCTCTGACAGGTCTCACAGACCTTCTCTGCCCTTTCACAGAGAGTGGAGTGTGTGCTGAACTCCCCATGAATCCCTCTGGTTTCTGGCCACGAGGATTCAACACTTTTCTCAAGTGTTGATAAAACAATGTACAACATTTGAAGGATGATCGTCTATGCTGTTGAGTGCTTGGAATAGTGACTGCAGCACAGCAAGGGAGAACAGAGAGAGCTGCAGCACTATTTAGTGTGTGGTGAGTGTCTAAGAAACTATTTCATTCAGAATTTCATTCACAAGGTCACCCTCATGTTAAATGGTTCTCAATTAAATTCCTGATAACTACCAGCAGCTACTAGTTTATCAGTGTATCTCTAACTACAAGGTGACAGACAACACACATAAGCGTGAAGTGAAGAGGGCGAAGGCATGGCTTCCCATTTTACTGGGTATAGCCTTTCCCTTGTATGACCAGAGGTATTTACAGAGCAGAAGTCAGATGAAAGCTTGGGAGATGAGAGCTACTGTATCAGGATGGGCAAATGTGCATATATTTATCCCTGCAGCCCTCCCAAGGACTCCCTGTGCCTTCTGCAAGGATAGGGTTTCTTTACTGGGTGATGTCCAAGCATCAGCTTCTGCTGTTGGCTTTAATTAATGAAAGGCTCTGACAATAAACTGCAGCGAGCCACATGCTGCACCCACCGTGCTGAACCAGTGTGTGGTTTGCACACGCATTTTTGAAACCCCGTTTTCCTTGGTGTGCCTGTAATTTGACTCAGTGGGTCAGTGCAATGTGCACTAGATGAGATGGGAGAGTCCTTCACGGTATCGCTCACATGGCCAAAGATCTGAAGCAAATCTATTAAACACATTATGTTATTCCAGATATTTAGCTGTGGAAACAAGATCAGGACCTGGCTTATGATCACAAGAAAAAAGTTCCTTATGACCTTTGTCTTCCAAGAGTGAAGGGGAAAATCTGCCGCTCCAACATATATAAGGTTTACTGATATAGATTTCAACCTGGAGCAAAAAAACCCTAATGAGTGGGCCAAATGCTAAATCAAAGTAAGCATCTTGCAGTAGTATACATTTGGGGTACCAGTTGTCAGTTCAACCACACGCTGACCCCTTTCTATTCCAGCATCTTCCAACCAAAGCAATACAGAATTTCCAGTCTCTCTTGAGAATGCAAAGCTCCAAATAGCCTTGGAGCTTTACTGTACAATATCTACACATATATACATTTCAGAATTGCACCTTTGCCTCACTATAATCCCAATTAGCCCACAAGAAAATATCTTCAAAAATGGTATTTTTAGAAGTGTGATAAAGGAAATATTGTTGCATAAATGATGAAGAAAGCCCAGACCTCAGCATTGTCTGAGTTGTCCTCATTACAGAGGGCAAAAACTGTCAAGTTTAGTACTATTTAATGCCATATACATATACATATATAGGGAGAGAGAGAGAATGTATATACATATATATATATATGTGTGTATATATATATATAGTGTATATACACAGAAAGGTAAACCATAAATGCAATGGTTTAATTTGACACAATTTTCCCTCAGTGCAGGTGCTCCAAAAGTTGGCATTTTCATGCTGTGTTTGCCAACCCAGTAAGACTTTGCTGGGAAATAAATAATGCACAAGGGCTACCCCACACTAATGACTTTTCCAGTAAGATTGGTGACATCACCAACCAGACCTGTCACCACTTGCAGCCATGGGGCACAGCTAGAGGGTCAGATCCTGCCATGCAGTGCACCCCACCAATGCACACTGGGAGCTGTGGGAAGGGAGTACTCAAGAGTTTATTTCCATTTCCATGAGGAATAAACCCTGGCGAGACTGGCCAAGGTAAACACTGGCTTGCCCTCCCACCTGCCCCAAAGGTCAGGGCTGGTGGGGCCGTGCCAAGTGCTGGCTGTCATCTGCTGAATCAGTGCCATTCCCCATGCAGACGAGGCTTTTCCAACACACAGCCACAGCCAGGCCTGGCAGATGCTCTGTGCTGGTGATTCCAGGACTTTTGCCGTGGCTTGGCTTCTCCCTTTGGATGGGAGTCACGTCTAGCTGCAGACAGGCAGACGCCGGAGCAGGCTCTGTCCTGCAGGGCAGGATGTGACCCACCAGGGACGACCAAGGGCTGCCTCTCCCATGGCCTCCAAGCCCACAGCGCAGCCCAGGGAAGGAACAAGGCTGTGCAGCACAAGGGTGCTAGAGCTATCTCTTGTTATTCAGCAGATGAAGGTGTGAAATGTGGTCACTTCATCCACTGCAGAGATCTCAAGGCTGTAAAACAGCAGAGCTGGCAAGTTCCCTTTAAAAGCGGTGTTCTTTGTAATGAAAGCAAAAAGAATTTGTTAAACAAAGACTCCGATTATAATGGTCTTGCAGCATCAAAAGAAAACATAGTAACTTTGTTTCTTCCACAATAACAGCAGAAAAAGAATCATTTCTCTGAAGACACAAATTAAATATTTGTCTTCTTTGCTGGTAGAAAGGGTGAGGTTTCTCTCATCTGCTGCACAAGTAAATGGTGAGCACTCCCCCGGTGTAACACTACCCCTGTCTGCCATCACAGCAGCGTGAGGAGATTCTAATCACTGCCCCTACTTGCTCTGCTTGCAAGTCTTGCCTTAGAAGACAGGTCTCCCTTTGGAGATGGATTTTACTGTCAAATCCCTCTTTTCAGCACCACACCCACAGCACAAGATCACAAAGAAAGGGGATTGTTTAAACACAAAACCACAACTGTTTGATCACAGCAGCGTTATCACTTATAAATGCTGCCAAATCTTTCAAATCTCCAGGTATTCATCTAAAAAAAAATCTGTTCCATGTCTTAAAGATTTTATTCCCTCTTCACCAAAGACAGTCAACTTAAACTCAGAAAATGAGAATTGCCCTTATATACATAATACACATAAATATATTAGACTCCCTTTCCATACATTACAGATCTACTCAAAGATTGGCTCAGGCCAAAATTCAGGATCTAAAAAAATCTCAGGTTGTGAAAACACAAGGATCCAACAGAATTAAAACCAGTTTACAGTAACATATCAATAGGGTGCACTGCAACAGAGAAATCAGAGACCCCTTCCTCCCCTGAACTAGGCACAAATTCTAGCAAAGCCCTTCCTTCAGGCTAAATGGCTTTCTATCAGTACTTGTGGGTCATATTTGATGCAAGCACTATGCAAACCTTTAGGTTCATTGAACTAAACAAGGAAAATGGAAAAATTTAGGGAAGAAATACACAAGTGTCTTGAAATACACAATATGTTTAGAAAAAAATAACTGTATGGCTAAAGCCTAGTGACCTTACAAAGATGTAGGTTAAAATTATGCAAGGGCAACTAAAATGAAGCTCTTGAGAGAGATTTGAGAATTGGGCAAACTAAAGGGTAGAGAAAAACAAGTAATTTAAACATGTGAAGGTTCTTGCTGCATTAGTGGAAGCAACTTAATAGCTTATTGAGCTGACTCAGAACATAGTAAGTTGAGTCAGATTCAGCAAAATAACATATCATTTTAATTATGCATATTCAAATAAAATTTTGTTGGAATTTTCACAATATTTTTAGGATAATCAATGATTCTCTGAATTATTGTTTTTATAATGCTTTGGAAATTCCATTTCTCCATCAGAAAATGTTGCTGGGAAAAGTTTCCAAATGGGTTTCGTATACTTTGTTGGTTAAGGAAGCAACCATCTTTCTGTTCACTGGACACTGTGTCCTGCTTTGAGCTCTGGCTCTTAGATGTTCCCTTTTCGCCAATATAATTAAATACTAGAAAAAATACACTCCCACTGCCTTGTTTTGCAACATCTTTTTTGGTTTCTTGTGGCACACTACTTTCATCTTCAAGCCATAAGTCAATTTTACTTTCATGAAGTTTCTTGCATTGCCAGATAAAGAAGTATTCCTTGGATCACAAAAGAATCTGGCAAGGCTTGCTACCCCTGGCAAAACTTTACTAAACATGGCTCAAATGCCAAATTTACTATGAAAATACACAGAAGACTCACATTGATTTCTCGTACTTTACCAATGCGCCACCAAATAAGTTTTCAGTGGCTAGCAACCCACAGGCAGGGGAACAAGGGTTATGTTTTATGCTGGGCTTCATTCTCATGGCACACGCCTACTCCTCCAGGCAAGACAAGTTATCTTCAGGGCCTGGGGAGAGTGTTTGACAGTAACTGATGAGGATGAATGGCTCCCGTGTGCCTCCCCGAGCCAGCGGAGCACGGTTACCATCCAGGATTTGTAATTCCGCGGCTCAGAGCACATTAGGAAAACAGCCCGATCGATAAAGGCCCCGTGAACGCACCAGCGCATCGCTGCGCTATCGCACGAGGGGAAACAACAAATGTGTCGGTGCAGCAGCGATTGCTGGATGTGAAATCATGTGGAACGCCTCGTCTGGAGCGCGGCCCGGCCGGCCCCTGTGAAAGCGATCGGCCTCGCGCCATGTTAGCCAACGCCGGGGCGTGAAATCCAACCTCCATCTGCGCCGCCGCGCTCAGTGCCCGCTGCGGGCCAGCCTCTGTTTTCATTTTCTGGCACCTTGAGCAAGTGTTAGAGACGCTAAATAATAAGTGACATACGGACACTTTGCTGGAAACGAGCACCTGGGCTGGGGCACGGCATTCATTACGGCCTGACACGCTCGCCCTCTGCGCGCTTTTCGGTGCCTTCTTTTCTTTCCCTTACCACACGATTACTCATATGCCTACTGGCAATGTGAGAAATGGAAAATGCAGCATGCCCCATTGGCCAAACAACTGGACCATGGTTCCAGAAAAACTCTCCTCTTTTATGGCGCCTTTCATCCTTTTAACACAGCATGCTGAATAAAACCACAGGCACACCTTGGTCAGCTTCCTCATTAGAGAAGACTCGGTGCTTGTTTTTCTTCACTGCATCAAAACCAGGGATGCCTTACACAGGTGCACTCAAGCTAAAAGTGTATGTGTGTTCTGCTTTAGATGAGAAAACAAATTTCAGGGGAAGTTAACTCCATCTCCATGGCTTTATAACAAAATGCAAAAAGCTTGAATTTCTGATGCATGTTAAACTTCAGAGAAAATAGGAACAATGTGCACTATGAACGATGTTTTTGAGACTTGTGAGGGCTCTCTTGTCCTCTGCAACTAATAGCATGACTAGGGAAGTAAATACATACTAGCCAATCACTTCACAAACTTGCAGAGGTTAATTAGCATTGAAATTTGTATTCTTCTAGAAAACAAAACAAATTTACCTTGTCAGTTTGACTGGTCTAGTCTATGGCATCCCAGTTTCTAGTACAGAGTAGACAAACCAAAGGTCACAAAAATGAAAAATGTGAAGAATTGTGAAGGATTTCTTCACAAATGAAGAACATAGAGTGGCTAGTGCACATGCCAGTTTTTATAGCTGATGAGGCAGCAGAAACAGGAAGATGCAGAAGACTTGGGCTGGATAACTTGTGGGTGCTCAGGACATTGCCAGCAGTCCCACTCTCTGTAGGATTTCCTGATCTGAACATCTACAGAGAAAGCTGTGCCTGGAAGGGTGGAGGGACAGTAATGGCCATGCCACACTGCTCTGGGTAATAACAGGGCAAGATTAACATGTCCAGACTGTGTGAAGGAGGAAGAGAGACTTACAGCTTTTACAGCTTTTACCTAAAGCAAGCTGCCATTAACAAAGACAATGACTGCTCCTTAAACTTCTGGTAATGATATGTGTTTATTTAATTGCAGGGGGAGGGGGTTTGTTTGTTTAAAAAAAACCTAAACTGCTGGAGTAATATCCCTGGGCACCTCATGCTGCCTGACCCTCCTGGTGGCAAAAAAAACTGTCTTGGCTGAAATGATGTGTGAAAGTAATACTAAAACATTAACATAAAGCATACACACACACACACATATACACAGATATATATAGGTTCCCTGAAAAACAGGGAGAAGATTAATGATGAGGAATGTAATTAGTCATTAAGAAACACAGCCTGCAAAAAAGTCAAGTTAAAGGAGTGAAACACCAGAGACTCATCAAGCCAAAATCAATAAAGCAGCAGTTAAAAATCCATTTCCAGTTCAGGATAAACAGTTGTGGTGTAGGGAAGGAAAAACCATCAGTGGTAGCACAGAAAAGACAGAAGCAAAACCAACTGTGAGAATGTATAGCCTGAGGAGAGAGATGACAGAGCACAAACTGCATCCCCCTGTGAACAGGTATTCAACAGGGCACATGCGGGTGAGTCTGGAAGAGAGCAAAGCTTCAGGCTGTGAGACACAGGGCTCAAAAGCAGAGAGTGCAGGATGAACAGCTCAACTTGAATTCTCAGGCAAAACACATGGCAAAACCAGCAAATGCATTTTTTGGACACAAGGAGAACCCTTTATAGAAGTGGGTAGGCTGTAAACACAACAGTATCTGAGACAGCATCTGTGTTCAGACTTGATGTCATGGCTCAAAAATTAAATGAGAAAAATGAGACAAAAAAAAAAAAAGGTAAAAGTATGCCAAAACAAGTAAGAGAAGAGGAGGAAACACTTTTAAATGTTAAAGTACTCAATATACCCTGATAGTCAGAAAGAAGGCTGAGAAGTGAGCTAGTCCTCCTTAAAAGATAATACTGCCTAAGCAACACATACAATTGGTGCCTCTGCAGTCTTGGTGAACAAGGCAGAATATCAGGCAGTGGCTGGTGTGGGAGTTAACAAATGGCAAAGGAGCATTTCCAACCTCATTCAGAAGCATCTTCACAATCTTGAGTAAAGAATTTTCCAACCTTTTCCTGGACACACAGAGCATGGACGTAGAGCTGTAATATGGTACCAAAGAAACTGACTGTTCTTCCCAGAAAATCTTCTGTGGATTCCTAAACCTTCATTTTTCACTAACATTAACCTCTGCAGGTAGCAATGCTTAACATTATCTTCTTAAAAAAAAAAGAGAGAGAGAGAGAGAGAGAGAGAAAAGAAAAACAAAAAACCAAGCCCTAATACTTCACCATTTTTAAACAAAAGGAACTAGTGTAGCAGAGGTAGCAACTGTGATGACATTTGAGATTAGCCTATAATCCCCCGTCAGTCTTCCAGCTGGAGAGTGGAGACTGTATGATTTGAAATCTGTGAAGTTATTTGATTTTAAAGGCTTAGCAGGCAAATAAAAAGACAGTATAGGCCAATGAAATCAAATTTGCTGTATGATGTGTAGTGCTCTGGATCCAGATTTTATACGTGTCCTCTGTGTGCTTACTGTGATATAAACAGTTACAGCAAAGCAGAAATATGTGCTGTCTGTGCAAGATGGACTGGAATTCTGTCCTTGCTCATGTCTGATCTGCTCACACAGAAATCAGCAGGATCAGCCAAAGGAAGAAAAGTTCTCAAGGCAGAAGGTATTCAACAACAACAAAACCAACAACAACCCTAAAAAATGTGATCATGAAGGAAGAAGGGTCATGGAGAGCAGAGTGTGCATCTTTATGTTCTTTGTATCATATTGTAGTGTGTGACTAGCTCTTGTCCACTAACTTAATCAGGAAGACATATTTTAGACAGTGACAAGCAGGAATGAATACAGTCAGTCTTGTTTTCACCACAGGATACAGAAATTGGCTTTGGATATCTTCCTGAAACATTCATTTGCTAGGCAGAATGGGAGCCTGAGGGCAGAAGACTTCAAAAAAGAAAAATACATATATCCCAGAAGTCATGTAAAACACAGGGCTACACTGTCAGTTAGTGTAAATGAATGTAACTCCACTAATGAGAAGGAGCCTCTACAGAGTAAGCCAAGGAAGATGACACACTGAAATTGTGCCCTTGGTGACATCTGATCTATTCACAAAAATATGCATGCCTTATGGGGCAAATTTTACTATCTGTCAGGATTGTTTGGGGAATGTGGGCAGCCCCATGGGCTGGGAGAATCACGAGGGGCAGGGGGAGTGCTCTTGCTAAAAAAGCAAAATTAAACATCTCAAGAAGCAAATTCCCCCTCAGCTGCACAGAGGACAATTAGGCCCTCTGGAACTCTGCTCTAGAAGGTCGTTTCAATGCCCAGTTCTCACCCTCTTGTGGCAAAAATCCTGTTAAAGCCATGCTCTCCTGACACTATCTTGGCACAAAATGTGAGCAACTTTGCTGAAATAGCCATCATGGCCATAAAGCTGAGCTGTCTGCCAAGGGGAGTGCAACTACAAAGAGAGAATTTATCTGTCATGAGTGGCAGCATGGTCCAGTTCAGAGCAAATTCCTTGTCATTGACACATATAGCTCTGTGTGATTTTAACCTCAGCATAGTCACTGGTAAGTCAATAGTAACAGAAGGGGCAGGGGGAGGATGATTTATTTTTCCTTCCTTCTGCTGCAGAGTGACTGCATATTTTCCTTGTCAACAGCTGTGGTTCATATACACTGTAGAGATAGGTAGACAGATGGGGAAAACCCCACCCAACAAACAAGACGAGGACTCCCAGGAATCATTACTACATGCTGAGCATGCCAATATAATGCTATTTGCAGTCTCCTCTCTAGGTCAGCAGAGATTCCAGCATCTTTGTCCAAGGCAGTTGCTCCTCCCCAGGAGCATGTGCAAACCCTTGTCTTTCTGCCAAACCTGATGAAGGCTTTAACCAGGGAAGGGTGAACAGGTCTCACTCACTCACCTGGCTGAAATGCCTCTGCTCTTCACATCAGACTGTCATCAGAGCTGCTGTGTATTCTGCCACCTCTTTGTCACAGTACAGAATCACTCAGTCTGTCCCAATGAAAATTAAAAATGTAAATGACTGTGAGGGTGGGGAGGCACTGGCACAGGGTGCCCAGAGAAGCTGGGGCTGCCCCATCTCTGGAAATGGATGGTCTCTGAGCAACCTGGGACAGTGAAAGGTGTCCCTGCCCATGGCAAGGGCTCAGAATGAAATAATCTTAAGGTCCCTCCCAGTCCGAACCATTCTATGATTGCAGGGTTTTATAAGAATGTCACTTCAGCTTCCAAGTTCAGCTGATGAGGGGTAGCTCACCAAATGGCAATCACAGCAGCACTGTTCACCAAAGTCTGAGATTTTAGGTTACTTGAATTCAGCTGTAGATCCACTACCAGCTTACTGACACAAAACCACAAATGCACTCAGATTCAGCCCTCTGCCTCAGCTTTGATCCGGGAAGGGCAAAAATATTGTCAGCTGTCTGTGGATACTGAACACGAGTGCTGACCTAAACCTTCACCCACCCTCTGAGACAAACTGAAATTGTGTTCAAACAGGTATGTAAGTCCTTGGTTTGCTCTCAAAATTGAATTATTGAATTGTTATGGCACTTTCCAAGAAAGCTGATGTTACAGTTTCATGACAGAGGCCATTCACTGAAATGCTGATTAACATTTGTGCTGTGATAGTGCCTCAAAAAACTCTTTGTCAGGTCCCACTGTCTGCAGACTCCTCCCAACTGGCTGAAGTGTGTGAGGACAAGAAATTAAGGTCAATTATTTCAAGTTCGAGTGAAATCCAAGAGAAACTATTTATTTTAGAACCTCAGTTTTAAGCCGACATTATTTTATTTTTTTTTTTTCTGTAGAGCAGCTCAGCAGAAGTTGAGGTCAGTAGAAAGAACTAAATTCAATTTTCCACTTTCCTTCTTTCACCAGAGAGACTTCTCAGGGAAAAATAACAGTATCTGAGTGTCCCACAGCGACCAAGTTTTTCAGTCTGAGATCTCATTTCATGTTTGCAATACTGGCCCCATGAATGGCTCTTGGAGAAAATCATGTTACAAATATAAACATATCAGGAACAGATCCAGTCCTGCAGGAAAACATTTTCCAGGTGGAAAAGCAAGCACCCAGAGCACCCACAATAATTGCAATATTCATCTTCACAAATAAATAATATAAAATATTAATTGAGAGTCATAGTGGTCTTGCAGCCAGGCTGAAATCTGATTTCAAACTAAACACCATGGAAAAGTGAGCAGCACTGCTGGCATGTCCACAACACAGGTTGGAAAGAACGCCATAACCACTGACTGACACTTGATTCCTTCCCAAAAACCTTCACAAATTTCACAAAAACAACATCTCTCTGCACCCACTCTCCTTCTACTCCCACTCCCGTTGCATCCTCCTATTTGGACTCAAGTCTGATCCTGGCAGCCACACTGATGAGAGCAACAAACACAAAGAATGCTCCTCTCCTGGGCCCGGCCCTGAGCTGTGCCTACGTGTCTGGAGCCACAGAGTTTCCTGCCTGGCGTTCACAACGCCAGCTCCTCTTTTGTTGTGCAAGCTCCTCTTGTGCTGCCCAACACAAGGAGCTGTGGATCTGCTTTCATTCCCAAAGGAAGATCACCCACTGAACAGGACCTCTGTGTGCCTGGGGGGGAATCTCCCTCTTTCTCTTGCTGGGGTTTATGAGGGCTCTCTTCCAGTTTGCACAGCAAACATGTGTCCCAATCCAAAGATCATTCCAGTCAACAGAAAGGCTCCTCTTGACTCCTATAGGCTTTTGCCCTGGAGAGAAGGAACTGTAGGGCCAAGAATAGGGTGACACAGATGCCACGGCTCCCACCCCATCCTCATCCCCCACCTGCTCCCCCAGGTCACAGCTCTGCAGCCACAGGAAGATGTTTACATCACTGTCCTGTTGACACAGGGCAGAGTTCAAGGAAGCCCAGTAAATCATGAGCCGAAATGGGGTAGGGCTGGGGCCAGGTGGAGGAGAGAGGGGAAGTAATGAGAGCAGAGCCATCTCTTTGAAGAGGAACAAATGTGAATGTTTACAGTCCCCCTGGTGCATTCTCCCTGTGCTGAAAACATGTTCAGGCGCTGGTTGGTTAATCTGCCTGCTGAGAAGCTGTGCTGAATGGCAAGGAGCTTATTCACACCATCAACAAGATCTCTGCCCGTGCTGCTCTGCAAAATTCCTGGTGGCATGGAAGGCAGCCAGTGCATGAGTCCTGTATTTTCATATGAGCTGTATCAAAGAGGCTGAATTCTGCATTGTGTATTCTCACAGGGTTGGTGAAATCAGAATTAGTCCTGGCATACAGTGGGATTCTTCCCAAAAAGGAGAAAGAAAAAAATAAAAGCCCAGTCAGCAAACAAGACAGGGCTTGTTTCTGCACTAAACCACAGTACATAGTTTAACAATGTTTCACAAATCTTCTTCATTTATGGTTAATCTGAAAGCATCTTCTTTTTCCCCAGCAGAGGATGTAAGATCCAGCTCCATTTCTGGAGCCGCAACATTTCTGGGTTTCCTATGCAGCCCAGAGGATCTCATATATTCCCACTGCCTGTAGTTACTGCACAGTGAATTAGCAATTCACTCCGTCACTCACTGATTTCCTCTGCCTCATTAAGACTCCAGGAGTGTCTGATGACAGCATTTAATTAAAATTAGTACAAACTGGTAACAAGGCCTTGCAATTCTTTTGTCCATCTGTTTGTAGATCAGAAATTAGCAAACTCAAGGGGACAGTGCAGAACAAAACGAGTGGAGGGACAGTTAACAGAGAGAGTCAAAGTCCAGCTGTGGGACATTGACCCAGCAAAATCAAATTTCACACTGAGAACCACACAGAAAGGGCAGACACAATATTAGGAAAGCTTGAGATTTCTTCCTTTTAAAAGCATGTTGTCCATGTTTGAGAGACATCTGAAAAGCATTTGTGAGACAGGACAGTGGTGTACACAGGCTTCTAAAAGGAAGTGTGATGACAGGCTCCATGCACTCAGCAAACATATAATCCAACCTGTCTCCAGTACAGCCTCTTTACTGTTGTCTCATCTACATCAGAAACATTACACTTGCACAGCTTTATTGCCAGACCCTTCCTTGCTCAAACAGGCACCAAAAAATTATCATATAGACCAAATCCTGCTATTGTTAGTAAAATTGATTTATTCCAGCTGAGCAGTGGGTCTAA
The DNA here is from genome assembly GCF_047830755.1 of Zonotrichia albicollis. NCBI lineage: Eukaryota > Metazoa > Chordata > Aves > Passeriformes > Passerellidae > Zonotrichia > Zonotrichia albicollis. The sequence continues at coordinate 1,595,389 of NC_133823.1, forward strand.
GGTTTCATTTGCCCTGCAAGAAGGTCCCAGCAGAGGTTCACATACAGAAAATGATGCCCAGGTAACAGCAACACTCACTTGGCTCTGTGGCCGCATCCTTGGCTGATATCACTGTTATTAGAAGGCTGTTTCAGCAAAGAAACCTTGTGGGCAGTCAGCCTCCCACTCCTGCAGCCTTCAGTGAAATCTCCTACTTGTCTTCAGCCTTTTTAAACCACAAACATTGCTCCTGATCAAGTTTCTTTATACACTGTGAAGGCAGCTACTGCATTTTGCAGCGGACAGTGGCAGCCTGACTTGCCTGTTCTGCAGTCAGACAAATTCTTGCCCACAGAAGTTGAAAGGCTCCTCTCTAGAGGCAACCACAGAGAAGTCTGTGGGATCAGACCAGTCTTTCCTACATGACCTGTACATTTAGATGTTGTAGCTGTAGGTCAAGAGGGAGCACAGGCACACCTGCACTGACCACCACCTACCCCATGGCATGACACATTGCCTGGATTCTTCCTTGGAAATGCAAGAATCTTAGCTAACACAGTTTCAGATTTTCAGGCAACCACAACAAGCACAACCAGGAATGCCCAACCACTCACTCCAGACCCTGGTGAAAAAGAGGGTCAATTGCCAGAAATACTTTCTCTCAGTATTTGCAATGTCCCTAACTGCAAACACAGAGAGAAACTATCTTGAGAGATCCCTCAGAAGGTCCTAAAGAAAAAAACTCCAACTCTGGCAAGGGGAAGATCTTGCTGTGTGAGAGATATGCAGAAGACAGATACTGAAATCATTGTAATGCCTCAGAAATAGGACAGCCTCCATTTTCTTGGTAGGGTCTACTGGATTGGGCTAGAAAATAGGAGAATATCAATTATTCCACAGAAGTAGCAATTTTCCTTGTGATTTCCTGAATTTTTTGGGGTAGCCTGTCAATTTTAACAACATAGGGCCACAGTCATTTCAATGACTGCTGGTTTTGTTATTTGTTATTTACTCTGTAGCCCAGAGACTCCATTCAGGCCATGAGACACAGACCAGGAGCACAAAGCACAAGGTGACATGATTATACAGACAAGTCTGATGTCTGGTTTGCACGTTTTGAGATGTTATTATTGTCTTGCTGTTGGGTAATTAACCATAAGATGCAATGGTATCAGTCACCCTTCCTGGCACCTGCCTGGCCACATGAGTGATAAGCACAGCCCATGGTTTTGCTTTTAGCAAGGGACAAGCACAATTCCCTGCTGTGGCTACCAGGAACAAAATCCTTCAGTCCTATCTGCATAGCAGAAAAACCTTGTGTTAACAAACAGAATTATCAGCACAACATATGACATTATTTGTCCTTCTGACCAATGATTACGGCTTTAAAAACACATTAAGTGATTTCAGGTATTTCACAGAAACCCAAGTGAGTGACATGTTGACATTTTTAACTGTCTTGGCTCAGGCCTTCTGGAAAGTCAAGGACGAGCTTATCTCTCTACCTGGAAATTACATAACTACCTTTACTCCTTCAAAAACAGTTTGTACCACGTGGTTGTTGAATTCTCTGCTGCTCTCTACTCCATGTATTCTGAGGCTGCTGCAGGTGTTTCTCAGGCCCCTCAGGAGGAGACAGGCCCAGGTCTGGATGAGCACCCAGCACACCCAGCATGAAGCTCACCAGCTGCAGCTGTTCAGACAGCTTTCCTAACACCATCCCATGATGCAACGTCTCCTGCTCAGAAATTACTCAGAAATCCCCACTTACAAAACAGGACGCAGAAAGAGTGGGGTTTTTTTTAGGACACCCAGGACAGCCTGGCACAACCACAGCTCTGTCAAAATTCGTGTCCCCTCTGTGGGCATAGAAACCCTTCTGCATGGCTGAGTGAAAGGACCTGCCATGTTCCAAATCAGCACCAGCTGCAATTTTCTACATATTTTTAAAATTACATGTGGCTCTCAAGAGCCTGGCAAATTGTCAACAAAGCCCCTAGCCTGGTGCAATTTAAGTGCCCTTAATCCAAATAGTATAAAAGACAACGGTTACAGAAACTCTGAAAATAAAGGATGATGTTGGGTTGATGGCTTTCTAAATATCTCTTAAAATCCTGGGGATGCTTTCTGTAGACTTTTATTTTCAGGCAAAACTTTAAAATCCTTAGCTGCCATCACTTTCCAGAGGAGCTAGCTGAAAGGCTATATTTAGAAGATCTTGTCAAAAAAGTTTCCTTTAAATCAGGCTGCTTAGTCTTACCTATGAAAAGATGTCATTTTTTACTCATTTGCTTTACTTCTAGCTATTTCCATATGTACACATTTTTTAAAGGAGAGAGATGACAGAGCTACCTCCTAAACTTAAATTAAACCATCATAAAAAGCCTGCAGTGAAAATGCCAGCTTTGTGACTAGTAAAAACCAACATAGTATTTTCCTGGCACAGGGCAAATGACTGATCCAGCGGTTGTTATCTTTGAAAAATGCTCAAACTATGAAATTCTTGGTTGGTTGGCAGTGACCAAAAACTTGTGGGTTGAATCTGGCTAATGTGATTTGAGCACTGCTTAGCATCTGTCATGAGAAAGCCTTAGGCTGAGCTTTCCTCCTTTGCAGAAATGCCATGGAACTGAAAGAAAACCTGGAAGCACAAGGAAGAAGCAGGTGAACACAACAGCTAATATAGTACTAATGAAGTGTTCTTCAAGTGTCTTTAACCATCACAAATTAATGTGATCCTGTCTTCTTGGGGATGATTAGATGGCCTCTTTCTGTAAGCCTTTTCCAGCTCTTACATCTGTGATTCATCCCTCTTGGGCAAAACATAAAACCAGTATGCTGATCATCCATCATCATTAAAAATCTCATTGCAGTTTTTCAAAAAAAGCCAAGGAGTTTGTTCGAGCCAAAATTCCAATTTGTAATTACTGTACACTGCATATCTAAAAAACTGCCCTTGGTTTGAATCACAGAAGCATTACTCTAGAATATGTTCCAATCAGAGGAAACAACCTTCATTCTTCACCTTCTTGAAGACTGTGCAGTCACCTACCCAAAGTGGACATAAAATCCTATTTACACACATTCTGTGTAGTCCCGCTAGTAAAGCATCATACAAGGTACTGTGCAGGAGAAAAAGAAGCATTGCATGTGGGGCAAGCCATGGGAGTGTAGGAACAAGGGCAGAAAAACATCTTGCACACTTCCTTCTGCTGCAAAGTTAAATTCTTCCATGGTGAGTATGGTATACAGACCTCCCAGGAGATTCATCCTATCCTGGTCCCTCATGGATATCAGCTTTTCTCCACCTCCTTTGAGCAGGGTTTGGTCAGAAAGGTCTCTCAGGCATTAAACACACTATTCAAAATGACATTATCTATGGAAGTATTCCCCTTGCCATTTTTCTTATGGAAAAGTGATTTTTTTTTTTTGGTCACAGAAACTATATTCTCACAGAAAATTCTGGTTAAAACTCTAGAAAAATTTGGAAAAGAAATTTTAGGGGTTGTCCTCAGAATGACTAGTATTCTAGTCTTCAAGGGCTTGTTGTGAGAGGTGAAGGAGCACCTTTTGCTCCAAGCTACCCAGAACTGAGAGAGGTGGTGGCCCTCAGCTGCAGCCCCAATGCTGCTGGCAGCTGTGGAAAGGAATTTTCAGCCACTGAAGCCCACTGTGACAGCACAGTGAAGTCCACTGCTGCTCTCACAGCCAGGGAATTACACAGCACCAACCTTGTGCTAAACAGGGCCATTCTCTCAATTTTTAATTATGGCAGTATTTCCTCTGTGCTGTTGTTAATGAACCAGCAGAGGCTGGGTCCAGTGCTCTGCATTCTGCACAAACGGTATTTCTGTTTCAGGGAATTCCCAGGGATCAAACTGCTGGAGCCTGGGCACTTGTGCCAGGGGAATACCAGCCAAGGTTGCCCTGGTGCCCACTGTCCTGGCAGCCACAGACAGAGACTGTGCTGGGCACGTCCATGGCCTGATGTCCCATTCCTAAGGCCAGCACAGGCCCCATCCAAGGACATAACTCACTGACAGTAAGGTGACAACATGGTATCAACCACAGTACAGATAATTTCATAGCACAGTGTCCAGTACAGCTTCTAACCTCAAAGATTCAAAAAACCAAAATTCCTAGGGAACACAAATTATATTTCACTCATTGTAATAAAGCTATAAATGCTGATGAATCTTAACACCAAACTGCTGCTGTAGAGAGTAAACAAGGTTTACATCACCTTCATTGGACTGGCACTCTCCCAACAGACTCTTCTGGTTCTTAATTTAACAACAAAATATGGAAAACCCCATGCATGTAAAATAAATTTTGCCAAAAAAATCCCACCAAACTATGATACAAATTCAAATCGAAAATATCCATCATAGTCAGGGTTTAGTTTAGGCAGCAGAACTTTCTAAATTGTAAAAATATTATAACTGCCAATTTGATCCAGGTATGTCTGTGTCCTCATCCCGTATATTCTCCTCTTCACACTGAGACATTCTAGCTTGCTATAATGTGCTTTATAAGCCTATCTGATTGGCAAATTTCAACACACAGTGTCTTCCATATGGGTTAGAGAAGTTTTCTGAGGCACCACTAGATCTTCTATCTGTGTGCAGGTGCAAACCTGGCAGGCATTGCTCTCTATCAGGTATGTGTGTAGCTAATAGCAGAAAGCCAAATTAAAAGGGGATATTGAATTTTTGACAGTGTGTATACCTCAAACTAGCAGAATGAAATTAATAAAGAAAATATTTAGGTTGTATATGAGGAAATAAAAAACCCAAAACCTTCTCTTGAGAAAAATAATATCTCCTATTAAGTTTTGGAAATGAAGGAAAGACTTTTGATTATGGCACCTGGACTTGTAACAGAGGGGCTCAGTTTCTGATTTCTGTACAAAATTCTTTTGGGACCTCAGGCAAGTTCCCTCCCTCAGTAAAATGGGACAAGGCCTGTCACTCATTATTTGTCTGTATAGTTCACTTACCCTGTAACATCATAGGGGTGAGGTCTATTTCTTGCTGCATGTTAGAAAAACAACCAGCACAAAATGGCTTTGCTTTCTGTTGGCACCTCTGAGCACTCTGGCATAAATAAGGAATAATCCCCATGTATTTAAAGCTGCTTGGGAGAAAAAGAAAAAAACTGGCTGATGGGGACAAGACAGTAATAAAAAAATTTTTAAAAGATTCTGAGAGAGGAAAGGTAGAGTTCATGGCTGGGAAGAGGCAGCAGATTCCTGGATCTTTCTATCCTGGCAGATCCCCTTTCTTCCAAGGGTCTATGGTATCACCTGCCCATTTTTCACCCAGTGGCCCCAAGTGTCTGCTGCTGCTGCTCTCACCATGGGAGAGGTGTGCAAGGGCATGAAGAAGATAATTCCACAAGCCCTATTCTCCCATGTGTAAATCTTGAAAAAAATATATGCAAGGTTTTTCCTGCAGATAGAAAGAGATTTCAAAACTGGAGAATCAAATTCAACCTTGGCACATCCCCATGCAAATGGGTAACTCAGGCTAGACCAAAGCTCAGGGGACTGCACGAGGCAGCTTTTCATCAACACTTCTGGCCATCACAGCACCACACTTCAATTAAAGGTCTGCAAAAGCCTCCACTTCATAAACCTCTATCAGGTTCTTCACATCATACCAAACTGCAAGTGACAGAGAGATGTAAGTGGAGAGGGAGGGAGGAGAACTAATGCACTAAGGAAATCAAATGCTGTGCACAACTGACACAAGCACTAAATATTTACCTCCACTGAAAAACTTTGGCTATTTTCCTTCTCAGCCCTATCAAATCACCTTCCTAATCACAGGCACTTGTTATTTCTCCCCAAGGGCACGGACTCAGCTTGTAAAACACGTACTTGAGGAAAAGCAAAGTGTTGCTGGTGTGACGTGAATTGCTGTGGAAATGCTGCTCAGGGTCTGCCCAAGGCAAGCTCCAGCCATGGGCTCACAGGAGTCTGAACATCACTCCTCCCTCCCTCGGCACCTCCTGATTCAGCCCCAACCTTTCAGACCATCAGAACCAATATTTCACTCATTTCCTAAAACACGAGAATTCTAATGAAAACCTCAGCTCAGCTGCTTTTACCCGAGCCTGAGCCTAAGCCACTACTTTTTCAATTTGTGTTACATTATTTTTGCAAGGAAATTGTTTTAGCAGAAGCCACGCAAATGCTGAACCTTTTGCAAGCTGTGAAGATCCACAGGAACTGAAGAAGGTTTCCCCCATGACTATTGCATTGTTTTACACAAGGAAGGATGACAAGAGGTCAAAAGCAATGCAGGAACAGGAGCCTTTGGCCAACTTAGTGTGCTGAGGACTAGGAAGTCCCAATACAATTTGCTCTGCATTATACAGAGAAATACAGATTCTTTTCAGTGTCCCAAATCCTGCTCCACCCCCTCAACAGTGGCACATTGTCTCTAGAGTAAGAAAAAATTACTTTAAAACATTTCACCCTGGTTAAATTGTTAAACCAGGCTTCCTTCCACCATTAAAAGCTCACTGAAAAAAAAAAAAAAGCCCCAACCTCGCTGCAAAGATAAAATCCAGAAAAAAAGTCTTTTAATTATCTAACATCCAAGATAGAAAGAAGCAGAAATAAACAGCTCTGTCTCAAGAATTAGACATAGAAATTAACATTTTAAATATTTTAAATAGTCTTCTGTAGTTTAAGTGTGACCCTGCACTTATGACATTCTTAGAAACCTCATTAAAGAACTGCAAAGTATTCTTGTGGCAGCATTAATAGCTCCATTGTTGTAGCATAAATAACTGTGTGAAATAATTCCAGATGTAATGCGGATGGGAAGGAAGAGGGTGCCTCACACTCCTTCAGAGCTGTATCTTTAGAGGGCTCTTTCCAGCTGGAATTTCCCATTCTGTGTCCCAGCAGTGAGGTCTGCAGTGCCTTGCACACTGGAAATGCTAAAACGAAGCCCACAATGAATAACAGCACTTTTGTTTCAAACATTCCCATGGTTTCTTTTGAGATCTCTCTCTCTCCCTTCACAGATTCTATATTTTGCTGACTTTTCCTTATATTTAAGCGTCAGCCAGCGGGGAATCGGCAACAATTGTGGGACAATTGCTTCTTCTCATCTCCCTCTTGCTGGGGAAAAAAAAAATAAAAGGGGAAAAAAGAATTTAAAGAGATAGCCTGTGTGAGTGGTGAAACAAGCTGCATGATTTTGGAAAGCATCACAGAATCATAGGATGGCTTGGATTGTAGGGGACCTTAAAGAGCAACTGCATCTATCCCTATTGAGCCCCCCCAGCACCCTCTGTGAGCACAGAAATGTCACAGCCAGAGAGAAACCAGGATTCTGCTCCGAAGGGGGACACCCTGGTTAGATGTCCCTCCTCCCTCTGTGAGTGGCCAGAGGTGATGCTTCATCCCACAATGAACAAGGGACTTGGATCAGCATGAAGGCAGAAGGGATGAGAACCAGTAGAGCTGGGAGCCAGACCAGCAGGAATCATTCACTGCACAGAAGACAGAGGAAAAGCTGGCACAGGGATCTCTGCCACCTCAGACTCCATGGGTAGGAACTTGGCCCCTTTCTAATCTTTCACACAAAACTCCCTGGCACGAACTGTCTGGCTTATTCACTTTCCTAACTTATTCTCTTGCATCTTTCCTAATGCCAAGGAAAGCCCCAGAGCCCCAAGAAACAGCTTTGCCATTGCTTTAACATGAGCACGCTGCTTGCACACAGGAATGAGAATTTAGCCTGGAGACATAAACCCAAATATACAGCTGTGTATGGTATGCTGAAAACTAACCCAGCACAGAGAGCTGCTTTTATGGGCAGGATTTGTTTTTCCAAATGGGATTTATTTAAAAGAAAATTGAATGGTTATAAAGAGCTCACTCTAACAATAACACAGAAAATGAATCCAGTGTTCACTGCCGGCTTTGCTTCACAGTACAATCCAGACAGAGAAATCTTCTTTAGAGGGTCCTGGCTGCAATGACCTGCCCTGCAGAGCAACCCTTGGGGAAACAGCTGGCTAAAAACTGGGACTCTGCTAATGGCTGAAATAAAGGCAGGAATTTCACTGGGGGAGGGTGCTGCAATGGCAGGGTGAGGAAGTGACTATGGGAACACCCTGTTTCAATAAACATTATTCATATCAATAGCATGGCAAGGCTCTCGGAGACACACAGGACTCCACTGTCCAGGAAACTGTTGGCACATTCCCCATTTCAGCACCTTCATAAGGGCCAGGACTCCTTAAGTCCAAAGGTGTCTCAGCTTCCCTTGGTGCTCCAGCCAGTATAAAACTTCCTGTGAACAGCCTTGCTTCAATTCTCATGGTGTTTTGGTAACTTCTATGGGTACCACAGAAATTTTTACCAATAAACCCCTGATACCTTAGGTGTCAGCATAAGGTGTCCACAACCTGCCCCACTGAGTCCCTGAAAAAGAAGCACTCAGGACCTTTTAACCATCACTCTCTTCAAACCCTCTTCTCTGCCTGCTTTTCCCAGTGCAGGACAATGTGCTGTTGCTTCCTTTGTCCTGCTTGTCTCCTTCAGTATGTGTCCCAACAGGCCACCACACCCAGTCACAGCAGTTTGTCTGATTGACTGAAGAACAGAAACAAAAATGGTTCAGAGAAAGCTTGAACTGGACATCAAGGAGGGTTTCTCTCCCAAGAGGTTGGTCAAACACTGGAACAGGCTTTCCAGAGAGGCAGCCAATGCCCAAACTTGCCAGTGCTCTAAGAGATGCTCTCAACAATATTTTAGCTTTTGGTAAGCCCTGAATTGGTCAGGCACTTGGACTAGATTGTTGGTGTAGGTCCCTTCCAATCAAAATAGCCTATTCTAATCTAAAAATATTTAGCCACGACCAGTAATGCTTCTGATTCTACTTGCAGAATTCCAAACCTACTTCAGTGGCTAATTAGAGAGACCATCTGATGTCTTTCATCTGGGGCACATCAAAGCCCTTCCTTGTCCAATTAGGCACTGCTCTTCATCCAGTCCTGTCCAGGACAGTGAGCCATGCACTGTTGCACAGATGTTTTCAAGTCACAAAGCAGAGCGTGTGTGGGGACAGCTTTTACAGCTCTTACTGGAAACCTATTAAGGTCATGATATTGAGAAAGAGCACAGTATGGCCTTCATATTTTAAGCTTTGGAAATACCAACCCTGGAGCTGAAAGATTATTTATACTGGAAGCTGACTGCTAGGCAGCTGCCAGGGCAGAGCTAATCAAGGGACTGACTGGTCTATTAACCCTGACATATTCCCCAGCCCATCACCTCCCCCTGGCCTTCCATGGCTGCTTCGCACACAAACCAAGGAGTTCTGATGAAACACCAGACAAAACTAATTTTTTTAACCTGTCCCAACGAAATCCATGCAGGGAAGACACAGCTGGTTATTTAGCTCTTATAGACAGAAATTTAGAAATGTGGATTAGTCCTGGGAGAACCATTCCAGACTTTCCAAGAGCTTCATCAGCTTTTCCTTCCCAGAGAGACATCAATTTTCCAGTCCTCCCCACAGATGCTCTAGTTTTAATCCAAATTAGCTCCCAGCATATCCCATCACTGCCCAAGATCTCACTGACATTTCAAGCACACTGGAGCATCCTTTCCTTCTCCTGCACTCCAACACTCAGGACCACCCTGCACCTGAACTAGCAGCCTCTATGTTGTCTATCTCACATTACCAAAGCTCCATCTTTTCCCCAGCAAACATTGAGGTAAGATGCCCTGATTAAGGATAAGCCTGAAGCTCCATGCCAACACAAAATTTACTCGACTCCACTCTCCTTTGTACATACATACATACATACATTTATTATATTTATTTTCACCTGCCCAAGTTGACTGTCCTGCTGGCCTCAAGCTGTGTTATGGAGGTTAAGATTGGATATTAGAAAAGAATTCTTCACCACAAGAGTGGTCAAACACTGGAACAGACTCATTACTTGGGGCTCAATAACCTTAAAAGTATTTTCTAACCTAGACACTTCTATGATTCCAGTTTGGAGAAAAGAAGGCTGAGGAGCAGCTCATCATTCTCTAGAGCTTCCTGAGGAGGGGAAGTGGAGAGGGAAGAGCTGAGCTCTTCTTGCTGGTATTCAGTGCCAGGACATGTGGGGATGGATCCAAGCTGCACCAAGGGAAGTCTAGATTGAACACTGGGAAGCATTTCTTTACCCAGAGATTGTCCAAACACTGGAACAGGCTTTCCAGAGTAGTGCTTGATGTCCTGGGCCTGTCAGTGCTTGAGACATTTGGACAATGCCCTTAGCAGCACACATTGACTTGGCAATCTCTGAATTCCTCAGATGATCTTTGCAGGTCGCATGCAACTGAAATATCTCTTCTATTATATGCTATTCCATTCTGGTACATTATGCAACATGAAAATTAAACAGGGTGTATGAATTATATGACAGAAGCAGATTTCCCTGACTGCTGTAGACAACTTGCAAGTTAATGTTTCCTTTACAATTACATTGGCACATTTGCTGAGAAATCCACTGTTACCCACTGCTCAGGAAAGCCTGTCAAACAGCTACCAGTGTTAAAAAGAGGAATTTCCCTTACTTAACCTTTTGAGGAACAAGAGGTTAACAGAAAAGGTAAATTGTAAATCTTTCCAATTTAGAAAGTGGGACCATTTCAGCAATATTTTCAAGAAAATCTACAGCCAGTGTGTTCCCAGAATTAAAATGGAAAACCTGACACCTTTAATAATTTCCTGCCACTGTATAGCTGTCAGCATTGCATGGATTCTATCAACCCAAAAGTTAACTTTCAAGGTTAGGAAACCTTTGCATTCATAGGCTTTTGGGTTGTTTTTGTACAGTTTTCCTCCCCCTGCAGCCCCAAGATACCTGGCTGAGGAAAGGCAGCACTCTGGGTTTTTTACGGGTTCTTCCTTTCCCCATAAAACAGGATGCAATAAAGATCTGAACTGGGGACTTCTGCACCACTCCCATAGCTCAAATAAGTTTCCCTTCATGTCAAGTCAAGAGACACAACTTTCACTGGGGCTGTGAAGAAGCAGAGTGTGGCTGCAATTAAATCCAGATGCCAAAACAAAAACCAGAGCCCCTCGAGGATGAACACAGTCCCTCCAGGGGTACACGTGTGTTGTATACAAGACCCAGGTAGAAAGCAATAACCAGTGGCACACATGGTTAAATGGTCTGCTTAAATGCAAGAACCAGGATTAAAATACAGGTTTTTAACTCCTTGCCTCGTGCCCAACATGCTGTGACGCCCCATCTCTGGGGTAATATGCTGACCATAATTCAGATTATGGAGGACTGAGGTGATGTTACATTGTGCTGGGTTCATACCACTCATGGATGCACACACCTTTTACCAGCTTATCAGTCTAGATAAACTTTTAATGAAAATTGAGATTTCTCTATTTCTTGGCCTCTTCCTCATATGTGTATCAAAGTCAAATCAGCATCACCAAGATCACAACGAGCATTGAGAGTCATGAGCAAGGAAAAAGGTCCCAACATTTTACTTCTCTTTTCTGTCTATCACAGAAAAAAAAGCTGGTTTTCTTCTCCAGAGGTGTTCTAGGGTATATTATCAGCTTATTTAATCACTGTGAAGATGTTCACATGCCTGTGTTTCAGCCAGAGATGCTCAGGATACCAGAGCACTACAAGTTATTCTTTGATCACTTTTAATAACAAAAGCAGTCTAACATCATAAACACAACCCAAAAAGCACTCCAAAGCACATAAATCACTGAGAGCAGAAAAGCAGCAGATCTAAGAGGAAGGGAGCTCACAGGGAAGGAAGGGACTACGACTACAGAAAATGTTTTATGGTGCTCTTAATTATTTTACCCTCACAATCCCCTACAATATGCTGCCTTTAAATTTTCTTTTTCACAACAGGGAGAGCATTTGAGACAGGAGCAGGCATTTGGTTCAGCTGTCCACTCTCAGCCCTGCAAACCCACAGGGCACTCTCTGTATTCCCACCTCCACCGTGCGGGGAATGACATCAGCCCTGCTCCACAGAGCTGTGGGCCAACAAAAATAACTGTTACTGACCAAGAGCACTGCTGCAAGGAATATTTTTGGAACTGTACTCTGCATTCCTCCGAGTCCCCTGCCTCCTAGTCCAAACATATCATGGCCTAAAAATTCCTCACATTTTCTGTGCAGTGTTTCCTTTGGGCTCGCACAATGGGGCAGTTCTTCTGCTCAGCAGCACCAGTGTTCTGGAAAGGGGAAGGGGAAAAAAAAAAAATTGCAGCACTAAATAACCCTAATGGCAACCACAAGGGCCACAGTGTTATTTTTAGGTCAGAAAAATGATGCAGAAGGAAACAGAGTCACCTCAGAATTATCTTCCACTGGCCTTTAGTGAACAAAAGTCCAAAGAATTTGGTTATTCCTTCCATGTGGTGGTAAGGGGACTCACCTATGTTTGTGGTGAAGACTCAGCTATTTAGTGGGGCTTTGCATGGCAGAAGGAGGCCAGGAGGATGTGGCATCTCCCTCTAAGAGCACCTCCAGGACTGTGCAGAGGGAACAGAGACCCAAAGCCTCCTCAGCTCCCTGCTCAGCCTCCTCATCACTGACAGAGGCATGAAAACCAACAGAGGAGAGAGGCAAGTTCTAGCTTGTGTCCAGGCTGTGCAGCTGGCATCATCCTCCCAGAGGAGATCAAGAGGGTGGTCAAACACATCCCAACATCCCACCCAAGTGACACTGTGTCATCCCTTCCACTCCCACATCTGCCAGTGTATTGGCATAAGGTCATTTTGGAAATGACCAAACAAAGGAACTGGGCAGAATGTGTACAACTATAAATATTCCAGCCTAGGCCAAACATTGGAAAAAAACTTTTATTCCTTCTTCATATGCATTTCTACCATTTCCTTTTCTCCTTCACTGGAAGAATGCAATTTTCCTCATTATCAAGGTAAAAGTCATGGCTGATCTTGCAGGGAGAAATTACATCTACCTTCCAGTCCATGTTCTTCTCCAGCCCTGTCACAAGCACCACGATTTGCCCAGTCTTGGAACAAATTTCCATTTGAATAGAAACAGGGTACTAAACAACATGAGCTTCACTGGCCAGTACTTTGTTTCCTTTTTTAGCTGCCCAGATAAGAAAAACAATGCAGGGAAAAAAACTAATAGAAGGCATAAAGAGGCCACTTATTCTACCAGAGTTCTGCACAAAGTTTAGAAACTTCCTCTACCTTTCAGTACCTCTTACTGCACCAGTCCTTGATCAACTTTATCTCTTCGGACTCTAAAGGCTGGGACTTGCCTTCTGCTGTGCCCTAATTTCCCCATACATAGTTGGGCCTCGAAGCAAGTGTATTTTAAAAATAATTGTTTTAAATAGTTTTAAATAATTTTTAAAGGTATTTGAATTCACTGCATGTTCACAAACAGACCACTTGCCATGAAACTGTTTTCAAGAGGAGAGGAGAGGAGAGAAAAGAAAATTCACTCTTTGTAGTGTTATAACTGAGAGACGCGGAATGGGCTGGGGAAATTATTATTTAGGTGGAAGTAATTAGCAACAACTAAAAGCTAAATGACAATGTAACCCACAGCCCCCTTGTGGGACATTCTAAAATGGCTGTGTATGTCTGAAACATTTCAAGGACTTTCATTATCTGCTTGGTCTACCATTTTCACAGCTCAGATAAATCAGTATTTTCTACCACAACATGCAGCTTGGTGCCCTGCAGAATAATTCCCCAGCCATACGTTCCAAAGATACAGAAGCACACAAAATATGATCTCTTTTACTAGGCTAATAAAAATCAGAAAGTGTACTGTATAAATTTTATAGACCTCAAAGGTCTATCTTCTATAGGAACAAACTGGGACTCCAGGCTACTGTTGGGCACCATAACACAGAGAAAAATATTTACCAGCTGCTTTGGAAAAGCCACCAGACAGAAGTCACCAGCAAAGCAAAATAACACAACTGTAAACTCACCTGAATCTTTCCTCTCTGAGGAGCTCTTTGGCGTTTCGGTTTCACCTTGCAGATTAACACTTGCAGGGCCACAAGGGAAAAAGGGCCAAGCAGCAAGGAAAATACCTAAATACCTCTGCCTCTTGGAGCCTGCCCCGAGCAGGCAACTCTAGACCATGAGAATGCAAAGTGCCAGGGCTCTGCATCACTGCTCTGTGTCCTGAGAGGGGTCACAGCTCCCTCCTGCTCAGCTGGGCTGGGGGGCTCCAAGGAGAGAGGAGAGGAGAGGAGAGGAGAGGAGAGGAGAGGAGAGGAGAGGAGAGGAGAGGAGAGGAGAGGAGAGGAGAGGAGAGGAGAGGAGAGGAGAGGAGAGGAGAGGAGAGGAGAGGAGAGGAGAGGAGAGGAGAGGAGAGGAGAGGAGAGGAGAGGAGAGGAGAGGAGAGGAGAGGAGAGGAGAGGAGAGGAGAGGAGAGGAGAGGAGAGGAGAGGAGAGGAGAGGAGAGGAGAGGAGAGGAGAGGAGAGGAGAGGAGAGGAGAGGAGAGGAGAGGAGAGGAGAGGAGAGGAGAGGAGAGGAGAGGAGAGGAGAGGAGAGGAGAGGAGAGGAGAGGAGAGGAGAGGAGAGGAGAGGAGAGGAGAGGAGAGGAGAGGAGAGGAGAGGAGAGGAGAGGAGAGGAGAGGAGAGGAGAGGAGAGGAGAGGAGAGGAGAGGAGAGGAGAGGAGAGGAGAGGAGAGGAGAGGAGAGGAGAGGAGAGGAGAGGAGAGGAGAGGAGAGGAGAGGAGAGGAGAGGAGATAACGAGAGGAGAGGAGAGGAGAGGAGAGGAGAGGAGAGGAGAGGAGAGGAGAGGAGAGGAGAGGAGAGGAGAGGAGAGGAGAGGAGAGGAGAGGAGAGGAGAGGAGAGGAGAGGAGAGGAGAGGAGAGGAGAGGAGAGGAGAGGAGAGGAGAGGAGAGGAGAGGAGAGGAGAGGAGAGGAGAGGAGAGGAGAGGAGAGGAGAGGAGAGGAGAGGAGAGGAGAGGAGAGGAGAGGAGAGGAGATAACGAGAGGAGAGGAGAGGAGATAACGAGAGAAGGAGAGGAGATAACGAGAGAAGGAGAGAAGGAGAGAAGGAGAGAAGGAGAGGAGGATAGGAGAGAAGGACAGAAGAACATAAGAACAGAAGGACAGAAGGAGAGAAGGATAGGAGAGAAGGACAGAAGGACAGAAGAACAGAAGAACAGAAGAACAGAAGAACAGAAGGACAGAAGGCACCTGCTCCGCACAGAACGTCCCTCTGGTTTCATAGGGGAACTCAGGGAACCTACCTGTGATCCCTTCCTGAAATGCACCGGCCCTTGAGGTGCTGCAGTGACACTGAGAGCTCTGGGGTATGTTAAACACAGCCCTCACAGCCCTTGCTGAGCTGGATACAGGAGATGGGAAACCTAAATGTCTCCTGAAAAGTCAATTCCAAGCCAAGATGGTCTCCACATGGATACAGCTTCTCCTCAAAGTGAGGGGAGGCAGAGTGCAAAAACACAGGAGGGGAGAAAATGGAAAGATTCATGCAATTTTTTCTCTAGGGAAACCGAAGTGCTGAGTTGATGCTTTTATTAAGCTGAATGACTGGGCAAAAGGTGGGAAGAAGAATCCATTGACTGTCAGACTGGTGAGAGAGGGAAGATGCTGAATACTGGAGATCTATTTCAAAGGAAGATGTGTATTTGTTGTGACTGGCTTCCACTTATGTAATTTGCAACTAATTTAGTCCCAAATTCATTAGCTGATTTTCTATGTTTCTGACGAACAAACAAAATCCCTCCCTGTATTTGTAGAGTGGAGGGAGACTTCAATAACTTTGTGAGGTTTGGGGGAAACAGAAGGAAGTATTGAGACAAAGTTCCTCAAGTGAGATTAACCTAAACAATCTGAAGTATTCTGCACAGGAGAGACAGAGAGTCACACAACCAGTTTAGCCCTGGTTAGTGAAATGAGGAATCCATTCCCACAGTCTAGTGGAAAAAACCAGTGGGTGTCTTCAGCCCAGCTTTAGTCCTAGTTTCAGTGCTAAAAGACAGAACAAATTGATCTGGCTCATGACTTTGACATTTGCTCTGCTATCAGCATCAGCTCTATCTGATAGGATGACACTGCTTAAGCTGTGGTAGCCAGAGGAAATCCAATGCTAAGGAAATGGACATTCATTTAATGTTTATCTAGGATCAGCTCCACCAATGAATTCCAGATGTTGGCTTTAATTGTCGCATTCTGGTATGTTTAAGCAGCAGGAGTTCGTAAGGCCGATTTGTAAATCAATCTGGCAGATTCATACTGAATCCCATCTCTGCCAGCTTTTCTAAGTCAGGGGATGCTCTTAAAATGTTAAGTACTTAATATGTCTGCAACGCAAAAAGGAGGAAAGATTAAAAAAAAAATCCTTCCCTTAATGTTCTTTTCTTTTGCTCCTTCTGTCCTTCATTTCCTTCCTGTAAAACTACAATACTTGCCATTCCCTTCAAATGAGTCCAATGAATTTCCAGATGAGTCCTAAAGCTAAGGAGAGCAGGTAGGAGGATGCAGCCCTGCAACATGGGTGGGGCCCCCTGCTCATCATTCACATACATTCCTTCTGAGTAACTCCATCAATTCCCACCACAGCCAATGGCAACTGCATGCATGGACTACACCCAACTGCAGCGTTCCTGATATTTGAGCCTCCAGTTTTCATAAACTGGAAAAAAAAAATAAAATTGATGACTGCAACCTCGGGACTGTCTCAGTTCTCAGCTTCTGTATCCTTCTAGCTTGTGTTCAACTGTTACAGCTCATATCCAGAGGTGGTACAGAAATGGCTTTCCTATTCTGAATCCCAAAGCATCACATGAGCTCCAGCAAGTCAGACACCAGCAAACCTAGCAATGGTTTTGTTCTCAGCACGACTTCACACATCAGCTGAATGTGCTGGATTATTGTTAGGGAATTGCTTATTGCCACAGCCAGCTTACCAGTCAGGCTTTGCTTACAGGAGAGAAAACTATTCTAAAAAATACCTTTTAAGTACCATGTCCCTACTGACTAGGGAACACACTATAGCTCATTAAAACTGCTTTTGAAACCCATTTTCTCAATTTCCATTCAAAACACCTGCTTCTGAGAAAGCACCTCAGCATTCAACACATGTGAACCCTACTTACATTTTCCCAGGAATGTGTACTTAGTACACACATTTTTCAAGAAATGTCACTGGATGCTTAGGTAAGGTTTCAAAAGCTTTCAGCAATGGCAGTATTCATCCCATGGAAGTTCATGGGAATTCTTCAAAAGGGCTTGACTCAGCCTCGGCTGACTGCTTTTGAAAAACTCCCCTTTATCTGCTATCTTTGATGGTCCCAGAGATAAAATGCTGAAAGTTCAGTTTACCATCCTCCTTTAACACTACAGGCCTCTAAGTGGGGTCCACTTCTCCCCTCAGTAAGAACATGAAAAGCGTTTCACTCATGGCCTGAGTCATACTATATCTGAAGAGAGGCTTGGGAAAAGCAGGGGCTAAAAATCCACCTACTACTCAGAGCAGAGACCAAAGTACCAGCAAAGAGCTGGCCCTATCATCTCCCCTTAGCCATGGTTTAGCATGTGAGGCTGGAGGAAAATCCCACTGCATTACAATAGCAGATCCCCCAAAATAGGCAGGGTGAAGTAAACAGCCTTGAAAATACTTTCCAAGTCCATGGGGCCATAAACAAGCAAAGCCCAAAAGCAACACCATCCCCAAAAGTTAAATCATTATCACTGCACATCCTGCAGAGTGCTGGGGTGGCACCAGGTGTCATGTCACATCTGCAATATTAAAAAGCCATAACTCCAATAGGGGAATAAACAAACTGGTCATTTCTCCACAGGAAACAGGCTCCCTGTACCAAGTGTCATAAAAGCTGGTACAGAGCTCCAGGGAGATAGCTGTCAGTAAAATACTCTAAATAAAGATTACAGCAGAACTAATAGGAATGACATGCAGGCATCTTGTTGACTTTTATTCCTCATGTCTGTAACTATTTCTGTGGTCCACAGAATATGAGAAAAAATTAATAGATTTGGCCCAAAAGACAGAAGAGTGCTTTGTCAAAATATGAGGTGGGAAGGATGTAGTGAAACTTTTAAAGAGTTTCTCCTTCAGGATATGCCAAGGATATGACATGGCTTTGGAGCAACAGAGGTGCTGTCACAGGATCTGCAGTATTCCCTCCCTTGCTGAAGATGCTGAAGGGTAGCAAAAATGTCACTTGTGAGCAGCCCAGTGAGCAGCCCATCCTCCTGATAAGTGAGAAGCTTTGAACACAGCAGGGCCAAAAATTCTGAAGAAAATTTAACACAAGTCAAACAAACAAATAGCAATAATCACATACAAGGCACAACTTGTGTATTTAAGATTTAACAGGCTAAGTCATAGTTGAGTATGTCCATGATGCAGCTTTTGCATAGAACAAGGATAAAAAGTTTCCAAATCATTCCTTGTGACGGTGTGTGAGATACACACCAGCTCTGACAGTACTGAGCATGTGCAGTGGCCAAATTCCTCTCTCATACAATTCTACCCATCTACCCCTGAGAGATGTTGCTCTTTTGTCTCTTTATCAAGGCAAGGTCTCAAGAGGGCACCACAAAATTCTCCATACCATAATTATCCAAGGACAGAGCACCCAGAAAACAACACCATCTTTTTGAAGGTCACACAGGTATGTTTTTACAATGGTTCTTGGTCAGAGTTTTTCAGACACGTTTTTACAATGGTTCTTGGTCAGAGTTTCTCAGACACCTCCTTAGAGGCTCTGAAAACCATCCCAGAGGAAAGGGGGTGAAAAGGAGTCCCTACAGATGAAGCCAGTGTTAGCAGGACACAGTTCCAATGCCAGGAACATGCTCAGCACCTTGCTTGTATTTCAAATCAAAGACATGCACCAGCTTCTCAAAATTCACCATCAACATTTTCACTTCCCAGAAGTGAAGGCTGCTGCATCTTCCAAACCTCCTTGAAGGAAAGGGATTAACAAAACCACACTCAAACCAAAGCAGCCCATGAGAGACCTTGGCTGACACTACCCCCTTGATGCTGTTGCCACAAATTTCTCCTGGGTTGGAGTTTCTCCTGCCAAAGCACACACCAGGGCTACCAGGAGGAGCTGTCAGGAGACACTGCAAACAGAGCACAAACACTGGGCTGTGCTGGGGACTGGGGAGGCGTCGTCCTTCTCCTCCATCAGATTCCTGGAGCTGTTCAGCAGGGAATCCCAGCCTGCACCCGAAGGGGATCCAAGTCTCCCAGTTGCCCACCAGTGATCAAGGAGGACTGCCACCAGTTCTCCTCTCTCCTGCCAGCTGCACATTCAGCAAAGGTGAGATGATGATCCTTGTCTACTTCAGTGCCGAGGTCACCATAACTTTCTCCAGTTTGAAAAAAAACCCAACACAAAACCAACATGCCAGGTCACACTGCTTCCCTTTAAGAAGAGAAACATTCAATATTGGACTAAAGAAAAGTCGATGAAGAATTTGGTGGTGATGGTTTTCCAAATCAAAATAGTTTCGCAATGGAGGATTCAATGCCAAATATTTCAAAGCCTTTTGTTGACAATCAAGCAGAAAACTGACTCAACTCAATAGTTCAAATGACTTGACAACATTTTTCAGGGAAACAATGAACTGGAAGAAAAAAAGCAATGAAAGGCCTATGTATCATTTACATTGTGCAATAAACTCAGACTTAGTGGTTTAGTTGGCATGAAGAGATCAGAAAACCACCCATATTCTGCATTTTTTGCTCTATAACCTAACAATATTCAGTGTGTCTGTAGGAACTTTACATACACACACAGGAACAAACATATCTGAAGCAAGATCAAAGAAAAGAAGAGAAGAAAAGAAGAAACACATCAACTGTCTTTGTTGCGCTGGATCATTGCAATGGAAAATAAAATAATTTGCTTCCCTTTAATTTACATGAAATATTTTCTGTACAGGCCTGTTAATCATTTAGCTTGATATTAAACAACAGCATTGTTTTCACTGTTTGTCTCCCTATTGTTCTGTCACTTGCAGTAATTTAGAACAACCCAGAAAAATCACAGACAGATGCATTGTGCAGAGGACAGATGTGCTGACCCACACAGCACTTTAACAGCTACGCCTGCAAAGTGCATTTGTGTTCTTTGCTTTTTGCTGCATATTAAAAGAAGGTTTTCTTTAAAACATTATCTCGAGAGCTGCAAAATACATCATGGGAGTAGAAAATGAAGGGATAAATTCTGTGTTATCTGACTCCTTTTACTGTTTATTTCTCCCCTCTTTTCCTTGGCTTCGGTGTGAAGAACAGGTTCCATCCCGCCAGAGCAACCAGAATAAAACTGACATTTTATGAGTGGAAACAGTCCAAGGATGGTGGCTTATGCTCTTAACAGCCTGACATCTCAACCTCTGAAGGCAGCAGTGGTGCTGCTTCCAGTGGCTGCAGAACACCTTAAAAAGCAGCACAAACTGACAATGAAAATAAACTACGGTCGCCGCACTGCTGGAGTCTGGCAGCCCTTAACAAATACAGCAGCGTCTGGGTGTTAAAATACATAAATCTGTCATCATTACCAGGCTAAGGGGTCGTCATCCTATTCTCAAAATAAAAGAACTGTGCATAATCAGTAGGGCAGGGAGTTCAGAACAAAGTACGCCTTTTACAAACTCTCAACTGCTGATAGATGGATGTTTGCAAGGGACTTAATGTCTTTAACAGGGTACGTTTGAGAAGGAGTGTAGGTTTCAGAACTCCTGGGATTAGTACTTTTTTTTCCCTCTTCTTTTCCAATTTTATTGCCAAGAAGTGTATAATGTAAACACTCAGGTCTTCTGACTATGAAACCCACATTATTATAAAGAAGGAAGAATCAAAGCCTTCTAGCACAATGATATTATTCACGAAGGACAACATAGAATATGTTCCTCCTCTCATCAAACAAAAATAAATTGGATTTTAAAATAGGTCTGTACACTAATTTTCAGCAGCTCTGTTGATTTTTATTTTCCTTTTTTCATCTTTTTCTTAATGTGGATGCCAAAGATAGCACAGGAAAGGCAGAGAACCAGACCCTACAGGAATGTAAAAATACAGCTCCTCAGCAACCATACATTTTAACAAGCAACATACCTACATGCATGGATCAACAGGCAGCATGCGGGCAGTTGGTGCTGTGTACGTGCACTTACACATAAAAAAGCAGTCTCCAAAAACAACATTCATGCTACACGTTATAAACTGGTCCAACTTGGCACTGCTCACTCTATAATAAATATTCTTCAGTGTGCTTTAATTTACAAGTGTGCCTTTTGGGTATTTCTGAGTTAACTGATACCACTATCTGTGGCATTTACTGTGCAAACTGGGGACAGCAGAATGTGTGGTGGCACAAGGGAACGGGGCACGGTGCTCTGGCACAGAGCTCCTGGAGACACTGTGCCCATGAAGCTCAACTCAGCCTCCCTGGTCCTCTGAGTCCAGTGAGGCCACGCTAAATCCTTCACTCCCAGCTTTCAGCGAGAAGCAGAGGGAGGAGCACAACTTCCAAGGAAAAACTGTCAGGAATAGGGGAGGACAGCAGTAGTAGGGAAGTTGTAAGGAAGTTGTAGAAAGACCCTGCTACTTGGAGAAGATAAGTCATCTTGGATGCTTGACAAGGTGGTAGATATCTCAAAGCTGCTGATGCCCAGGCCTGCAATTAGCTTGATGGCTTCTCATTACTTGGGGTGCTAGTAATTAAAAGACTCCTAACTACTCTTTTGCAGTCACAGCAAACCTTGCTTGGGAATCCAGACCACCTTTGGAAAGCCTGCCTTCCACACACATACAGATCCCCAGCCTGGAGCAGGGACTGCCTTGGCTTTACTCAGGAACACAGCTATTCCTCAGCATTGTGGACATGCAGATGTGGACAAATCTCTGGCTGAGCACATCAGCACTGCACTGCCAACAGGGAAATTCCACCCACTGCCCATATGGAGGATTGCACCAAGACAGCTCTGATTAATAAAGTCAGAGGCAAGAGATGTTTTTAGCCTCAGACAAAGTGACGAGAAAAACCCAACATGAACACCACAAACTCGCTGGGATCAGAGGGTCTTTCTATTAATATCGTTTAACAGAAGGAAGCCATAAATTGCTCAGATCAAACACGGTTTTAACGTCAGCCTGCCTGGTATTGTGTGTTGCTTTCATTCCCAAACAATATTCATGCAGCAAGCAGAGCTGCAGCTTGCTATTTGCACGGGTGTAGCAGCCACCACACACTCCAAAGCATCTGCAAAGGATTGTGGGCTAAATGCATCCATATGTCCTGCATGCCTGGGATTTACACTGGCTGCAGCTCTGGTTTGCCACAGGATGGAGTATGGGGGGAAATTATATATCCATACATATATGTATGAATTTCATGCTTACATCCATGGAAAAAAAATCTTTTCATTTCCTTTAAATTGTGAACAGGTGTTGTCACCTTCTTAACTTGGCTTCTATGTTACAGCTTCACGAAGGGAAAAAAGAGATCTACCCGAAACAGTGAGGCTTTTGTTAGCCAGAACATGATGTATTGATAAGCATACTGTAAAGTTTGTTATAAAATCAAATGAAACTAATAAAACCGAACAAAGATCTTGTAAAAACTGTGGACATTATACAGCATTAGCACTGAGCTGCATAATAGATCTGGACTTGGAAGAAACAAAACTGCTGCCCAGTTGTGGTATTTTCCAGCCTTTTACACCCGTTCACCAAGACCATCAGTCAAACCACTCAGAGTTACATTTTTGATCAGTCATTTTTAGGACAGTTTCAGCTAATACTGGCACTCACATCATCACCTCTTCATGGATCAAGCTTTTGAAGAACAAATTGTTATGGGCTGTTGTGACATCAGTCTGGTGCAGCACTCATCAAAATGATGAAAACTAGTGAAATTGTTTCCCTGTAACATTGCAGCAATAGTCACAACACCTTTTCATTTCAGCATATTTCTTTCTCCTCCTTTCCTCTCCCAGGGCAGTGGACGTTGTACAGCTGAATATATTGGACAGGGAGTTTGTTAGACTCTGAGTTGGATCTCTCAAATGAGGAAGAAGTGAAAAACCCCTGAAACTCAGGGGGTAGGAACTGACTGGTTTTAGATTTCTTTTCACATGCTTGTGCTGTCCCTGAGCAGCACCAAGCTTGGCCAGGGTGTGTGTCTTTATGCCTGGGCTGATGAACACTGAGCAGGAAGAGCCCTTGCTTGGGTGAGGGCATCGTTAGTCAACAGTGAGTCACTTCCAGTGGAAAAGGAGCTTCACTTCCAAGTGAACAGATTTTAGCTATGAGTTTGCACCAAAACATGAAAACACTCACAGTTCACTGACTCCTCTACTCACTGGGACCCGTTCATGCCCATTTCCAGGCTGTTCCCACAGGCTGGCACGCTGGGTTCCTTCACCTGGCAACACCAGCAAGGCAGCTCTTGTTAAGAACCAAACCCCTTGCTACACCTCCACAGAGGGTGACACGGTGGCATCTCATCACATGTTGACATGAGATCCTTGTGCAATCTTTCCAGTGGCTGGGTCTTGGGAAGGCTCCCCTCTTCTGCCCAGCTCCCAAAGGCCCAAACCAATCTGAGCTTTAATTAGCACCACGACCATTACTAAGCATCAGTGGCTATGGCCAGATCCTCATCTGGTGTTAATCACCCTGCGTGTGCACAGGCGGCCACCAACACAGATCCAGCTGCTGGACTGGGGGCCTTAACAAACTGAACACGAACGTGGGAACTGTTTATTGTCACAAGGAACTCTTCATTTCCATCTAACAACTGACTAATCATCATCAGCCATGATTATATGCCCTGTGATTGTGTTAATGGTCCCACGCTGGATGGACTGCCCTTTGCACTTCATGTTGAAGTAAATGCACTAAACTCCATACCATGATCAGCACAGGCTAAACCACCTTGTTCTCAAATGCAAAAACTGCATATTTTTCCCCTTTATTTTTGAAGTGTTGACTCATTTCAATTTTTGCTTAGCATTAGCAGACCCTTGGAGCACACATTGCTGACTCAGGGTTGATTCACATCTTCTTGCTGAGCACATCTCTCTCTGGTCCCCAGAGTTTCTTAAGAGGCCAAAACCCAAACATAAATGAATTTGTCATGCTTTTCCAAGATGGCTGGTGGCACCTGACTCTGGGCTAGAAATGTTTTCTCAGCTTTTGCACTGTAAATGAGTTCTGAGACACGGATTGATGACTTCATTGCAGAAGTGTAATGCAAACCATGTTTTACTGGACTTGATTTTTTTCACACAGTATTTTCTACTACTACAAGCAGAAAAAAGAATGTAAGAATAAATATCCATTCAGACAAGGCCATGAATTTTTTCAGGATACTTATGCTGACTGTTTAAAAAAAATGGTTATTTTAATGCAAATTTCTCACACATGCCTGTTATCAAAGAGAGCTGTCTTTGGACAAGCTGTAAAAAAGCATAAAATAGCAGTTGGCTCAGCAGGAAAAAGCTACTTTAAAGATAAATCATCTGATGTCAGGACAGATTCTTGAAACAATCAATTGCAATAGACAGACAGCAGACATTTAACATTTGTCTGAAAGTGAGATGCAGCTCAAATTTTAAACAGCCCATCAGCAGATCAGGACAACAAGCTGCCCTTTTCCTCCTGCTCTCTGCATCAACACTACTACTCTACAGCCCAAATGGGGCAGGCACCAGAGGGGGATATGAACTGGATAGATGATGGATTCTTCACCAAAATACTCCTCAAAAAAACAACCCTCAAAGAACAAAATAAACAACTGCAGCAGTCAGAGACATAGGGCAAAAAATAAATTCAGGAGAAGCTGTTTCTTGGACTTACATGTTGATTATTTTTTGTGCTGAGATGCACCCAAGCAAGATGGGTCCTTGGCAGTTCACAAACACCAAGTGAGGCAAGAAGCTGACAGCCTCAAACTCTTGCTGCTGCTTTTTTTTTCCTTTGCTACAGAAAGCAGTAAGAAACATGGATGCAGATGTGAAAATGGAGACAGTCTGATCTTTCATCACCTGGCTGAGCAACTGATTC
This sequence comes from Zonotrichia albicollis, assembly GCF_047830755.1. Lineage (NCBI taxonomy): Eukaryota > Metazoa > Chordata > Aves > Passeriformes > Passerellidae > Zonotrichia > Zonotrichia albicollis. The sequence goes on from NC_133823.1 coordinate 1,620,457, forward strand.
AAGCAGTATTTACTGGCAGCACCTGCAGCAATAGCCCCACATGTTGTAATGCTGGCACACCTTGCAGGATTTGGCCTACAACACTTCTGCAAGTGAAAACTCCTCTGTGTTGTGTGTTAGTGAAAGAGGTCATTATGTTACTGCATAAATATTTACCTATAGTCTTTCCTACAGCTGTTCACAAACAATTTTCCCTTCAGAGAATGTCCAGACTCCTGGAACTCGGGATACTGTTTATTATTGCAGAGAGAGCAGCAATGGAGGTCCTCCAGCACTTCCATGTTAGAATACTTTGTTTTCTCAGTTATTTTTGAGTCAGGAAAAGCTCACCCATTTGGGCTAGGTTTTCCCAGGGAGGGCCTGATGGCTGGAGTGTGGCTCCATGTGTGCAAACTCACATTTTGGCCAAGCTGGCCACAGCTCGACAGAGGCTTCAGTTACACCACCACCTGCTATTTTTTTTTCTGCAGAACATGCCTCCCTTCAGCACACAAGGTGGACAGTTTTCAAACAAGGAGTAGCTATTCAGCACTTTCTTTCTTCCTCTTTGGCCTTAAGTTTCCTTTTAGAGCACACTGGCAAGGAATTTTTTAATTATGCAGTAAAGAAACCGCAGGTTCCAACCAACCATCTATAAATTAAATAAAGTTACTTTTCACACCTTTAGAATTAATTCAGTTGAGGGGAAAAAAGATAAGATTTAATGAGCACCATTGTAAACATAATTTTTGGGGAAGGTATAGCACATTTGTTTTGATGAGCCACACATAATTCTCCAAAATAAGGAACCATTGTACTTAATAACTGCAATGTAATTAAATACTGATTAAAGTTCCTCTTCCAGCATTTGTAAATCCGTCTGCAGTGTAATTGGCATCCCAAATCTTGTGGTGAGCCACAAAAACTATTAAGGATAGCTAAGAGAGGAAATTGTAGTTTTGACTTATATTGGTAATCTGCTTTTACTGGCTTACATTTCACACAGGGCTGTATTAGAGCAGGATTCCTTGGATCTCTGGGATCCAGGCCCTGCAGTCTGGGAAGATGGGGAAATAAGCAGGGCAGAAACCAATTGCTACCATCTGGGTTGGCAAAGCCTTTGTTTGAGAATGATGATCAAAATCCCAGAATAAGAGAAGATTCACTTCCAAAAGGAGCAGCTAGGAAGACACAAGATTAGGAGGTAAAGTGTGTTATGAAGTAGGGATCGTCTTTTAGGGAGAGATTTAAGAGATTTAGACTCAATTCTGAGCCTCAGCTCCTATTTTATGTGGTCTTGGCCTAATCACCTGGTCTGCCTTTATCTCAGTTACCATCTGTAAAATCACTGTAATCCATCTCATCTGCACTTCCAGACTGAGTGGTTCTCCAGCCAGGCAAGCTGGAGTCCTGTCTCCAGACATGCACAGGCACACCTAAGTCTGCTCTGCTCGTGCACTGAGCTGGCTGGCTGCAAGCAAGGCCTGTCCTGAAGCCACAAAGCGACATTCAAACAGTATTATATTTGAATTATTACATCTCACAGAGTCCAGCCAGGGAGCTCATCTCTGCCACATCTGCAGGACCCCCCCAGTGTTGGAGGATCCACCGACCTTTTTATTCCTTTGTACAACATCCCAGATTTCTGCTGGTTCTCTGTGCTATTATGGAATACTGTGGCTAGTAAAAGTTAAATTAGTAAGAGTTACATAGCACTGAAAGCAGGCAGAGAGGTTGGACACTGCTGAATTTAGTCACAGCTCTCTGTAGGATTTGGCTAAACCATCACCTTATTCTGCTGCAGCCTCCATGTAAATAACACTGGGGTGACAGTTCCTCACTTGCCAGTGGTGTGGCAGACCTCAGTTAGAATTATACAGCACAACTCCAAAACTTTGCAATCAGCTACTGAATATTTTCCAGATATCATTGATTAAATTTCCAGAGTGCTCTCACGTCAACATGAATTATATTCTTTTAAGTCCTAGTGTTTAATGAATCATTTAATGCTGTTCTAGATCTAATATCTTAACCACCTTGCCCATGTCTGACACCTGTGTGCTTTTACATGTTTGGTGTTAGCAGTAAAGCTGGAATAAGAGGGGTTTTTCTCCTTTGAAGGAGTGGGAAAATAGAGAAGCCATATGGTGCAAGAAGCCTAATGAAGTTTTGTGCTTTCCAGAGCACAAACAAAACAGCTCCATCAATTTGATCTCCGTCATCAAAACTGACATGCAGTTGGTTTTAAAACACTGCCTCCTTCTTGAAAACCAACAAGGGATTGATTTTCTCTCAACCAAAAGTATTTTCACCAAGACGAACAGGAGCATCTGGTCATTGCATTAAATGTCTGGGTCCTTTGAAAGAGTAAGTCAGTGATACCTTGTGTTTACTTGCAGAGCTTGACAGGAAAGACACAAGGGGAACATTTGTTTTCAGGGGAAACTGCTGCAGTGAAAAGCAATCGGTTTGAAACGCTACATGAACACAACTGCACCACTAAAGAGAGGGGACGTAAGCAATCCATCAAAAATGGCCTGAGCAAAAAGAATGCACAGGGGCACACTGTGAGATGAGGAAAGAAGGCACAAAATAGTAAAAGAAGTACTGGGTTTAGCCAGTATTTACAACAAGGATGTGTGGAAATGAATGATACTTCAGCCCCTATGTCTGACACAGATTTAAGGATAAAGTCACCCTTTTCTTGGTACTTGGGGATCAATATTTGTTTGCACAGGGCTCAATCTCACACCCACAGAGGCCAGAGGGAGCTTGCCATTTCCTTCCATAGATGCCTGATGAGGCTCTAAATAACTAGGGTTTCTGCCCAGGGCTTTTCAGTGCCAACTATAATGAATACTATTGTTCTTAACACAATTATATTTGATAATCCAATTTCCCTGAGCAACTGAATTGGAATTTTTGTCCCAATCTTTCCTGAATTCTAGTGCAACGTTTACCCTGTGCCTCCTGACTTTTTGTTTTCATTTGCTTCTGTTGTGTTACCAAGAAATAGGCAGAGTCTTCTTTGATTTACAGATACCTTGATGCCTCTGCTCTGGAATAATGGGATATGGCTTGAGTTTTAAAGAAGATAAATGATGACACAAGAGATCAACAACTTCGGCGACTTCCACATACTGCAAAAGCAAAGCTGGACTAAGCAAGTAACTATAGTTACCTATAGCATTAATTTCTCCACAACCAATAGTCTGTATAGACATGACTCTCTAAGACTATTTCCACTTCACCCTGTTTGTTCACTGTAGCACAGAGAAGTGGGCGAATGCGGCTAAGAAAGAGGTGAACAAGGAAAACCAAATCCTCAAACTATGAAAAGTATAAGACAACTTTTGCAGCTCTATCCCACTGATGCTACAGGAGTCACCAAAGGGTTTCCCTCACAGAAGCTTCTCTTTCCAGAAAAGCTATTTACATTCTGGTCCCTTTCTTATACGGGCTGTGCAGCAAAGTGCATTCTCCAAAAATCACCCTGCTATCAGGTGATAATCCTCCATCAAGCAGCACCAAGTGTCTGCTACATGCCCTGAGCCCACAGCAGTTTCCTTTCCTGCTGCAAACAATAAAAAGGAGAAATAAAACAAAACCAGGCCAAGAGCCAACCAGTAGGCAGCTGGAAACTGCCCTAAACTCTGTCCTCACTCCCACCATCTCAGAGAAACAGAACTTTGTAGACCAGATGCTTGGGATGCTGATCAGGCAAAAGGTGAGCAAGATATCTGATCTCATCCCCAGCTTTGTAATCCTCCCTGTGGCTCCCCCAGCATCCTCTAAAACACTGCTTTTCACCCAGCTCTTTTCCTTCTCCCAGCCAAGCACCAGTGAGCACACTTCTGTGGCAGCCCCTGTAGAGGAATCTCTGATTACCCAGAGAAATGTCTTTGGGAGTCTTTGGAGCAGCCCCAAAATCTCATTGCTGGGCCAAGCAAGCCTTTTGAAAATGTCAAAAGCATTGCCAATGAACCCGTGGTCACTGAGACAGCATCTGAAGCTTTCTTAATCCTGCCTCCACCAAGATTTCTCAGGAGCCAAGCATCCCTGGGTTACATGCCAGCTCAGAGCTTTGTTTCAACCCAGATATTATTATTCCTGAAGACACCATGCTTTACAGCAGCTCAGCACATGGATCTCCCCGCTGTGCGTTTTCATACGGGTGCTCCAACATTTGTTTTGAGAGCTATCCTGTTCCAACAGCAAACATAAAGATCAGTGTGACCTCTCCTTATCACACAGCCTTTCCTGTGTGGAATTCATTGTGATCTGGACCCCGGTGGCTATTGCATCATTTCTGTTTATGTGTAACCTTTGGCACTCTGCAATCTTATCAGCCCGCAGCCGGCTGCAGCAGAAGATGCGCAGCAGCACTGCCAGCCCTGGCCATCCTCAAACACTGGAGGGGCCAGCTAAGAGGGGAGGCCAGTGAATGATTAGCAGAGCTGCTGGAGAGTCAGGGGGTAAGACAGCCAGGATGGACAGAGACGAGAGATCTCTGCAGCCAGGTCGTGGAACTTGGGGTTTATTGCAAAGGGCCTCGGTGCAGGGCCCTGCTGGGATTTGGGGTTCATTGCAAAGGGCCTGGGTGCAGGGCCCTACTGGGATTTGGGGTTCATTGCACAGGGCCTGGGTGCAGGGCCCTGCTGGGATTTGGGGTTCATTGCACAGGGCCTGGGTGCAGGGCCCTGCTGGGATTTGGGGTTCATTGCACAGGGCCTGGGTGCAGGGCCCTGCTGGGATTTGGGGTTCATTGCAAAGGGCCTGGGTGCAGGGCCCTGCTGGGATTTGGGGTTTATTGCAAAGGGCCTGGGTGCAGGGCCCTGCTGGGAGCTGCCAGGCACAGCTTGGAGCAGGCCCAAGAGAAGAAAGGGGTAGAGAGGATGAGAGGGTAAGAGAGTAAGAGGGTAAGAGTGTAAGGGAGTAAAAAAGGTAAGAGAGCAGAAAGGGTAAGAGAGTAAAAGGGGTAAGAGAGTAAAAGGGTAAGAGAGTAGAAGTGCAAGCGAGCAAAGTTCCCGTTACAATACAATAAATCTTCTTCTGTGTTGAATATTTTAATTCTCACTAACCAATCTAGTACAGGATACAAATCCCAGAGCATTTACTTACAGCCTGGAAGAACCATTACAGTACCATACTGTGTTACATTTTAAACACTAAAAACTAGTCTTTGAACCCCTTCTGCCAAGCTAGTAGGGTCTGCTCTGACCCTTGGACCTGTCTGCAAGCACAGGGTATATCACCTTCAGTCCAGCCACACCATTGTTTTCCCCTTGTTTAGTAACTAAGGTATCTCAAAGCTTGCTTTCATTTCAATCTCGCTTATAGCTTCTATATTCTCAAAATCTTTTGCCAGGCAATCACATTTATAAGGCTTTCCTGTTTCATCTTCCCCACCACACAGCAAATCTGCAATCTCTGGCAGCCGCATGAAATGAGCTGTCTGTGGCCCCAGAGCAGGCGAGGCCCGGCGGTGCCCGGCCGCACTCACCGATGACGATGAGGGTGTAGTTGACGTTGGCGCTGCCGAAGCCGTTGGTGGCCTTGCAGATGTAGGTCCCCGCGTCCTCGCTCTCCACCTCCTTGATCTTCAGGCCTTGCTGGAGGATGCGGAACCTCGTCCAGCCGCTGTGGATGGTCCGCCCGTCCTTCATCCACATGGTGAGGGGCGGCGGGTCACCCTCCACCGGGCACAGCAGCTTGATGGTCCTGCCCAGCCTCACGGACTGGCGGTGAATCACTTTGTCAGCGATCCTGGGGGGGCCTAGCGAAGAGCAGAGACAGCAACAGCTGTTATGGCTTTTGCCAGTGACACAGCACTGATTCAAAGCTGTGTCATCAATCCGGCCACTACACTGACTGCTACACAGAATAGAAGGTGCTTACCAAAAACCACTTACAACCAAGGCTGAAAATGTCAGCAATTACAGAGAGATACAGCAAGACCTGAAGCTATAGCTTTGCAGCTCATGCTAACCCACCATGGTAGCCTGGCTCTGAGGCTCTATTGCTTTTCCAGCATTTTCCTGTCGCAAGAAGGAGCCCAACCACAAACTTTCCTGGTGTATTTGGTAAAGAAACTGTAGTTGTTTTAAACCTAACACCTATCCTGAAGGTAAAATTAGTAACAAGAGTGGTACTTACAACAAAACACTGTCCCACACCCCCCAAATGTTTTAATTCTTTCATGTTGTATGTACAGTAATTCCCTTTAATAGTCACCAGATGGGCTTTATCTGAGACACATAAGCCTGCAGTTGTTGAACACAGAATATTCATTGGGTACTGCTTCAATAAAAGACACAGCTTAGTCTGATATGTTAACATTGCTTATAGTCCAAAAGAGGATATTTTTATAAATTTCCTTAGCAACCCTGCCGGTTTGACCCACTTGACAAATATTTGCTCTTTGTAAAAGGTGATAATTTCATACAAAAGAGAGTGTCCCTGGAATGTCAGACTAAAAACACTGTTTGCCACATGATAACAGGATGCACTTGGACAGGCCAGCAATCAGAAAAAAGAAGTGATAAAGACTCCAGCAGTGGGAAGGCTCCCATAGCTGAATTCCAACTGAAATGCCTTCCCAAGGCTCTGAAAAGTTGAGAGACTTTTTCCTGCATCTGCCTTTTCTGCCTTTTCATTAATTGCACAAGCTCTCTACACAGATTGCAATAGCAGTGCTCTTCCCAGAATAGTCTATTAATGGGTGTGATAATAAGTGCCCTGTTCTTGCACAAGGACAAAATGTTTTGCTAAGAATTGCTGATGCTGAGTTGCACCCAAAACCCACAAGATGTTTGTGGGACTTGGAAGTGTTCCCTCATATTTTGCTCCTGTTCCTAATGTCTTGCAGGATTGGGCCCACAGGGAATAAACTACAGAGCTCATATTTGCACTTCCTCATGACTAATTCCTATTATTCCAAAGTCTGCTTGATTTTTCCTCAGCATGACTGAGGCAGTACATACAGTCCAGCTCCTGAATGACTCCAGAGCTGCTGTTGCAGTTACTCATGCTGAATACCACCCATGAATTTTGCAGCTTTGCTGGTGAAAAGAAATACTGCTCAAGCTGAGAACAGAGTGGTGAACTAACTTATTAAAGAGTTTAACTAAGAGGCTGGTTAAATCGATGGGTCTTGGACACACTCAGATTCTGATGAACTCCTAATGACCCAAAGTGAGGACCTTGAGAGCACTTATTCTGAAAAAGTCAGAGATAACAAAAAATAACAAAGAAGGTAAAGATAACACCCACCCCTTCACATCTTCTGCAGTCACCCATGGGACAGATCTTGGGGGTGATGGTATCCTCCCATACTCCAAGGGAACTGGCAAAACACCATGAGAAATCCTGCCTGTCCAGGTGTTTCTAAAAATTCCAAACCACCCTTATGTTCTTCACCTTGTGAGATTTCCAGCCATCTCTGTGCATGGAGAGACAACCCCAAGACCTTTTGAATGCTGGTCTGACACAAATTGCATTGCTGAATATTTGAAAATGAAAATCCACCCATGAAGAAGGGATCTGTGTGTTGCCTTTGATAAGGCAGAATTCACAAACACTGGGTGAGAATCTGCCCCCAGTTTCTATTTCCCTACATGATGCATTCACTCAGTGCAAAGGAGCTGAAATGCCCAGACAAGCCCACAGACTTGCTGAAATTCTGGGCTGGCCCTTGGAGAGGTTCCTTTCTGACTCAGAGCCCTATCAAACCAAGTCAAACTTTACGAGTAGTTTCACTGCAACCTGCCTGTGAGCCAGGACTCTACTTCATGCATATTCAAATGACAAAAACAGATCTATAATTAGTACTGGGAAAAAAAATGCTTGGTGCAGGGCAAGCAGGGACAGTGGGGAGAGGAGCACTCTCCTCCCAGCTTGGAAGCCTGCTGTAGGCTCCTTCAAAACCCCTTTCCTTCCGACATTCATGGTGACTCCTGATGAATTTGGAGACCTGGAGGAATCAGATAGTTTCCCAGTCACGTCATGAGCTCCTCTGGGGCAGCCTGCACAGGCGGGGCTCCTGATGGCACCAGAGTTGCCTCTGGATCTGTCACATGTTTGGGTCAGTGGTAAGCTTGGTCCTCCTAAATGCCATTTTCCTTTGACTGACCTTTCATTCTGAGGAATTGTTGGATCGGTCCCTGTCACAGGATCTATCCGCAGACCTTTATGACATTTAGAAATGGGCGCGTTTCTTAGAGCCATTCTGCCTAAAAACATTACTGCAGCTCTTCATTAGCTCCTCCAGCAGCTTTCTTAGGAACAGGAATAAAACACTCCCCTCACTCTTTTTTTCTGCTGTGAATTTTGCACTTCTCAGCAGTGTACAGCTACAGGACAAAGATGATAAGGCCTTGTTCCTGCTGTAAGTATTTCCATTTCATTACCTATCATCTTTGCATTAATAACTTTCTGCTCAAGCAGTACTCTCTGGAATCAGTGTTCTGATGTAAATATCGAGCACCACGGTAATTATTGCAATACTGTAATTTACTACTGTGTTTACAAAGAACCACAATATAATTCAGCACCTTCACATACGCCAGAGGCTTCAGACGCCCTGGCAAGCCAATGGTAGCTGGACCTCCTGAAGCTGGGCTACAGCAAGAATAAAATATTGATATCATCGGGATGTCAGTCTCTCTTTCTCATGTACAGGCATTCATTGGGTCTTATTTCACTACATATCTGCAGAGCCCTGCCTTGGGACTGCAACAGTGACGGATGAATGCTTTTCCAGTCAAGACACACTTTGGCACATCTCACCACTCTGCACCATCAGAGGCATCAGGGGAGGCAGCAGAGAGGAGAAAAGTTTGTTTTGCAAAAAGGCCCTTCTCCAATATCCTCTGGGCAGCGGGTGCTACTGACACAGAGCTGCCTCACACTATCCAGGCAAATCTGCACTATCTAGGCAAAAATATCTGCCCCATCTAGGCAAAAACACCTTCCCCCTCTGAATCCAGATATTAGGCTGCTCAGCATTACTCAGGTTCTCCTGGAAATTAAAGTCCAAGGTTTCTCTGTAGCAGTTCCATCCCTTACTGCATGATAAAAAGATGTAGTAAAAGCATGCCGAGCCGGCCAATTTCCCGTGTGCAGCCCTGCTGCTGACAGGAGCTCCCCACCCTCCAGCACTGGTCCCTAACATGCCAGGGGGTGTCCAGGAGAGCAGAGTGCCCAGCCAGCCCTCCCAAGGCGCTGCTTTGGGATTGTGGCTGTGTCTGACCCGCAGGGCTGGGGCACGCGTGCGCTCACAGCTGAGTGCGCGCTGCGGGAGCGGAGCCCAGCACTCGGGCCCTGCAGGCTGGATACACATCTACAGCTGCTCAGCCAGGCAGAACCCCAGGAAAGCACCTGCTGCTTCACCTACAGCTGCCAGGGAGGTAAAAACAGCCTGAACCCCGGCTCTGACTGACTTCCCATCCCTCGCCGCTGCCGGCGTCTGTCCCGGGCTCTAAGGCAGCAGTAAAAGGCAGATGAAATGACTGCTCAAGCCAGAGCCATGATCTCTGCTGTCCTGGACTCAGCTTTGTGTCATGTGTGAGCAGAAATGCTCTAATTGAGTGCAATACCCTGTGCCTGCTCACTATAGCACTGCTCCCGCCTTGTTTGTAGGCAAGGCAACACCCCAGGAGCTGGAGAGCAACACCATAAGGGATCATTCTGAAACCTGAAAACATTTCATTAAACCAGACTGTTAAAATAATGACTTCATATATTTACCAATGCAGAGCTAATGCTAATATGGATCATCTTTCTGGCTAGGGGGAATGAATCCTGTTAACTGCAATGCGCCTGCCCTCACAGTCAAAGCTCCTGGATCCTTTCAAGGTGGAGCAGCAGAGAGCAAGTGCCCTCTGGTCCTGAGTGTAAATCCTGGAGGGGTCTCTACACTGTGCTCCCCCCAATTTCTTAGCCATTAGCCAGTGATTCTTGGAAACATCCACCTGTTTTAAGTGCTGAGAATCTCCAATTGGTGATGCTTCTGAACACAGCATTTCCCTCCTGCAGTATTTTTCATGGGATATAGGCATGAAAACAAGGCCCTAGGTAGATATTCCATCCAAGACTTTTAGGCATTTCTGTAGTCAGGAAGGGAGAGGGAACTCTTGCAGTTCTCCACCAGGCAAGGACGGCTCTCTATGGCCACAGGGCACTGCTTTTAAGCCCCATCACAGTGGAGAGGGCGCAGCTGGTTCTACAGCCTGTCTGAACAGAAGGAGCTCGCTCAGAAAGTTAAGCCCCACCTCAACACAAGCCCAGTGGGGCAGGTTTTCCTAAGTCCTCCTTGTCCTCAACCCAATAATTTGAGAGACTAATTTCTTAGTACTCTGTCTGAGGGAGAAGGGTGGGATTTCACATCTGAGGATGTGACTCGGGAAGATGTGATGAGAATGCAGCTGCCTTCCACCGTGCTTCGTTGTTATTCTTTCTCCAAACACAAACTAAATATAACTTTGCCTCATAACATTCAAATAATTTTAGTTACTAGCAGGGATCATGCCTGGAGTTCCAAGGGCCAGGGTGCAATCAGGCTTAAAATATAATTTAAACAATCCAGAACCTACATTTTCCACCAAGGTACTTTCTTGCTTGTAGTTTCCCCATCTGCAAATACATATAAACACAACCAGAAAGAAACCAACAAGCTCAGCCAGATGCCAAGTTTTCTGTTCAAGATCATATAAACTCAGTCAAACATTAACAAGGAAATGCCATGATCACCTCATTTGTTTTAAATATTTCTGCTCATATACATGCAGACAAGTGTGCAGATTTATTTGCCTCATTTACGAATACAAGCAACTGGAATCCCCATTCTGTTCCATTATATAAAAGACAGACTCTACACCTGTCTTGCTGAACAGCTGGGCAATTTTCAATTTATATCCACTATCCTACACCCCAGAAAAGCCCCACTTGCTGCTCTGCTGCTGACACTGCTTTACGAGCATTCCTGCTCTCCTCCACAGTGCCTTGGGAAGGGATAGTAGCTGCCATTTCTTGGCAAAAGGAGTTATGTAAAACCCAAGAAAGCCTCTTTGCTTTAGCAAATAGCTATTTCCAGGAAGCAGCAAAAACAACTTCTAGAAGTGTATTTAAGATGCAGCAGTGGAATAGCCTGGAGCTTCCTGTCCATATTTCTCACAGTCAAAAACACACACACATGTAATTATATTTTCCTGGGCTGCACTGCAAAGTTCATGCACTCATTCAACTCATACATGCAGTAAACATGATTTACAGCTCTGTGTGAAACCCCTCTAAATATATGGTGTTTTGATAGTGACTCAAACCCAGCACTATAATTTAGTAACACCTAGCAGTGAAAGCTAAATGATTTCCCACTCCACATTCCTAACTTTCCATGAACCTCTTTTTACTGCTAACCTGGGGAGGAGATACTGCTTCTGCAATTGTTTGGACTTATCCTTGCTATTCCTACAACTGAACTGCACACTAATATCAGCTTCACATATGGTGAACGCACCAGCACTGACCCATGTCCTATGAGACCATTTGCCATCATACAGTTCAAAGTGAACTTTATTAACACATTAAACATAATTACAAAGAGGAAATTCCAAGGAAGGTCAACAAGCCCGGACAGTTTCTTGGAATGGAAAGTAATTTATAATATCCACATACTGTATTGTAAAGTTTATAAAGAAGTTAAATAAGTTTTAAGAGCCCCATGGGTTATGTATATTTTATTATTTAATACCAAACACATTCACTTTCTATACAGATAAGACTTCTTTTGAAGTGCTGTGTTAGCAAATTAGCAAAGTTATTCACAATGAAGCACCCAAACAGCCCATCAACACACGAAATTAGCATGAGGGACTGGAGTACCACAGATAGTGTATGTCCTATGAGGAAAATAGAGTAAGCACAGAAATGCTTCATTTCAACAGTGAGACAAAGGAATTGGACAGAGGTTACCAGCCAAGCTGCTCATTTGGTGCAAACACAATCTCTTACACCAAAACTTGAGGCAACATCTGGCCTTCACCATGCTCATCATGGTAAAACCTGAGTTTCCAAAGGCTTTACTGCCAGGGTGGTTCACAGCAAAATTAATTTTCTTTACCTTTCTAATGCTTCAAAACATACACAGGCAGCTGGAAAGGACCACCTAAAAGCCATGTTTGAAACACACATCCAGAGTCGCCTATCTTGGGGTACCTGCTGCTGCAAAGCTGGGCTGGACAATTCCTGCTTACAACCAGAGTTTCACCTCTTCTACAATAGTTTAACCCTCTCTGCAAGACCAGCATGAGGATTATGCACCCACACTCTCTGCATATCATTAATAGCATTATTTGTATTGGCGTTCAGGCTGTAATGACGGATGAATGGACAGAGGGCTGGCTCTGCTAGGACAAACTCTACCAAGGAGCAAATCCCACAGGGAAGGCTTTACAAAGCAGTGTTGGAAACAGTTTCAACCAAGAGGAGTAGGTGTTCCTGCAAGAGAGGAGCTCTTGGCTCTCTGCACAGTTGGAAGCCATTACATGGAGAGCAGAACTGATAAAAATGCTTTTTGAGAGAGATAAAAGGATGAATGTGTTGCCCATGTATCCCATTAACTAATGGAATAAGCAGTTCAAAGGACTTGTGAATCCAACATCTTTTCATATTTTCAAAACAAAACAGTTTGCATTTCCAAAAGGTATTTGTTAGCCAAGTAAAGTAGGGGTCAGCGTGGGGGTAACTGGCCCAAATGCTTTGGTATGTGACATGAGGAGATCAGATTAGATGAGCTAATGGGTCCTTCTTGGCTTGAAAACATAGGCGCCCACAGACAAAAACAATGCTTATCAAAAACAATCAAAAGATTAAAGAAAAAACCAACAGCATCTCCGCAGAACAAAGACTCTGAGCGAGGAACACAAAAACACCACAAGTATTTGCTGACCAGCCCTGATGGCTGGTCAGGCTTAGGTCTGGAAATCATGGACTGTTTGCAGAAGCAAGCTCCAGGCTTGTGGGCATGGCTCAGCCCAACAACCTGATGGAGAAAACAGCTTTGCAGATCCATTTCACAGCAACTGAAGTGCCGTATCTTCCCTTTCTTCCCTCCCTCTGCGGTAGGAGTTGCTTTGCTGATGAAATGGATATTTATTGATAGCACAAAAAGTACCTGACATATTTTAACATGAGTAATAACCAGCCCCTTGTGTGAAGGCTGCCAGTAAATCTCCTACTCTAGATGTTCCAAAACTAAGAAAACTAGAATATCTGGGAATGTGTTCCATTTAATTAAGTGCCCTGCATACACATTTCACTGACATTCAATAAAATAGTTATTGTATGTTGAACAATTGGCACTTGATTATTGCTTAGATTTATTAGTTCAACAACAGTAGATGAGATACGTATCTCTTACGCAGTTTCTAAATCCTTTGAGCATATGTTTCCAATAATCAGTTGGTATTTATTTAACATGAAATTACCATCTTATTAAGTTAAATGTGCATGGGTGACATTCAATTTCAATTGTTGCCGAACATTTTTTCAGCAGCAAAAAATAGTAACTTTATCCCTCAGGTTTCAAGGTAGCAAACGCAAAGGAGAGTTAGGATTACTTCAAATTACTTCTGAAGAAACAGACTTCATGTGCTGGAAAGTTTCTAGCGTGGAAGAAATGATATTATTTATTGTTTCTCAAGTGTTGCCAGTGGGATTAGTGTAGGCCAAAGGAGAGGACTAATATTTCTACTCAAATGCTAAAATTATACTGACGGTGCAGTTCAGGTATGCAGCTCAATGGATAATCAGAAAATTTTTCTTAGAGAAGAGATAAGTACAACAAAGGTGTGTTGGCACACACACCCTCACAATCTATCTCTTCCATTCCCATTCAAGAAGGCCAGCCCATCTAAAAAATGTCATTCCTAATTTGTTGGGCATTTTTTCAAAAGAAATGGCCTTAAAACATGGCTTCAAGTTTTTAAAATTAGAAGGTTTTTTTTTTTTTTTTTTGGCCTGCTATTTCCAGGAAGGACAAACTGCCTAATTCTGGAAGAAAGCTAGAAATCCTCTGGCTTGAGGGAGGGTCCAGAACCCAAGTGAAATTCCACAGCCCCAACCTGCTGTCTCCAAACCTAACCCAAAGCTCCACCATCTCCACCACAGGTCACAGAGGGACCATTCCTGCCAACACAAGACATTTGTTTGCTTCCCATAATCTCTGGGAAACAATCCAGTCAGGCAGCCCTGAATTACCTTCTGGGTTGGATCTACCCAAATTTTAACATAAATACCAATATACTATGCCCTTCCAACTGTTTCCCAGCCATGCAAATCCTGCTTCACAAGCCCAGCGGATTTTCCAGCCAAATCGCCCACATCTTTAAGACTTTCAGTAAAACAAACCAAGCACTCCACAAGACTCAGTTTAATTCACTTTTTTTTTGGTAACAAAACTCCCCTTCGAGCCAGCAATAGCAACCACATTCCAAATCCCCAGATTCCAAAGATAGGTGTTTATTTCTGAGACAACCTGCTGATTGCTGTCCCCTTCTTTGTCCCTCCTCCCTGCAAGCAGCATTTTGTCACCCATCCATTTAATCTGAACAGTTCCTAGAAAATAGGATGCCCAAGTTCACATTTGGTGACACAGACTCCCCTTGAACCTTGGTAGTCAATATTTAACCCAGTCTGAGCACCGTGCAGGGTTTAATAAGTAATTAGACGTTTCCCTTACGGACAGGCTCTTGTGTGAGCACTGTGCAAGCAGGAAATTGTAAGTGTCATTGTTTATGTCTGCAGGAAAACAGAAACCACGATGGTTGACTCCGTGCCATGCACAGGAACGATGCAAACACAGACATTTAAATAGCTGGTTTGCCTTCCTGCTAGCCCACAGCAGCAAATTATTAGCCACAGACTGACACAGAAGCCTTTTTCACTTGTATCCAAGGAACTGGTTTTCCTCAAAATACTCTTAAAAACCTTTTTAACCAGAATTCACTCTAAGGTCTAAAAGTGGAGAAGACTTTAAACTCTTCCATCCACTGCTGGTTCTACGGGCCTTTCCCAATAGCCAGGATGGAAAAGGTGTGATTAGTGCACTAAGGACTCAGAAAAAACCATCTTGAACACTCACTCTCGATCATGAGACACTGCCAAAACATCCCTAAGCCTTCTGCTGTTGGGAAGTCATTGGCAGTGCCCTGCATGGCAAGGCTGCTCTCAGCCCTCCCTTCCCTCTGCCCTCGTCTCTGGGGCCTTCTATGTTTGGTCACCACAAAAGCGTGGTAACAACTGTTTGATGGTGACCACAAAGAGATAAACATTGTGGTATTTAAGAACTGGAGATATTTTCAGAGGCTTCTCTAGAACAGAAAGCATTTCCAGCTGAATGGCTGCACAGCAGGCTTGGTATGGAGATTTTGGCAGAACTGTTTTCCTATGAGAAAATCACATTTTTGTGAAGATACAAGACTTTACCTGCTTTTCTCTTTCAAAGAGTTTTGCCTGGTTTTCTCCCCTTTTCAACTTGAGAAATATTTTGTGCAATAATTTTGGCCAATCAAAGTAAAACACACGCAAGCAAAAAAGTTGTGGTTTTAAAAGTATGTTGACTAAGGAATGGTAATATTTTTTAAATTGGTTGTTGTGTTCCTAAAATCTGAAAACAGAATTGATTTTGGACAGTAATAAACAAAAAATATATTTTTATATATATATATATGTGTGTGTGTATATATATATGTGCGTGTGTATATATACATATGTCTGTGTGTATATTATATATAACTTGTCTTGCTCTGGAAGAAAAATTAAAAGTAAAAAGACAAACCTTGCTCTAAAAGAAAAATGCAAAAATGTCTCACCTTTAAGACAGCAGCATTTTAAAATCTGCCTGAAACCATTCACTGCTGCCCTACCAAAACCTTCATGGTAGGTGTGATAGGAGCTGGCTCTTTCTCTCTGAATTAAAATCTTGTCATAAAGGTCTGCCTTACATATGGCTATATCAGTGTCATAATCTGGACCAGAGACATACTTTAAAAGTAATTTTTTGATCTTCACCACCAATTATACTTTGCTTCACATCATGAAGCTGGTTTGGTGCACATGGACTAAATTGCTTTTATATGAAATTGAGCTGCAAGGGGCATTTAGTTCTCAGAATCAGACTAAAGCTATTCTGAAGTGAAACACTCCTCTGAAATGGAGGTGCCACATCCTCAAAACCAAATGTTTTCCTTTACAGATCCAATCTTCCCAAACCCCACCAGCTGCTAATGCAGACAGTCAGCAACTGCTACCTGGGCCCCAGGGAAACAAAAGCAGAAGCTGTCCTCTGGCATTTCCATTAAGGAGTACTCAATCTACATGACCAAACTGGAGCTGATCCAGAATAAACTCCCAAAGTGCCTTTAGTGTGAACATTGCCTCCTCAGCACCAAATATTTCACTTGAAAGATTTGTTCCTGTTGTGCCATTCTACAGTCTAGCTTATACACACCTGTACATCACTTCCAGGAGGGGAAAATACTTGAATGCACTTTAAAATACAGTTTTCCCATGGCTGATTAATTGAAAACCTACATTTAAACTCAACAGACACCAAGTCTCCTGCATAGGGAAACTATCATGAATTATTATAGCATTCCCATCTGGTTCCTGCTCTTCAGACACTGAAGCACACACTACCTGATGTAAAAACACAATAGACTCACTGGGACAGAGGCAAGTGCAGCTTTCTGCAGCCTGCCTGCATCTGGGACAGCTTCAAACAGACCCACTTCCTCTGTCCCTCCTCTGGTTTGCTCCCAACAGGGTTAGTGCACTCTTAGCTGGCTTTATTTGTTTTACTACCAGGAGAGAGTGAAGACTTCTTGCTCTGTCACACTTACTATGTCCAATTGCACCACCTAGGACTGCCAGAGGCTGTGCTGTAATGTCCTGGGACTGTTCAGCTTCTAAATCAGATAAAACCAGATTTGCATTTAATCTGGTATGTCCAAAGGTCTGCTGCACCCCTTGCTGCTCAAAAGCTGCTTCATATCACCTGGAGGAAGATATTCCTCCTGCACCTCTACTGCGCACCAGCATGGCATGTGTCAGGATGAGTGGCACTAGCAAACCAGCACCTAGCGGTGGGTATAGTCTGCCAAAACTGAACTACGGAAAACAAATATTTAAAGTATAAATTCATTTAGATTCCCCAAACTATGGATTTGGAAATACTTCTTTGCTGAAGATCCCACATTGCCTGCCTTTCATCCCTGTACATCTGCAGCAAGATGGTGCTAATTATTATTTGATACACAAGCTAACTACCAACCCCTGTTCTTAGCACAGCTTTATTTGAGCTGCCCAAACTCCAGCAGCTACAGAGGCACACGGGAGTTCTGCTGACACTGCTCCGTGATTCCGAGTGACGCCACTCTGCTGGCAGGCTGCGCGCTGGAATGTAACATCATATCCAGCAGGTAGATAGAGCCACTGGAATATCAATTAATGCGCACTCCTATTACCTCAGTGTCTGGTAATGTGCAGTCCCTCCTGCAAGTGGAAGAAACCTTGAGAGCACAGGCACTATCTAGGAAAAGCTGTGCACGGAGAAATATTGTCTCGATGCGGAGCTGCCGCATCCCACGGCGCGCGTGCGGGTACCGGCACAGGCACGGAGCATCAGCTGTCAGCAGGAATTCCTGCCTCACTCTCAAGGGCTGCCACAGCCTGTCTGCCCAGCCTGCCCCGTTTCTGGGCTGCCCCGCTCACTAAAATAGGTTTTACTGTTGAAGTGACTTGAACTTGTTCTTGAAGCCACGTCAGGAATCACTCTGTGCTGCTTGCTGGCATTTCTGAGCAAGGAGTCAGGAGGTCAAAACCCAAGGTCAGAGAACAGCAGGCATGCAGGATCCCTGGCTGTACCTGAGGCTGGAGAAATCAGCACATTCCTAATCAGCAGCTAATCCCCTAATCTTTATTGCATGTAAATTCCAACCCCTTCCCAATGTCTGTGCCATGGTGTTCTCCAATCTGATTATGGTGAAGCCCCATTGGAAGACTCATCGATAAAAGATGGAAATGTGTAAAATCGATTTGCTGTATATCACAAGCAGCGCCGCAAACCCCTCCGGGGATCAAAGAACTGCCATCAAACAGCAACAAACAGAGGGCTGTTAAAAACACTTCTTATCTAATAGTGGATGTGACTATTTAACAAAAGACAAAATTCACTTCCGAAGGGAGAACAGTGCTGCATTGTTTGACTGACAGTAAAGGATCAGTTCATGGCTTAGGCAGTGTAAGAAAGGTCATCATTTAAGGCCAAGCTGTAAAAGTGTGAGGGCAGAAGACAAGAGGGTCTAGATGCACTCTGACTCACAATTTACTCCACCAACAATCTCAGCTTTACTTCCAGAAGGTACAGCAGCAGCACTATGGACATGGAGCAACTGGTCAATTATTTTTGGTCAATTATTTTGTCATTTAGCATTTATCTTGATATGAAGCAATAATCACGGGTAGAGCTGAGCAGAACACTTCAAGTTTTGGTCCTGAGCTCAGTCAAGCTTTGCCTGAAATGGCTCCACCAAGAGGGTCCAGAGCTTTGGCCCACTGGGAACAGCCTGGACTCCACTATTTTAAATACAGTGGTTTTTAGTGTTGAAAACAATTAAAATTTGATAATGCTTCTAAAAAATAAAATATTTTGGCAGGATCTCACTCTCCTATGTCACTTTCCTAGGGTAAATATAAGGGAAACAAAGCCTCCTTCATGTAATTCACCAGAAGAAAGAGAAAAATTCTGAATTGGAAGAAAGGAGAGGCCAATCCAACTCCTGTGTTTCATCCATTGAGGGGAGTTTGCCAGAACCCACAATTTTCATTTTTAAACCTTGTGATATTAGGTGCTTGTTTCTTACTGTCTCTTTTCGGAGGGCATGATCCTGAAGGAGAATCTCCTGTTTATTTAAACATGAAAGAAAATTTGTGACCTTTGTGATTGTGGGGAATCACTAAATGCTCTGAAAACAGGAAACAAATAAATAAAATCCAATTTGTTCCAATTTGTTGTAACATTTAAGCTATTTCAGCCAGAGTACTGGTTTTTGTGAGGTTTGACCAAGGAGTGTTGAACACACAGGATTAGTAATGTGAGTGTTTCCCACGAATGTGTCCCATGTGATTTTTTTTAAGCATCTTTATGACATGCATTAACAAAAGGCTGCACTGGCTGTGGGATCCAAAAGCTGTAGGATCTGAAATAGCTTATCTCCATTCACCATACAGGACAATATAAGCAGGTGTCTCTCCTAGAGAAACTGGCACACTACAATCAACAGGAAGCTGGCTCATATTCCCAGATGTTTGTCATTATGGGAAGCAGGGAGATGTTAAGGTCAATAAAACCACACTGCTACTCTTGCAGCACCTACAGTCCAAGAGGGACTTCAGTAGCTCAGCCCTGCCATTGATAAAAGTTTTACAAGACCTCTGCTCCAAACAGCCCTGAAATCAAAGGTCTGTTTACTTAGCCTTTGCTTGCTGGGCTTTAGGATAGTGCAAGGAAGATCAAAGCAGGGCCCTCGTTTAACATGTCCAAGTACACAACCAGCAAGTCTGTTTATGCTGGATTCCTACACGCTGAGAGTGCTGCTGTCTGTCAGCACTTCAGGCTCATTTTCAGCAATATTGGGTGAGGAGGGAAATATTCAGAAGGACCCCACAGATTTTGGTCCTGCTGAAACAGAAGCCAAAGTCAGAGCAGGGAGCTCTGCTGGTAACTGTGACTGCCAAGGTCAAACACAAACTCCTTGCAGGGAAAAGGAAACCTTCATGGGTCAGAGACCTCTGGTCTCTACTGAAGGGCTCCACCACTAAAATGCAGCCGAAGTCTGCATGACGAGCTGGAAAAGAATTTTGCTTCTGTATAATTTAGTTTTGTATTATTTAGTTCCATACAATTTTTTATTGATAATGCATAATGAGATTCAGTTTGGCACTGGTAAGGGATGACACCCTGATCACCTCATGCACAGAAAGAGGTACAACAGCCACCAGCAATTCACATCTCCCAGTGATACCTGTCCAGCCCCACTCTGGGGATGGGATAGTTTGCAATGACAGGCAATTTATTAACAAAGCTTAATTTCCAATGGCCCTACATTCTGTGGGGCCACTTGCCAGGACCTATTGAGGGGCAAGAATCTGATGACAATTTATTTATATGCTTGTTTGTCACTGTTGCATTAATGCCTCTTTATTTAAAAAATTCATATATATATTCACAAAAGGCTGAAGACTTGCAATGGCCTTTGTTCCAAGCGTGGTGGCAGTGGGATGCAGAACAATCACAATCCCTTCTACATGACTTCCCATTTTCACAAAGTTTGAACTTAGTATCTCTCACATCACTCCTTCTCAAACAATGTGTGTGAAATTGGCTTAAAGGCTTAAAAGCTACTGGAAGGGATGGAGATGGATTGACCCTCAAAAAATGTCACCACATGAATTTCATCTCTTTAGGACACCAATGTAAAGAGCAGCCGGACGAGGATAGGTATGGAAAGGGTGCTCAGACAGAAGGAGACAGCTGGTATTTAACTTTGGAAGTAAGGCTCTTTCTTTGAAAGATTTATCTGAGGATTTAACCCCCATCTGGTATCACAGCAGAACCTCCACCAGAAAATCAAACAACAAAAACATTGGGATGGATCCACTTTATGCTCATTCCTTTTACTTTTCTCAGTGTTCTGTTAAAGTTTCCTAGGAAAACCCTTTCATGTTCTGAGCGATCTTGCTCAAAATAAATATAAACCTGGGACCTGCAAAAGGCAGTAACCAGTGTAAGGAAACCAAAGCTCCCAACAGACTGGAGCTGCCTCCTGCATCTCTCTCTGAAATACCCAAAAAGGCAGAGACAAGGCACTGAACTGGCACTGGCCTATAGATGAGCCCAACAGAAACAAACTAATACCTGCTGCTCCTTCCCTTGGTTTCTAAGTTAATAAGTTGTCAGGACCATGAGGAGAAAATGTCACAAACTGTGGGCTGGAGGAGCCCCTTTAGGTCTCATTCCCACCCATCTCTCTGGACTATCTGCAGAAATGAACTTTTAAAACAGAGACAAATTAAAGAGAAGAGAACCTAATGAATAAAGTACTTTCTTAGGTCCTTGATAGTCAGAGAGCAAGCGTCACACAAGGTACCAAAGTGCCACAGACTGCACAATTGCACAAAGCTGGGGACACCTTCCTCTCTCGAGGTGCTGTGAGGACACACACCAGATTGCAAGGCACCCTGTGATCACAGGCAGATGGGAACCTGGATGGATATGCAGCTCTTCAGACTCACCAAAGAATCTTCTCAGTTTCCCAGGGGAGATCCTTCCCCTAAGGAGGCAATACAGGCAGCTTTTCTCCACCTCCTTCCACTGCCTCTAGCCAAAATCCTCATCTAAACCATTCCCTCCCCCTCCTCCTGGCCCCAGTATCCAATCCCTTCATACACTTGCAGACAGTTATTGTCCCCTCAGGTGTCACTTAGCCAAGCTATACATATATTTACAAGCAGCTCTTTTAATCTTCTCACATAAATCAGGCCCCCAGTTGTCTGATCCGATCATCCGGGCCTGTCTCTCTCTGTCCGGACGAAAACCTCGCCTGTCTCCCTGACATCTCCTGGATGTCGAGCTGTCAGCTCAAGCTCAGAGCTCTTAATCTTCCTCCCCCTCCCCACCTCCTTCCTTAATTGCTGTGGACACTGCTACTGTCCTGCCTGTCGCTCAGGCCCACAGCCCTGGTGTTATTTTTGCTTTGCTCTCCCTCCAGCTCTCCCCATCCTGGCTCAGACCCTGAGCCAAAGTCTTTCTGCAGCTCCTTGATAAGCCCAGCCCTGGCTGCCCGTGCACTCACTTGGAGTTTGCATCCAGACTCCCATCGTATTTCATCAAGACTCCTCTGCTCCAGCCTTGGCAATGCACACTCTTGCTTCATCCATATTAATTTTTTCTAGGCACTGCTCTGGCCACTTCTCCCTCTCCTCACATCCACCTTTGCCTTTCCCTGCCACATCAAACAGCTGCTACTTTTCTTCACTTGTCAAGGCTCCTCTGGCCTCTTCCCAATCACTGTTCTACCACCTCTTCCTTACCAGAGGTTCACCCTCTTCCAGCTGTGCCAGATGTTCAGGCTCTCTCCTGCCTTTTTACATTTTTCAGATAAAATCATAGGTATTTCCTTTCCTAGGTGTTTCCTTCCTGGCTCTCTCCCTGCACATGCCCCTAAAGCTTTCCTGCACCAGGAACCACCATCACTGGTCAGCAGCCAAGCCTGGCATCCTGCTGGTCCTCATGGCCAACAGTCACAGACATCTTTTTGTGAAAGTCTTTTCTTTAGGATTTTCTTGCTGAAGCTGAGAAGTTTCAGCAACAAATGTAAACAATTATTATCTGCTGCTGTGGAATGCAACAGGTCCACCTGTGATGGGCCCCTCTTGGATGTTTATAATTAATGGCCAATCAAGATGGAGCTATCTCCGACAGAGTCTGAGAGAGCTGCCTTTGTTATCATTCTTTTCTATTCTATTCTTAGCTTAGCCTTCTGAGGAAACCTTTTCCTTTTCTATTTCTTTTTAGTATAGTTATAATGTAATATATATATATATATAATAAAATAATAAATCAAGCCTTCTGATCACGGAGTCAACATTCTTGTCTCTCCTTTCACCTGAAGACCCCTGTGACCACGGTCACACAACACCATCAAACAGTTTAAAACTAAAAGAAGAAGAGATTTAGATCAGATGAATGGGAGAAATTCTTTACTTAGTGTACACTGGAACAGGTTGCCCTGTTAAGCTGTGGCTGCTGCATCCTTGGAAGTGCTCAAGGCCAGGCTGGATGGGGCTTGGAGTCAACCTGGGATAGTGAAGGTTGGAAATTGATCTTTGAGGTTCCTTCTAACCCAAACCACTCTATGATAATAAGATTTTCTGATCTCACTGCTGCTTTGCTCCAGCCATCTTCCTGCCATCTTCCTTCCTCTCAGACCCCCAGGGAGCTCTTGGGGCACAGCTTTGTTATGTTCACACACCTTGCACAGTGAGGTGAAGGCCCTGAGCACAGCAGTGACACACACAAATCACGCTAATCACAACAGCTTCACTGGCACCTCTCTGCTGATTATCCTCATTTCTGCATCCACAGCATTAATGTATAATTGCATTTTAACAAGCTTCATTAGCACATTGCCTTAGTAAAGCTTAACACAGCCCAAGCACCCAAGGAAACCTCATGGTGCTTTTCTGCTCAATATAATTTCCAAGTCTTCTGTAACCTGATTTGTTAGGAATAACCTCAGGGCTGTAAAGCTTTTCTTCTGCCATCCAGTAATTAAGGAATAATTTGTCACGGAGCAAGTCAAGCTGCAGGGCAGGAAGGCCCTGTGCAACACAATGGAGCTGTGTAAACCAAAGCCCTGGGTACAGGAACAGAGCATCCCTCCCCTCCTTCTTCATTAGCCAGGAGCTGGTGCTCAGCTCCTGTAAATGCTGCCCAGACCCCTCAGTATTGCAGCTCATACCCTCTGTAAAGCTGCCCAGACCCCTCAGTAATGCAGCTCTTGCTGCAGGCAGAGGGGTAATGCAGGCAATAATGCAGCTCATGTGCACCCTGCCAGCACACACTGGCTGTGCCTCTGCCCCTCCTGTATTTTTCTGGACATGGTGCAGAAAGGTAAACAGCCCCTTGCCAAACCTTACCGCTGGCATGAACTGTGTGATGGAATAGGATTAAGAAATGGGCTGCAAAGCTTTTTTTAAGAAAGTTTTATGAAGCTCCAAAGGATAACTGAAACTCCATATTTTTTAAAAAAATAACCAGCCTGGCAAGAAAAATGTGAGGAACTTAGGAATACGACAGATTGAGCACAGGTAATATATCTATCGAGTGTGAGGGGTATTTCTGTCTGGCTAAACCCTTTCCAGCCTTAATACTTTTCCCAGTTATCTCAGTCACATAAAAGTCAAACACTTTCCCAAGCATTCCTGGAAAGATGCTTCCTGTTTTGGTGAGGGAGAGGGTATTTTTAAGTAAAAAATGATCTGACTATGCTGACTGTGTATGAATCCCAGTCACAAAACCAGAAGTAGTTTTGCAGATGGAGGTTGTTACCTGATTTTTTTCCCTTAACTTCCATAGTAACCAGATTAAGGAACTGCTGGCAAGCCTCAGTAGCATTTCCAAAACCATATGTAGGAACAGTATGGCAGGAATAGAAAGCTATAGAATATCAACAGCTACATGGCCCCAGACAGCTGTCTGTGAGAGCAGAAAACATGGGGTTAATGGCTCTTTTATACTTTTCTTTTAGCACTTGCAGACAACTGAGGACTGGTACGGAGATCATTGCTGGAAATTCTCCATGCAAAGAGACACGCTGATCTTGTGAAGTGTCAGCAACACTCAATTCCCATTAATTTTAAGGGAGATCAAAGTTGTCAAGCATTTTGTAGGGTATTCTAAATCTGTGGACAGATAGGCTCCCATCTTTCTTACTATAAAAACAGGTTGTCTCCCAGCAAACCCCTCTCACACCTTTATTTATCCATGCTTTGCAATTTTCCAGCTTAAGCACATAAGGAAGAACAAAAACCCAGTTGTCAACCATCTGATACTACAATAGTTGATTCTTAAGGAATATATACTTCTCACATCCTACTACCATTATTTTAATGTTCAGATGTAAAGGAAAAACTTCACCCATCCCCACCTTCTTCCCCCTTAACCAGACAAATAAGGCATTCAGCTTGTCTGAATTTAAATTTTTATTGGAGCTGATCCAGCAACCAGAGCGCATTGCTAGAAGCCAAGGTCCCGCTTCCTTCAATACACCTCCTTCATTCTGACTCCCTGCTTTTGTACAGCTTTGGTAATCTCAATCTGTGGTCAGGGATAGGATAAAATTTCAGCTATTTCCCCCCTCAACTGCACAGAACCGGGCTTGCTCTTAAATCAAAAGCCCTGCACCCTAAACCTCTGGTTAAGTACTTAACTATAGGCAAAGTCTTTGAAATCATCACAGGCTTCTTTTTCTCTTTTTCTTACATATAGTGCTGAAAACCACAGAAGTGAGCCCAGATCTCAGGAATATCAAAGGTATTCAGAGGAAAGTGGGGGAAGTGGGCTCATAGGGTGGCTCCCCCAGTGCTTTCTTGGCCTGATCTGAAATAGATGGCATTACCAGTCCTCATCAAAAATGTAAAATTTCCTCCCTTGTTCTCTAGGGCATGAGAAAATATTGCAAACTTTCCTGGAAGCATTAGGAGGAGACAGCACCTGCAATCCAAGCAGAAGTCACTTTTCTGTCACTGCCTTGGTGAATGACCTCCACCTTCCTGCACAGGATGGTGTGGGCTCCCACACACCTTCTACTGATGTTTAGATTTCCCTCTCTCAGTACTTCTCCTTTTCCCCTCTCATTCCCTCTCCAAATAGTAATTCAAGAGCCACGATCACCCCTTTGCTTGGCTTCAGGTCTCTTGCATGGGCTAAAGTTACCTCCAGTTCTCCAGCATGGTTTGGGGAATTTATTTATATTCTGTGTTCTGGAGATAGACCCCATGTCTTGCCAAGGGCTCTCACGGGTATTACAAAAGGAACACTGACAAATATTTATGGAACCTAAAGTGAAATTCAAGACACTGTTAAAATAAAGTTTGCTTTAGGTTTTTTGGTTTTTTTTTTTTTTTTAAATTCTCCTGAAGAATTGACCTGGCTTTTTTGGCAAAAAGACTAATCCAAATGCTATTGGTATCTTAGCAGCTCATAAGAACCACATGCTTCAAATAAAGCCATTACTATCAGACATGCTGAGTGGTTCAATTAAACAAATATGAAAATAGACACTTCATCCTGCTTTAACTAAGTGAGATCATTTCACTCCTGAATCCAGAATGACAATGAAAATGATATAGTATTTATAGAGCAGCTTTTTATCCTGAAAGATCCCCAAGGATTACACAGACCCTGCTTCACACACTACTGAGATGCTGCCCCTTCCAGGGAGGAACACATGAGCTGTCCCACTGCCCTGAGGAATGGCACAGGGCAATGCAGACAGAGGAGCAGACAAGAATTCCACATTCAGCTGAAACTATAGAAAGGAATTTAAGCACGCAGAATAGAGATTGTTTAGGCTGGAGCACATCCAGCACAGAGGAGGTATAGTGATCTGGTGTTTCAAATACAGAAGTTAAGGCAAAACAATAAAAAAGTGCTGGTTCAAAGTATCCAAAACCCAAAATTTAAGGAAGAAGGGGAAATGTCATCTTGAAGGTGAACAATTTCATTCCTTCCACTTAAGTTGTGCATGGGAAACTCTCTAGAAGATGTTCTTGCTCACCATTCCCTTCAGGAATACAAGAACCAGGAGCAATAATTCTTTGCATAGCTGCCTGTTCACACAAGGATGACACAGGATATATTATGAATTAAAGGCTTCAAAAAGCTTTATCTGGTGGTCTCACACACATCAGAGACAGGAAAATACCGGGTCCATCTACATCACACATTGCAGCCAGGATCCCTGCTGACATCTCTGCCTCATTGCACATTATCTGCACTACAAATAAATGCAGCCTGTGGGGAGAGAGAGAGACTTGCCCAAGGCTGCCCTGTGAGTGTGCAGCAGCAGCATCAGGATCCAGTTATCCAGTTTTGACTGCCAGTGCTCACTGTGACAAGCAGGTGATGCCTCCCCACTCCAGGACAAATCCCCATGACTTGCATGAGGAGCTCAGCAGGCCACAGTGTAAAATGTCAAAAGGTGCCCAAACATTTTCCAGTAACATTCTCTTTTGTGAAAGACAGAAAAGGACAGCACTGATTTATGGAGCAGCAGCATGGCAGGTCATGGTAAACAGGGAAAATCCATCTCTTTAAGAAGTTAGGGACACGGTGACACGACATGAAGTCATGTGGGCACACACCAAATGTCAGCTCCAAGGGCTACAGCAAGGACTGGAACCAGCTCAGTGTCAGGAGTTCAGCCTGTGGATGTGCTCATGATGACACATCTGCAAAGAATCAGTCACAGCACAATTTGGATTGGAAAAGACCTTTAAGATCAAGTTCAACCATTAAAACAGCACTGTCAAGTCTACCACTAAAATCATGTCCCTACAAGTCACATCTGCACATCTTTTAAATCCACCAAGGAGAAGAAGCCTTGAAAATATTACTAGAAACATCCCCCCAGCACAGAAATGGGAAAGAAATACAACTGTGCCATGAGAGGTTTTACCTGGCACACAGACTAGCAGTGGCATGAGTCTCTCTGCAGAACAATTAGCAGAAAGCACCAATCTTATAAAGCCTCTTTCTTTCTTCCAGTTCATTTAGCCTGAAGTAGAGCAATCAAGACTCTTCTGGCAGGATATCACATTCTCAATCTGCAACCACTTAAAGGAAGAGGACAACTATTGCAGAGAGATGTCCCAGGAGAAGAAATCATTGTACAAGTGAAAGGGATTTCTTTGGAGTGACTTTCAAATAATCTAAAGCTGCTCTTTCTTTTCTTTTCTTTTCTTTTCTTTTCTTTTCTTTTCTTTTCTTTTCTTTTCTTTTCTTTTCTTTTCTTTTCCTTTTCTTTCCCTTTTCTTTTCTTTTCTTTTCTTTTCTTTTCTTTTCTTTTCTTTTCTTTTCTTTCCTTTCCTTTCCTTTCCTTTCCTTTCCTTTT
Organism: Zonotrichia albicollis; assembly: GCF_047830755.1. Lineage (NCBI taxonomy): Eukaryota > Metazoa > Chordata > Aves > Passeriformes > Passerellidae > Zonotrichia > Zonotrichia albicollis. The sequence goes on from NC_133823.1 coordinate 1,648,170, forward strand.
CTTTCCTTTTCCTTTTCCTTTTCCTTTCTTTTCCTTTTCCTTTCCTTTCCTTTCCTTTCCTTTCCTTTCCTTTCCTTTCCTTTCCTTTCCTTTCCTTTCCTTTCCTTTCCTTTCCTTTCCTTTCCTTTCCTTTCCTTTCCTTTCCTTTCCTTTCCTTTCCTTTTTCATTTCTTTCCTCTTTCTTTTTTCTTCTCTTGTCTTTTGTCACTTTTTTCCCCCAGTACTGTACTACACACCTTTCTTTTTCTAGTCAGCAGTTGTTCACAAACCTCATGTTCTGTGGTTTGAATGAAATAAGTAAGGCAGGTAATCATGTACTGTGAGAAGGAAGGGGGTGACTCCATGGCCCTACAATCTCCAGGCACTTTTTCCTCAGAGGGAAGTGGAAAGAGCAAAATGAAAATATTCAGATTTAAGAGATGACAAAAGAAGGAAGATGTGGCATGCTGTGTAAAGAAGACTTCCAATGGCTCTACAGACTGCCAAGAGCTAACTCTATTCTCTTATTTATGTATTTTAGGGGGCTTTCAGTAGTCCTGGAACTCACATCACTGACAGCAGATGGAAAAGTGCCTTTATATAGAAATTGTGCATTTTCTGCCATGACAGGGATTGTGTCCTCAGGTATGGCAGAGAAGGAGGGTACAGAGTTCAGCCCTGTCTGGCCTGAGGCTGCACAACACAGGGCAGCAGAACTCCAGACCCACACAGCATTGCAGGAAAAGGCTGTGGGATAAATCATGGCTAAACAGGTAAGGAAAATAGGTGCCAGCTCTGCTTTGGGAGGTGCATTGGACTGAGGCCACCAGCTCTGCTGCTGTTTTGGAACAAGAAACCCTCTATTTTCACCCTTGAGCAGGAGCCAGGTTGGACTAAAGGGCAGCACTCTGACCTGGAAGGAACTTTGTGCAGCAGCCTGGAGGCGAAGCAGCCCACAGCACCCACGGGAGCCAGGATTTCACACAGAGCCACTCTGTCCCTCTGTCCTGTGTGAGCACGCCGCTCATGGTGAGTCAGCCTGTGCCATCCTGCGAGCCAGGGCGTCAGGAACACACCCAACCCAGAACCCAGGGCATGGTGAACATCTGCAATGCCACTGCGAACTGCAGCGCAGGGCTGTGCACAACAGCACACACCTGCAGGACATGGAGATGTGGTGCTAAGGGCTTTGCACAGATGGGCAGCCAGAATTTGTGCCTTGGAGAACCTCTGGCTGGTGTTCAAGGAAAGAAACCAAGGCTGGCAGAGAGTGTTCCTTCTCTCTGCCACCCTCCCAGTGCCTTTAGGAAGGCACACTGTGCTCTGGCTGCTGCTGATGCAGCCATGCAGCAGCAGCATTGCAGCAGCTCTGCCTGCACAGCCTGAGTGCTCCTGCTGATCTCCCACTCAACTCCTCTGAGCCTGGAACTCCCAACAGGCCATCCAGGCTGTGCTAAAATACAGCGATTGTTGCTGGAAATGAAGGCAAAGTGGAAAGGGCAGAGGCAAAAGAGGATGTTTAAACAACGCAACAAATAACTGAAGATGCTCAAAATTATTCAAAATCCATTTTTATAAATAAAAAAAGATTATTTCAAAGCTCAGCATCTTACAATCAGTTTCTCTGCACATGTATATACACACAGCATGTAAAAATACTGCATTTTATCACATCTCTTTGCAGATCAGGACATGACATCAACCTACATACAAAAAATCCACGTGTGTGAATTGCCATATTTCATGAGAGTAGAACTTTAGCACTGGGTTACTGAAATGTGTGATGTGACTCCACAACCACGAGGGCTCCCTCTTTGTACCATGAAATCCATGGCTATTTTAGCACATGCAGAGCCTACTTTCTGCAGCAGCATGATATCACCAGTCCCACATTCAGAGAATAATCATGGCCTTGTCTGCCCGGCAAAAACTGACTCCATAATTCAAAAAAAACCAGCGCAGTTCAGCCAGCAGCAGCAAGAGCACTGCTCTAATGCAATACTGGACTCAGTTGTCTCTAGTGTTGGATCATCTAATTCTGCTCAGAGTGGGGTAAGAAAAACCATGGGGAGAAGCTCCCACACCCCAAAACCCCCTTGCCATAGTCTAATTGCAGCAGCCATGAAGAAAATGAAGAGAAAATGGCTTCACAGTCCCCAGATATTTTTTGTGAAATGTCAAAAGAAAACTTCTATTACAAAGAGGGGGAACAAAAAATAATGAAAGTAAGAACCTCAGCATTTTCTTAAAACTTTAATCTGTGAACATTTTTCTATCTGGTCAGATGTTCCAGCAGCAGTTCGGGAGTGTTTCATTTCAATCCTGGCAGCTGCTATTCATTTTTTATCTTTTCAAGCTTTTTTGTAAAAAAGTAACCTAAATTGTAGATTAAACCCAAACTACGCCAAATCAGACAGTCTTACATTTCATCTGAAGAAAGTAAATGGCAATCACAACCTCCCTGGGAGACAATTTTATTCCTACCATTCTTTATTTGTACAACAATTAGTCTTTTTCTGATCCAAGATAAAGTCCCCCAGGCACAGTTGTGAAACATGATAATAGCAGAGTGCTGGAGTTTTTTTTTTTAATGAACTTGATGAATGACCAAAATCAATCATTCCCTCAAAATTTTAGCTATGATGAGCTGGCATCTTCCACCCTGGAAGTGTTGCCTCCAAAAATTCTCAGCTAGACCCAAGGGTGATATAGGAGCATCTTCAATTTCCATGTCTCAGAGCAGTTCATGGGTGTTATGTCATTGCATGGTGCTCCAGCAGCTGTGCACTGGAACAGCCACGAGCTGCTCCTCTCAAACACAGAATATGTAACATTTCATGCACATCAGACTTCAAAAAGCAAAAGGAACCCCTTCTCCTACATGGCAATGTCAATGAGAAAGGAAATGAGCTGAATTCTTTCGTGCCCAGAGCAAGTGAGCTGTGACACAGGGCAGCACAGCAGCTCCCCACGTCAGCCAGCCAGGAAGAAAGGCACCGAGACTGTGCCAGATGCATCTTCTCATTTCACTGGCATGCAGGGATGGGTGAACACGTCAGCAGTGCTCCCCTGCCCTCTGGGCAGGCCCCATCCCTCCGTTCCCTTCAGGGAAAGTGAAACCACAGCAAAGGGACCTCCCTTGGGAGGCACCTGGGAGACTCCCCGTGCAGAGGTATCTGTGTGGCCTCTGAGATCTTCCATTCCTCTGCACAGATTAAATAGAGGGAGAAGCACTTGTGCCTGGAATTCCCTGAATTTCATTACCAACTACCCAGGGCTCAGCCAGGGCCAAGCTCTGTGGTTACTGCACAGCCACACTTTTATTTTGGGGTGATGAAGGACCATTCACTGCTGCTGGGGAGCCTTGAGGGGTGGGATGGGATGTGGGTGGGTGGGTGCCTCCACAAACCAGACACTGAACCAGACTCATGCAAACAGGTGAGACCCTCAGTGGCACAGCACTTGTCCTGCTCTTGCAGTGCTTAACCTGTGCCAGCGGCTGCCTGAGCCATCTCCTCCAGGACCTGGCAGTGACAGAGGCATAATTCAGTCTGGGGAGGCGTGGGACCTGCTCTCCCTCCCACCTCCATCCACCTTCCCTGCTGCTAGGTTATGTCAGCCCAAAACCTCCTCTGGGGAGGAGGAACAACAGCTGGTTCTCTCCAAGCCATCTCACCCAATTAAAGAAAACTCTGCAATCAATGCTTCCATGATTTTATTGTTGATGGGCGCACAAGGCAGAGGAGGAGCAGCCTCACCCTCCCTCAGCTGTGCTCTAAAAAATTCCCGAAAAAAAGGCAATTGAACAAGAAGTTACCACTTGTAGCCTTTAGTTTACAAGAGCAGAGCCAAGCTGGTAATATTAGGGTTTACAAAAAACCATCCAAGATGCCAACTGTGCCCTTTTCATCCTGAGTTAATGGTATCAGTATGTTTTCATGTAGTCACAGCTTCTGGAGTCATGGGATAACACAAAAGGATGAACCTTAAGGAATTTTTTTAGCTGTTGTGGTGACAAGCTTGTGGAAAGCTTGAGAATTTGAATTCTTAGCCAGAAAACAAGTAACCAGTGCCTAAATGTGAATTTTTAAATATCTTAATATCCTCTTGAGTACTGGAGACTGAGTCATGGTTCTGGGAAGGGTAACATTACAGCTTTATGGTCTGCTGCAAGACTTGGCTGGGATGAAATCAGGTTTTCTGTAATAATTTGGAGCCTCTGTTCCCTCTGTGGAGGGGATGGTCCTCAGCAAGTAGCAGAGGATGCCTGCCTATTAAATTCACATTAAATTAATAGAATAAACTGCTTAGCAGTCTTCACAGATCAGGACAAGGCAATACATTTAAATGCCTGTGCAGATTTAGGCATCTATTATTAAACACTTTAGTCTGAAGGCTTGGCCCCAACTCCTTAATGTTATTTCTTCCTTATCACTTAGGTCTAAATTCAAATCTCAAAATGATCCTAGTGCCTGTAGAGTAACCTGAAATGGAATGAGATGAGCAGTGGAAGAAGGATCTTGCACCAGGGACATAACAAGGTCATATCAGAAGAGCAATTCTGAGCAATTCTTAGGCAATCCCAAGTAGGGTCCCTCTAGCAAGACATAACAAATTCAGAGTGAATCTGAGATCAACAAATCTGCACTTGGGCAGGTCAGTGGCTGAAGCTGCACAGATCACTTGAAGACAACATGCCAACTGTACTTTTTACTGTGCCCTGACCTCCACCCTCTCCTCCCCTCCCAAAACATAAGCAAGCAGCATTTCTGGAGAAACTCACAAAATAACTTTCGGATGTTCACAAAGCAAAGTATGACATGCTGAGGGACATGGCAGGGGTTCCCCTTCTTCCCTGAGCCCCTTCACCCATGGATCTGCAGAACCCAGGCTCCAGTGGCTCCAAGTGATGTGTTCTCTGCACTATTATTCACTCTAAGAGTCAGCTCGTGCCCATCAGGACACATCTGGACAGACCCCCATATCTCCATCCCACACAAAAGCCCCCCTTCTCTTGGAATAGAACCCTCAATTCTGCATCCCCACAGCCTGCTCCTGCTGTAGCCCCCTACACAGCACTCCCACAATCCTTGTTATTTATTAACAGAGCCATATATTCCCTGCCAAGTCCGTTTCCCCTTCACACAGCTCATGGGGCCATTCAGCTCTTTGCCAAGCAGACCTTTCAAACACAGAGTGTTACAACTAAAAGGGCCCTTGTAGTTGTGCAGTGTTGTGAGGAGAAATGTTTCTTCCCTGACACAGGTACAGCTCCAGCCTTGCTCATGGGGAGCACAGGGATATTGCTGCTATTTCCCCAGGGCACAGGGAGCAGGCTGGGGACACAGGTCCATTCCCAAGGGGACAACTTGATGGCCTGGATGTGGCAGGGCACAGTCCACCCTTATTATCAGCCCACAGCTGGGAGACAACACTTGGGATTTTAGACCTGGGTTCATCTCACTGGATGATTCTTGATTTTGCAGGAGACATTGCACTCAGCTCTGAGGAGTCTCTGCTCTTGGATCTGAAGCTGCTCTGGAGGAAGGGCCACAATCCGGCCAAGCTGGCACAAAGTGCTCCACAAAACTCAAAACTCTGCTCACCTGCAAGCCCTCACACAACAGCTCAGCCCTTCCAGGAAGGGATTCCTTCCCTGTAAAACTCCCCAGTAAGAGTCACCAGCCTAAAATGCCCTGCCAGACACAGGGACCTCAGCAGGACCCACCAGGCTGCTGCCATTGGGCACGGAGAGCGGGAGGCAAATGCACTTTGATTATCAGTCATCCTCATTACACTGGCAATCAGGAGCAGGGAGGGGCTTTTCAGGAGCCCTGGATGGCCTGGCAAGCACCACTGTGCTGAAAGATGAAGGGACTTTTGCTCCCCAGCCAGCCAGCAACTTCAAAGCCTTTTTCATTCAGTTGCTGTTAGGGCAGCACACACACACACACACAACTGCTGTTAAGGTATCACCAGCCCTGGCGCAGGTCAGCGCTGCCTGACTCAGGCTACAACTGCCTGCTGCAAACACAGGGCACACAGCTTGCTAAAAGGGTTTTTATCTACACACAGCTAATGCTCTGTGCCCAACAGAAACGCTGCAGAAGGGACCAGGAGAGATTCTGTGCAGCACATTACGCAAGAGGTCGGGTGAGATTACAGCCAACCACTTCCAGCTGCCTGCATTTCAGTCAGGAGATGCCAATTCGAGGGGAAGCACAAATTTGGGATGAAAGTATATCAAAATTGATCTACTGTAAAAAATGTTTTAGGTCTAGGATAGAAATTTGTGTTTCTCAGAACAGCCACAGCCCAGATCAGAAAAATCTCATTGCAAGCCCTGTAATACATCAATGACAATAAGAGTTACATATGTTCTCACAACTCTAATGCACCTGTACAGCTTTCCTCTCTTCATGCCCTGAGGAATACTGGCTTTACAAAAGTAATAAAGAGCTCCAAGAAGTGAGACTGAGAGAGCATCACCTCAAAATAGCTTGGCTGGTGAGAACCAGCTTCCCACCCACCCCAGTGATTTCCCTCCCACAGAATAAGCTGCTGCACCTTTCTGTCTCTTTCAGATTCTTTCCTTGCCAAAACATCACCTAACTCCAAAATGCAATGATAAAACTGGAAAGCTTTCTTGTGATAAGAGAATCTGAATGATCTCTCTTTCCTTTAGAATCTAAGGAAGATGTTTCTCACTTCCAAAAGTTTCAGGATCAAACTCTATAGTGGCTTTTATAGGGGAGTTCCCTGCAGTATCAAGCCCCAGCTAAGGTATGATGCAACAGGTAAGTGCAAATCTTCAAAGGAGAAAGGGTGAACTGTGAGAAAGAGCACTATCATAATTTTGTACCATGAGACAAACATAATAAAAAAGCAAAACACATTAAAACTCTTGTTAGGCCAGTTGTTTGCTAGTTTTCCCCTGAAGTATTAAAAGAAGAGAAATGAAGATACTTAGTCATGAGGTTTAAGCCCATGATTCCCTTTGAAAAGAATTTTCACTGTCCTGTGCTCTCAGCAGATTTTTGTTGAGCAGTTGAAAGATGCTGTTTTCAAAGGCAGGACTCAGCCCAGTTAATTGTTACACCTCTTTGTGCTGCCTTTTCTTTCAACGAGAAGCAGCTAAAGGTTTGCAGGAAGGAGCCTCGGGGCTGCAACAGATGTCATGAGCCACTTCCTACAAATTAGAAAAGGAAAGTAACCCCCTCAGGTTAATTATGGGGAGAGGCCACACACAGAGCTGTGTAATGAGCCTGTGGGATGGAGAGAAGGCAACTGCTTCATATTGGATTTCAAGAGACAGAGCATGAAATCTCTGGTGCTGCCTGCATGCTTTCACAGAGCCGGAGCAATGCCTCCTGCCCGGGGAGGACACAGTCCTGCTGGCAGGGCAGAGCCAAGGGAGGACAATGACACTGCCCAGCCACCCTCTGAGGACGTTTCTCAGTGCTCCTGCCCTCCAAGGCTGCCACAGCACAGGGGACTTTGCACCTGCCTCCCTATTTACACAGGTGCAAGGTAGTTAGAAAGCCGTAGCCTAAGGACCAAAGTGTAAAGACAGGGACTTGGCTGACCTGGATGTTGTTGTTTTCCTGGTGGGATGAATAGGCCAAAGTCCTTTCATCTCTCTCTGCCTCATTTCCCCATCTATATAATGGAGATGGTGGTATTTATTTTCTTTTTCTTTTCTTTTCTTTTTTTTTTTTTTAAAGAAGTGGCTATATTTTCACGAAGGGAAAGCACCAGAACAATCCTAGCTAACATCATCACCAAACAGCCCTGTAGCAGCACAGGTTATGCCTTTTTTCTCTCTTTTTTTCCTCTGACCCAACCCCAACAGGTTGGTGGGAGCCCATCTTGTTTTTTAAAACTGTTTCCTTGGGTACTGGGTCACTTTTAAAAGTCACAGATGCGTGTTTAAAGTAAATTTGTGCAGCTAATCAATTGTAACTCAGTCCTGAATGTTAGCTGAAGAATCAGTCCCATGTTTCCTTCCACTAAAATATACATTTATGGTCAGGTTAGCATGACCTGACAACAAAACCAGCAAGGACAAAAACAACCCTGAATGCACCAGCTAGAGTGCTAGAAGATTTATTTTAGTGGGTGGGAAATAGTTTGATGTTTATTTAAACTGTGATTTGCAGATGGGGCCAGGGGGTGTTTAAGTGACAGTTAACGGGTTTGTCTTCAAAAAAAGGAGAATCCTGGCAAAAAACTGAGCTGCAGCTTCACAAGGGAAGGCATTGCTGTTACCAGAGGAGAGGTCACTGGGACCCAGGACACCCTGCACAGGCACAGCTGAACCTCCTGCTGCCAGGATGGCCTCAGGTCCTGAAGAACTGGGGATAAGTAACTGTGTGCTTCAAGGAACTCGTGCAGGGGCCAGGAGGAATGGAACAGGTCAACGTTTTCAGGCCAAGAGGGACACTTTGTTGACATTCCATCTTGTGGGGGAAATAAAGTGAAACATTTTGGGTTTGTTCCAGTGAAGAACAGTAGGGTATTTTTGGTCTCAGAAAAGCAATGGAAGATAAATCTGCCATAATAACAGCTCCTCCTGCAGCATCTTCCCAGTTGGGTGCACATCACCTCTGACACTTTCGTTGACTGGACTCAAAAAGGAGGCTAAGAAGCAAAATCTGAATAATTTCAAATCTCTCATAGAGCATGACCAGTGCAGAATTATACACAGTGCCCTCACTGACAAAAGCACTGAGCACTGCTTTGTGGCAGTGCATTTTCATCAACAGCTCTATCTTCCAAGTGCACAGGAGGATATTCACACTAAAAATGACTACTGGTCAATGAATGTTAGATGTCTTCCAATTTTTCCACACCCAGAAATCCAATCTCCAGACTTGAACTGACAGTTTGCATGTCATCTTACTTCCCACTTCTTCAAAAAGCAGGCATGGCAAATCCAGCCTTGTTTCAGGAGGTAGATTAGAGGCTAAGAAAAACTGGTTTTCTTGAGGCAGGATTAGCTTGAGGCGCTTCTCAGATAATCTGTCTGCCTTCCAAGCACTCTCTAAATACTCAGAGGCACCCATTTGTCATCACTGCTGCACCTGACCTGCAGGGTGGGAGTGTGCATGCCTCTTACCTTGTGTGTGCATCTACTGGGGAGGATAAAAACAATTTGTGGTCTGCCTGTAACAAGCTGAACACCAGGACTGCTTAGATACTGCAGAGACACATTGTGTGATGATCACTCTGTCCCAACAGCCCAGGGTGGCACAAGCTGAGTTTCAGGAATGTGGATGGTAGATTCAAAAAAATGAATCTGTTCAACAGTTTCTTGAAGTAGATATGAGGGGCACAAGCACCACCTGGACAGTTATCAATGTCCTGTTAAGAGCGACAGGATGGCAAGCCAGCCTGGAAAACTAATAAAAACAAAAGTCCTGCTCATACTTGTACCAAATTTTCTTAGGCTCAAAGGGTTTCTCTAAGATTTGAGCAAATAATAGGATCAGAGGGTTTTAAGACGACTCACATAAGGGGCCCGATCCAGCCCCCAGTGCAGCCAGTAAGTTTCTGAAAAAGAAATCTCCGACTTAAATCCAGCTATTGTGATTTCCACCAGCTGAGGATCTCTCACCCTGCCTGCAATGGGAACATGCCCAGGCTGCCTGCCAGCACTTCTGGCTTTGCTGCAGTAGGAGTGACGTTCAGGTATGCGTGACCACTCACCATCAGATTTCTTCACAATGACAAGCTTTGAAGTCAGAGCACTTTGCTCTCCTTCCACAAACCATTTTCACTCAAAACAATAACTATTTAAATGGGAGCCTCACCAAAGCCATTTCAGATTTCTTTTTTTTTAATCTTCTTTGTCAGTGGTAAAATATAGTTAAATCCGTATAGGCTGGATATCCCAGCACTGAACTACTTCCAGTGCTGGGAGAGAAGACACCAATGACTTCACCCAATATTACACTGAAACCTAGAAAGAATAAAAGTGAGCAAAAACTCTTTTTGCTGAAAATCTTGTAAAGCTCCTCCCTACAAAACCCACTCAAAGTTGTCTTTTCATAGCCAGCGGGGCTGCTAGAGGCTTGAATGTGATTTGTGGACCTCATCCTGCCTATTCAGACAAAAGATAACACCTGCGGGAAGCAGGGGAAAGGTTAAAACCTGGTACCTCTGTGTTTTCCTAAGTGCAGAGCTTGGCACCAGAACAGAGCCTGGGAACAATGGCAGGAGCATTGTGCCTGTTTTCTTTTCCCTTAAAGTAACGTTTTTGCTGCAGTGTCATCTTTCTGCTCAGCCAAGCAGGCGCTCTGGGTCAAATCAGCTGCGTGAGCCGTCAGCAGATTTTTCTGGCCCTCTCAAAAGATCTTCAGGCATTGTATTAAGAAGCCAAATCGGTGAGAAAACAGGAAAAAAAAAAAAAAAGAAGTGGACAGACTGCCCACACGTTTTACCGGTCAGGCGCTCGCATGACTGTGAAATAATCAGCATTCTTTTGGTGAAATGTAGCAGCTTTAAACCAGCAATCTGGCTTCCCTCTCTGGAAAACAGCGTGCTTTCTCGAAAAAGCTAAACCCAGAGTATTACAGCCTGACAGCTTCAAAATTCCTCAGACCTCCCACAGGAATGGCTCACAAAAGAGCAGGCTGGATGTCATCCACCCATCCCAGGGAAACAGACCCTCTGATGGAAAACCCTAAGGGAAGGCATAATTTCCATTTACACCATCTTTTATGTTGTGGCTAAGTGGCTTGTTTATAATTGCTGGATTTAGGTGAGAAGGGCTTCACCTCTCCTTACAGTTCCTGTAATGCAGCTTTGGGGCCTGTTGGGTCACTTCCCAAAGAGAGAAAATAGGAGAAATTTTCCTAGAGTTCTTTCACATGTTTTGGCAGGGATTCTGCAGCAGACACAGACACAAAGAGCACAGAGGACAGTCCCACTTTCACAGCCCTTTGCACAAGCCATACCCAATTCAGGGAGACACTACACACCAACTTTGCAGACAGACAAGAGGCACAGAACAAAATTCATCACTATTTGCCAGGATTTCCATAAATCCATAAAAAAAGAATCAGCATTTTTAAACTGAAGTGGCATTTTAAAAAAGAAATGGCATTTTTTTAAAAACCCACCTTTTCTATACAAAATTTCTTCAAGGGCTATTGCTATCCCAAACAAAAGAAATTGAGGAGTTACATATGGCACTTCCACACGTAACAGCTACCACAAATCCCTGTGGTTGTGGCAACAGATTGCTTAAATTGATGAAGACAAAAGTTTAATTGCTCATAATTTTGCCACACAGAACCATTTGGTCTAATGCCTGGGACATATAACTCCATTCTTATGAGAGAAAAATAATAGAACATCTAATTAGAAATTCTATGATTTGGCATATTCACACATGAGCTGAATTAAGGCAGAAAAAGACGTCTTCAATTCTCTGTTTTGCAACCTTACTAAATCGTTCAATTTGATTTTATGTATTTGTAAATGTATTTAATTTATTTAATGTAATGGTAAGTGAATGCTAATTCCTAGTACTTGGGGAACAGAGGAGTTGACTCAATCACTGCTGCACATTAAGTAAAAGATTATGGCTTTAATTTCTATTTGAATAGTACTAGAGGAGTATCCTTCAAGCTTCCCTGCTGCCTCTTCTCATGTGAACTTCCTGCAGTCTGGACTATAGTGAAAGCCAGATAAAATCATTTCTGAAAGGATACGGAGGCCTGAAATGCAAATCAGGGGAAGGAGTCCTCAGAAAGGGGTCTTCACACAGAATTGGTAGGTTATCAGGTCTTTACCTGCCTGGTAATCAATCCTGGTGCCTGATCAGCTCCAGGGGATGGACCCAGAGGAGCACAAAGGCTCTTTATTCCCTGCGCTCACAGTGTGACTCTGCTGCAAAGCCTGGTTTGCTGGGAAGGGCAAGGTGGAGCTGGACACGGGGCCTATCGGGTGACGTTAATGCTCAGTCAAGATATGGACCTTGTGTTGGAGCGAGACAGACAGTCTTTGAAGAACATAATCTGTGTTGCCAACAATGGCTGGAGTGAAAGGAGCTCGCTCTGGTTACCTCAGAGGATGGACTGGTAAAGCAAAGTTGGATTCTTATCAAGATGTTGGGTTTGGGTTTTTTTTAATCGTTGATTCATATGGTAATGGCTGTGAATACACAATGCAAGGTCTTCAAAGGGAGGAAACATAAGAAGGGTATAGTTTCACCCAGTTCACCTTAAGGTTCCACACTTTTGTCCTGTGTGATTTTTTTTAAACACATAAACCCTGCTATCCTTGCAGGGACAAACTCTATCCACGTCTTTTCAGCTTCCCTCCAATTCCAGTTGGACGCAGGCTCGCCAGCAGCAGTGAGCAGCAGCAGCTCTCCTGGGGTGCTGTGTTTCTCAGATTGACCTTAGCTCTGTTTACCCTTGCTTCCAAAGTTTGGGCCAACATCTGCTAAATAAACAGCTGAGTGCTGAGGCTGTGGGGACAGGGAGGAGGAGTTAAAAACAAATGGGATTGTGCTGAAATGAGAGAGTAGAGAGGGGAGCTCTAGAGAGATTGTTGTGGGTCAGCACACACAGGCAAATCCCTTTGCATCAATAGAAAACCTTCTTCTGACATCTCTGACCCAGTTTTCAAGCATGCAGAACATAGCTATCCAAAGTTCACGTTTCCAGTTCAGATTGAAGCACTCTCCTAAATTCCCAGACAAGCCACACTGCTCTTTCTTCTGTTTCATCTCCATTTCCAGCACACTGGAAATACCCAGGTACTTCAGCTATGCAAGCAGGGCAGTAGCTTATATTTAAGACAGCAGAATATCTTTTTCTCTTCCACCAAAATTCAAATTAATCATCCCAACAGTTTGGCAAGCATGGGGGATAGAAAGGGGTTTTCAAAGCTGACGGTGGGTTCACTCCAACACATCACAGTTTAGACCATCACTACCACCAACCACAGCATTTCACAAGCCATCACAGGTCCTCCCTGATACAAGAGGTGTCTGACTATCTATGTCACACTTAGGACGTTAGGTCTGTGCATTGGCCTGCACAACATCACTGGAACAGGCTGCCCAGGGAAGTGCTGGAATCATCCTCCCTGGAAGTGTGCAAAAGGTGTGTGCATGTGGGGACATGGTTTAGTGGTGAACACAGCAGGGCTGGGTGAACAGCTGGGCTCAGTGATCCTGGATTTTACATCCATAACAATTCTATGGTTCTATCCTGTGCTTGTGCTTCCTCAGCTTTTTGGCAAGGGCATCCCAAACAAAGTTCAGCACTCCTGGCAAGTGTGAGGATGCTCAGCACAGATCAGGTGTGTAGGTGTTGTCTCACATCTACAGCCTCCCTAATCTGAATGTCCTTCCTAGGCCACTATCCAGGCACTAATCCTCCCCTTATTTACCAGCAAAGTGCTCCTTAAATAACTGCATCCTCAGTATTCAGCCTTTAAAGCATCAGGATTAACATCCCTTAAAAAAATAAAAACTGGGTAATATGAGAGCAGATATTCCCATTATCCACATATCTACATATTTTTTAATCCCAACCAGCATGTGGTCCTGGTATTATCTCATGGCAGTATGTTCCAGAGTTTATCTGGAATAACTTTGCTTTTCATCACCTTCAAAGTTCCCTGAATATTTCCTTGTTTGTGGGTCAGGCTGTTTTTGGCTTTCTGGACAGCTCTGTTCATACTCAAGGCATCTGAGTAACAGATTCCATCTACTCTAAGACACTGAAAAGAAAAAGAAGGCAAATGAGGCTCTCCTGGACAGCAAGTTATCCAATACACAGCATTAGTGGAACCAGCACAGTGTCATCTGAGGTGAACACAAGACCAAGAAAACAATCTCAATACTATGCAGGGCTTTATAGCAGATCTTGAAGCCCTGAGCAATCCAAGGTGGCTAATTAGCCAAGAAAATCGAGTGAAATGCAACATTTCTTAATCAAAGATGACAGCTAACCATGAATCTGCTTTTGATATGAAAACTGATTGTTTACACAAGGAAAAGTGGTGCTGAGTTTGAGCAAAGCATCATTGGCTCAAGCCAACCACACAGAGAAATTGGGTGGAACTCATTTTGTCTGAAAGCACCTCATTGAGCCATGCTGGAAATAGTCAGTGAGCATGAAGAGATGGGGACCAGTAAGGTGAACTGGTCAGTGCCTGGGCAGGAAACCACCCAGGATCAGGGAAAAAAGGACAACCTCTAGGACCTTCCCTAGCAGAGTTCTTCCAAAAGGACCCACAGGGCAAACCTTGCTAAAGGGAATCACTGACACTTTTGGCAGAGCATAACACAGTTTTTAGAGGCTGGGAGACTGTCTCAGGGGCCCCAACCCATCCACCACTCCAGGGGCAGAGATAGATGCCACATCTCTCCAGAGAAAGCTGATTACAGAAAACCTGCCATTTTCTACTGGAATTATTTCTATGAAGCATCACTGTCCTTGTTTCACACCTGAGAAGCTCATCCCCATGCTGGTGATGGCAAAGACAAAAGGGATTTCTCTCAAATCAGTCAGGAAAGTGACTGATTCACAAAGATTTAAATGATGGTTTGTTAAGTGTCAGATGAGAGAACAGTAACCATCAGTCTTTCTCTCTCTATGGTTACAGCCTTGAACTCCTCTACAGGAATGGATCTCAGGTACATCAATCATACATTGGGATATTTAAGGGTTAAATAGAGATTACAAAGCATTTTCTCTGCTGGTGAGAATGCATTCAAAATCTATTACAAATAAAATTTTTACAATTACAAAGGAAGCTCTACTGATAACTCTCACAATGAAAACTCCCTGAACTACATTTGTACTCAAAAGCAGCAAAACAGTAATCTAAGGCTGTTCAGTTCACCTTTAAAAGAAGAAAACTGGAAGAAGGAGGGAGCTGAAATCTGTGTCACTCGATAGCTCCTGGCAAACTCTTCCTGGCTTTATGGTTATGCTTCTAAATCCTCTCAATTTAATGGTGTAGGTTTCCCTATTTTTAGATCACAAATTAAGGCAGCTCTGCTTTTTCCCCTGCATTATTTTCTAACCAGACCATGGTTATTAAAGTTAGCAGGCAAAGAAACGAGAGCACCCTTTATATAAAAAAATTTAAAAATAATAATAAAAAAAAACCCCACTGCACAATCAGCATAACCACACGGCTGGAGAAAGAAAATCACTCCCAGGGGCTGACAGAGCTCTTGAGTTTCCACTTCAGCGGCCCACGAGGCAGCTCTGCTGCTGGGACTCCCGGGCCCCAGAGGTGCCAGGACGAGTGACGGAGGAGCTGCCTTGGCACAAGGCTCCCTCCAGCACAGGTCACCCTCAGGGCTGCACTGAGTGTCAGCCCACAACGCTTGGGCTGGACTGAGACCAAGGAACCCCCATTTTAATGCAGTAATCGGGGTGAATTTGGCGCCTTGGGGCCTCCTCTCTGCCCGGCCGCAGCAGGCCTTGCGGGGTGTCTGCGCTGTGAGGGCACGTTGTCCTCCAGATTGTTTTGAAACAACAAGAAAAAAGCTTATCATAATCCTGCTGGCAATTAGAGCCTGGCTGGCTGCAAAGTGCAATGCATTTATCAAAACCTCCTTTGAAGGCGCTGAGGGAAGTGAATTTGAAGCTGTTGGGGACTGCAGGAGTAAGAGAGCCCAGCTGCTCCCGGGGAGCCTGGACTGAGGCGAGGGGGCAGAGGGAGGAGGGAGAATTTCCTCGTCTGGGACACGCACGTTTTCCATCAGCCTGTGTGTGTGTGTGTGAGGATAAATAACATTTTATCTCTCTCCCTGCGTCTCTTGAAAGCTCGGCCGATTACAGCTGGCACGCTTAGGAGGCTCTTCCTGCAAACTTTGCCAAAAAATTAACCACTCCTGGAGCAATAAATCATCCCAGACCGGGCTTCTTCTGCCCTCATTCCCACCAATGTGAGAAAAACCCAAACTTAAAAATTTTTTTTTTAAATGTTGCCAGTTTCATGAATGTTGGGAGGCCAAAACTGGCACCTTTTGCCTTTTTTAAACATGCATCAGCACGAGCTTCCCAGAGGCAATTCATACACAGCAGCATGTTGAAGGGGCTCACCTGTCCTTGCCGTACAGTGAGGCTCTGGTTCAGCAGCATGAGGTGGGATTAAAAGTGTAGTCTTGTAAAAACCATCAAAAGTAACAGGCTCAGTTCCCAGAACCTCTTCCAGCACAGACTGGGTACTGGCATCTGATTAAATTCTCTAGACTCCCTTAATTTCCAACCTAGCACCCACTGCTCTCTCTGCAGCCCTATAGACCTCTGGACATGTTTTTCCCTCTCCCTGCTATTCACAATTCACAAGTCTCCTACAAGGGCAGGGGGAGGAAAAATGTTTATGATGCTCTCTCTTTTCATGTGCTTCTCTGTGTCCAGTGTGGGCATGCAACCCTTGGCCACAGCTTGGAGCAAGAGCATCTTCCCTCTGAGCACAGACTATCTCCCTGGATTTTTCTGCTGTAATGTAAGTTCTGTTCCTCCAGCAGGTAGAGAGGTGGATTAGGACACCAAACCTCCCCTGCCTTAGGGGGAAGGAGCTGAGCCCAGCCCATGGTGCACCCACCCAAAAGTGCTCTGGCTCTTTGCAGAAGCATCTTGGCACACACAGGCCTCCAGCACAAAAAAGGGGTGTCAGAATAGGGAGTAAAAACCATGGGAGAATGGGAATAAGCAGATGAGAAGGTAAAGATGCATTAAAGATTAATTAAATTGTCCTTAGCAAACTGTCTGCACAGAACAGGACCCCGTGTCATCCCCCTGCATCTCCACATCCCCTTCCAAAACAGCCTTTCTCCTCCACGAGGTTTTGTTCATCCAAAACCACTGAACAATCGTTGCCTTGAGTATTATTTTAATCATTCCCAAATGCCTTTCCTTTGGAAGATTCCTGCTGAGATCCCAAGCTGGGTTCTCCACCAGAGTAAATCAGCCCAGCTACTGTAATGGGGTTGCTGATTTACATCTCCTAGAGACCCACCCTCCTCCCAGCCAACTCCACTCCCTGAGCTCACTCTGCAGAAACCTCCTCTAAAAACCTCCTGGCAAAACCTTGCTGCGCATCCTCCCCTGCACAGGGCTATTCTTGGGATTTAAGGAATGTGGACATGATGCTGCTATGAA
This sequence comes from Zonotrichia albicollis, assembly GCF_047830755.1. NCBI lineage: Eukaryota > Metazoa > Chordata > Aves > Passeriformes > Passerellidae > Zonotrichia > Zonotrichia albicollis. The sequence continues at coordinate 1,665,293 of NC_133823.1, forward strand.
AAGGGGCACTGTACTGAGTTCATACATGGGAAGGTTGCAGGGATGAGAGCGGGGTGTAGTGGCCTTACATCTGTGACAATGTTACAGGGATGACAACGGCAAAAAAACTTTGATCAGTCCCAGAGTACAAATGCAGGTTTATATCCTTGCCATCTGGCAGAGTATCATGTTAAGAGCTGAGCAGACAACAGTGGCTGCTGCTACACAGTGTACTAAATACCAATAAAAGCTGAATGGATCTGCAATAGAGCACACTTTAGAAATAGCTGTGAAAGGAAAATCTAGGCCACTAAGTACTGTTAAAAACAATGTCCTTATATTTTTTCCCTTCCCCTTACTATTCTCCTCTGTTTTGCTTCTGCTCTTGGGATTCCTCTTCCCTCCCTTTTCCCAGCGCTGGTGGCTGCACAGAGAGGGATCAAGTGAAATGCTGAACCTAAACTGAAGGTTGTGTTCATTTAACAAGCACTGAATGTCGTTCAGGAGGGGCAGACTGGCAGCTGCCCTCACAGCTGAGGCCAATCCCTCTCCACAAATGGTGAAGCACAACATCCCCACAAATGGAGGAGGTGGCTGCAATCTCTCCTTTCCTCCTCTTCCTTCCCTACTCAGCACAAAGGCATACAGGACACACATTGACCCAGAGACCCATGGATAAAACCCTGGACCAGTGTAATCATTGTCTTTTGCACTTCTGCAGAGCTTCTTCAGCACAAGGTGCTCCAGTCATTCCCTGGGCCTTGCCCAGAGCAGCTACAAACTCCCAGCTATGATCAATCCACCACTGCTCTGCAAACATCTCCAATGCAGATGTCTCAGCTCAAATGCTTTTCACTAGAAACTAAGTGGACACACTCTGCCCTGCACTTTCCACATGCCAAAGCTCAGACACATACAGGAGTGCCTTACACATTGGTATTGAGGCTGCCAAGAGACAGACTGTCCCTCTGATGGGCATCAGGAGGGACAAAACCTTATTTCACTCATGAGTTCACCACAGCTTAAGGATATTTATCCATGTTAGGAGCAAAGTCAGCAAGAGACTGGTTCCCAGAAATCAGTTTCAACACCAAGACCACCACTCCTGCTACTTAACCTCACAGGCCACAAACCTCAGCCCAAAATATCATTCTTCACACCAAGCTGTATAAAATGTCTCAGCCACCAAATTGTCACACAGACACAACACAGAAATGCCAAGAGGGATTCTCCACTGATGCACTGCAGAAAACACCAAGGACAATGGCACATTTTCTAAGGAACCCCATGGGAACTCTTCTCTCTGCTTTGGTATGCATTTCCCATTGAATTAGTAAGAATATTAACCAGCAATTAGAAGAAAAATTTAGCCTGGCACTTAGGTCTCATTGTTACTAAGCTTTCCTATCAGGAAATACAAGGGTCTCAGAAGGGAAGCAATGGAAATGATCACTCAAAACAACTGAGCAGGCTGCTAGACTAGACACTACAGGCAGCAGTCCTGACCTGGCAGGAAAAGCCAATAGCCCTATTCTTCCTCTTTGGCATCTGTGATCCTACAATTGCTCAGTCATTCAATAAATCCTTCAGCACCTCTATTTGGTTTCATTATTTTATGGGCTTATTTCTCAGAAGAACTCACTGCGCATCATTCAGGCCAGCTTTTCATCTTCCCAAATGTGCTCAGCACCCAAGAGGCATCTTTGGAAAGCCCCAGGGGAGGTGGCAAGGACCCTGCCAAGACTCTGAGGCACTGAGCGCCTATTTCATGGCTGCCTGACTCTTCAACAGTAAGAAATGTTTGCATGATGCTCTTAGGGATGTTCACACTGTCAAAAGGGCTAGATACTGCTCTCCCAAAGTAACTTGACCCATTTAAAGAACTTCTCCAGGAAAGCCAGTTGGGTATCTCTGACATCTGCACTACCACAGCCACTCTACTAAGAACCATCCCCTTTATCTCACTATATATTTGCTGATAGCTGAGCTATGCAGTGCAGTGGTTCTGGCATCCCAGCAATGGCTAGTTATCAGGAGCAAGAAAGCACGAGGTCTGGGAACTCATTGAAAACATTCAGAGGTGATATGTGAGGGACTGGGAGAGATTAGACAGGGTTTGCTGGGGCTCCAGGAATTCCTGCCATTCAGGGGTTACATGGCAGGATTTCTTTTTTCCATGGGACAGCAGCAAGACAGAATTTCTATTTGTCTTTAAAGCTGTTTTCCCAAAACTGTCACACGTACACAGCTTCCCCTGGTTTTTCTCCAGATGGGGTACCCAGGGCAAGTCCTTGGAGTTACAATCCTCATGTGCACTGGAGAGACTCAACCAGGCTCTCATTTCACCAGGAGCTAAACTTTGGAGCCTGACTGACAGCAGCCACAGCTGCCTGCCCTGCAATTCACCACTTAGAAAGGCCTAATTAGTATGAGGTAATTAGTTTCAGGCAAAGAATGTTTGAAAACTAATCTGTGTGTGTAAGGTCAGCCATCCTACATTTTGTTCAACATACTTTATTCTTCTCTGCTGCTGAAAGAGATCCCAGAAAGATGATGTAAGACACCTAGACCAGGCAGACGCTGGAGACTCAGAGAATCAAGTGTTAAACATACTCAAATGCCTAAAGATGCAACTTCAACCCTAAAGGCTTCTGATGTAACAAGCATATAAAATGTGGAAGTTTCATGGATGATGCTCATTATCCTGAAAGCTCATCTGCCTTTCCCAAACGCCTCCACACCTAGGTTATTGCTTTTCCAGGGGAAAAACAAAAAACAACAAGGCAACACAGCAGTGATCCAGCAGAAGACAGAAGTGCTGACAACGAGCTCTGGCCAGAGCTGTGGCTGAATTCATTTGCCACTGGGCTCCTGCCCGGTCATGGGGCAGCTGTGAAAACAAGGCCATTGGGAAAGTACCACGTGAAGCCAGAGTGGAAATGCCAACACAACCCCAAAGCAACAGCAGCCAACCTCAACCACAGGCACTACAGTGGCAGCTTTCTTGCATTGTTGTTGTTTTTCCCTAAAATAGCCTGTCAGATAAACAGAGCCAGTGATTAGCTAAGTGCCATCCTCTCTGATACAGGCTTGCCCATTATCTGCTCCTGACACCCAACATGTAATTGCAGTGCAACACCCCAGCAGGACAGCCTGTCCCAGGAGGGACTGAATGGACTGACTGGGAGAGTTAAAAAACCAGGAAATGAAAAGGTTGCACTCCAGCAGGGTGAGGATGTCAGAATGGGGATTTCAGCAGCAGCAGCACTGGAGAGGTTGGCTACCTCTCAGGAGCACACCCGGATTCCAAACCTGGGTCTGGTAAGGTTTCCCACCCACAAAAATAGCCACATGCTCCCTGTCAACAAGACCTGGGCTCTTCCCTCTTTCCTTCCTGTTTATAACACATCTTCTGAAGGATGTCAGCAGAATAAACAGCTCCCTGTGCTCCAGAGACAGCCTCTGCCTCGCCAAGTGAAAAATCTCCACAGAGAAAAACAAGAGGGGTGAGGAAGAATTATCACTCTCTGGCCATCTTTTTTTAACTGCTCAAAAAAATAAAAATGAATAAATAAATAAAAAGCCATTCATTTCAATGATCCTGTTTGCCAAGCAAACATATGAACAACCTGATAAGCACAGTGGAAGAGCAACATACCAAGTCCTGTGGGCTCTGGGACAGACACAAGCCATCCTTGCCCCTGAATGCAGGACTGAGTCCCCCATAAACACGACACTGTTTAAGTGCTTGCTGCAAACAGGAAGGTATCATATTTGGGAACTTCATGTTTTCTGTGCTGGAGAGAGGAAAATATTTGGACAGAGAGAGCAAAGGGAAGGCTGTGTGTCTCCACAAGCAATGCACAAACACACTGCACCAGCTAGGGACAAATATGTACCTCCCTTTGTCTCCTGTTTCTCCCATTTTACTCTTATTTCAGCTTTTTCTCTGAAAGAAAGTTACAGTTTACCACCTGTCCAAGATGCAAGGTCAAGTTTCTCTCTCTTTTAAAAGGGAAAATATATTTAATTCCAGATCAGAGGTTTGATCATGGAGATCCATATCCTGGGACAGCAACCTGAACTCAAGATGAAGAGCACCTCACTGTCCTGCTATTCCAGTGTCTTGGCCTTTTTGGAGATATTCCTATTTACTTCTTCTTCTTATACAAGTAGGTTTGTCTCAATAAAAGTAACAAAACAATTTCAGGAAAGCTTCATTTCTCAAAAAACATTTCCATCATCTCTCACGGTAACTTAACTTTCTCTAAGTATGCAGAGTGTGAGCCCAGCTGCAATGTGTGTGTTGTGCAAACCTGGTGAGACAGCTGAAGTCAGCAGATGTGGTGTGGATTTGCAGTGCTTTCTTGGAATGAAGAACTTTGCCTTCTATTTATCACACACTTCCTTGCTAAAGAAACACTCTTAAAATGGCATTCACATTTTCAGTAAATGCTTTAGGAAAAGAAACAGAGAAGACCATCAATTACCAAGGAAAAAAACCCAAAACACTATCCTAGGCAATGGCAAAAAACAGCCTGTAATCCAAGTTTTGCTGTTACACTGACACAAAGTTGGACTCATCCTGATCTTGTCCATAACGTGACTGCTCAGTCACCCTAATTTAAACAGGCAGCACAAAGCTGTTCTCATGCAAATAATATACAAATCTGCCATGATTTGGTAATACTTAGCTTAATTTGACAGCTATTCATACCATCAGACAAGTATTGATTATAAATAAAGATAAAGAATGAGAAACTCGTGTTTAAATCCTAGGCAATTAATAACTAAAGATAGACAGAGGCAGATGAAATCTGTCAGCACATGGAAAGGATCCACTAATTGCATTGCACATAAGTTGCAAAAGTAGACAGCTTTTACTGCTTTGTTTTTCAGAAAGACAAACTTATAAGAGAGTTTAAAATTATGATGCCTACCTGTGGCTGCAGCTCCCAATTGAAGAGGAAAATGCCACATCTGCCAGGCACCTTTCAGGTGTCCTACCCCAGCTCCTCTGCTCCACAAGGGAAGTGGGACACCATCAGCACCCCCCTCATAACTGAGATTTCCCTCCTATTAGTCAGGTGACTTCCCTGTTGACTTCATTTCCTTTTCTTTAATGTCTCTAAGGTTGAGCTTTCCATTATAAGTCCATTCATATTTAATCTCTACCTCTATTTAACTTGTCAAGGCTCTAATAAATGAGGAGAGCACTCTTGGCCAAAGGTTTTCCTCTGATCTGCTTGGTCCAAACAGGCCCAAGGAAGTGGAAATATCTTGTATTTGTGGAGTTCCCAGACGAAGGAAGGAATGATGAATCTGACTCCATGTTCTTAGAAGGCTAATTTATTACTTTATGATACTATATTATATTAAAGAATACTATACTATACTATAGTAAAGAATACAGAAAGGATACAGACAGCAGGCTAGAAAGGTAATAATGAAAACTCTTTCCAGAGCCTCGACACAGCTTGGCCCTGATTGGTCAATGAGTCAAAACAACTCACATGAAACCAATCAAACATCCACCTGTTGGATAAACAATCTCCAAACACATTTCAAAGCAGCAAAACACAGGAGAAGCAGTGAGATAATATTGTTTTCCTTTTCTCTGAGGCTTCTCAGCTTCCCAGGAGAAGAATCCTGGGCAAAGGGATTTTTCCAGAAAATATGACTTTGCCAGATACAAACTCCAAATGACACAGTTGACAACTGGGAAGATGCAGCCAACAGCACGCAGGCACCCCAGCCACACAGCACACCCACCACAGAATCAGTGAGGCTGGAAAAGATCTCTGAGATCACCCAGTCCAACCTGAGACCAAACACCAGCATGGCACCAAGTGCCACATCCAGCCTCTCCAAACACCTCCAGGGATGGGGACTCCACCACTGCACCCCTTCAGGCTGAGACAGATCCACCCCAGGCTCCAGCTCCCACCCCAGCCTTGCTCAAAGGTCACTGTTAAACCCTGGGAGAAGGAAGAGAGCAGTCACAAGTGAAAACGGCCATCATGCAGGTTAAGTAAAAGCAGTTTTGAGGACTGCAGGAGGCTGAGATGCTGGGTTCACCAGTCTCCTCTCACCTTAGAAAGAGACCACTTTAGAGAGCCACTCCACATTTTTCAGGCGCAGGAACTGATCCCACTCTTTTGGCCCTCTTGGAGCTGCTTTGCCTCTGAGGCCTATTCACTAGTGCAGCTTAGGCTGGCACAAATCCCATAAACACCCATTAAATAAAAGTGTAAGACACAGGATGGCACAAGAGCTCACCCTGGCCAGAAGCACCATAAAGAAAGGCTCCAACTGCAGTGGTTGGTGCTTCTATTTGACCACACTTTCAGCCCTTTTTTCCCCTGAAACCATTGGTGTCCTCATTGCTCACAGCTCCAGGGCTGGCTCCCAGTCACCAGGACCTTTCCCTCTCTCTCTTCTATCATGCCCTGCCACAAGCCCCCACCCTTGCCCACCAGCATTGGCCATCCCCACACACCCAGGTCACACACCCAGGGCACAGCAGCCCTTCCCACCCTGTGTGTTCCATTTCTCATGTCACACCCTGCCCACCCCACCAACAACCCAGCCCCTCACGGCACACACTGCAGCAGTCCAGATCACTCTCTCAGCAGACAGAACAAAGGACAAGCCCTTCTCTGCACCAGCTGCCAGTTCTTCCTCCCCCAACCCCAACACCAGCAGACATTTATCTGAAAAACGTCACCTTTGAAGCCAAAACCCGTTTGGGGGCTGGATGCTGGGAAGAGTGGGCCTTTTCTGTCCATGCTGCCCAGACACTCCGGCAAGCAGCACTATCTCAGCTTGGCTCCCTCCTCAGCCCCAGACAAACGTGGCTTCGCTCTTGACTTGGCTATTTAAAACCAAGACTGGCACATGGCAGTTTCAGATTAACGAGCTGGAGCCATGGGGGGCGGGCGGTGTCCCTGTCCCCTGCCCAGAGCCAGGCACCCCCACAGCAGAGCTCTGGCCTCCTCCATGTCAGACCAGCCCTTTTAGTAACTGGTGGCTTTGTCCTACTGTTTAATTTAAGGAGGATCATTCCCTAAAACCCATCAGAAGCTGCAGCTGCAGGGGAGTGGAGGCTCAGCCGGATATATTGCATAAATGTAAGGGTTTATTGCATTTACACATCCCCTCTCAGCACACTTTACCAGAATAGCTCTTTATCTGCAGACATGGCTCGTTGACCCGGGCTGAGCGTGGAGCCTGCACTGAGGTGAACAGCAGGACTGAAAGCACTTGGCTCCCTGAGCTGTGTCCCTGCTCCCAGCCTGCTCCCTCAGGAGCTCACAGCTGGGCACTGAAAGCCTCCTCCATCCAGGGCCTGGCACAAAATGGGTGTTTGGTTTCATGTATGATTTCAGAGATTTTGAAATCCGAACCAAAGTGGAGCAGCAGCAACACCTGAAGTGTGGAAATTGTCTTACAAGGAAAATCTTATTTTCCTTTAGAAAACAATGGACCTGTTGGAGAGAGTCCAGAGGAGGCCACAAAGGTGATCAGGGGGCTGGAGCCCCTCTACTGTGGGGACAGGCTGAGAGAGCTGGGGGCGTTCAGCCTGGAAAAGAGAAGGTTCCATGGAGACCTTCTAGCAGCCTTCCAGTATCTAAAGGGGATTTATAAAAAACACTTTAAAAACACTCATCCCCCTTTAGATAGGACAAGGGGGAATGGCACTTTAGATTAAATGTTAGTAAGAAATTCTTTACTGAGAGGTTGGTGAGGGACTGGGACAGGTTGCTCAGGCAAGCTGTGGATGCTCCATCCCTGGAAGTGTTCAAAGCCAGATTGGACTGGGCTTTGAGCAACCTCATCTCATGGGTGGCACCACTGCCTAGGCAGGGGGTTTGGAATGAAATGATCTCTAAGATCCCTTCCAATCCAAGGCATTCTATAATTCTATGATGATTTTCAATAGGCTTGTCTATGTCTCAGGTTCAGCAAAGCCCACACAACTCTGGGAGGAACTTTACTTTCAGTGGGATAGGATTGCAATTTCTGAAGGAAAATAGTTATTTTTCCTTTATATATAATATTTATTTTACTTTATATTTTTTTCTTAGTCTCTTTATCAGAGGTAATGTAATCACAAACACAGAAAATACAAGAGTGTATATTTGTCATTCTTTGATGCCCAGGGCATTTGCAGTGATGTAAAACAGGTTAAAGCCCTGTCACATGCACACAGTAAGATTTTACACGACTGCTGTGGCATTTCCCCTAAGGTCCCAGCCAGGACCAGAGCCCCAGACTGAATGAGATACAGAGCAAACACACAAAAAGAGAGAGTATCCAAATGGACAGACCAGAAACAAAACAGGAGGATAAACAGACCTATGAAATTATTTGGCCACAATTCCACAGGAGATCAATTCTAGGGCCAGGAATCACCCCAAGGGCAAGTCACACCAAGCTCTGCACAGGTCTGCACAACTGTAAACGAGCAGACACTTTAAAATCAGACTCACTGCAGAGGGGAACATGGATTTGGGGCACCAAGAGTCCAGACACACGTGCCAGGAGCCTCCTCTTTACAGCTGCACTCCTGCTTTCTGTGGCAAATCAGAACCAAAAGAGCATCATCGGTAGATCGTGACATCATTTAATACCTTTGCATTCTTAGTGCACCTGGCCAAGAAGAACAACAGGCATTTTATGTTGATTTGGGATGCAGGTCCAGTGCTCTCAGGATTTAGCTGTACTGCAGGATGAGAAGCTTGGGGAGACCAGTGCTGGATGGAGAAAAAGAAATAGCCAGAGAGAGGATTAACCTAAACAATTGCAAGAGGACTGACAGTGATGGAGCCTGGGTGATAAAAACCAGGTGCAAAACACAAAATTACTTTAACACTCAGAAGCAACTCTAAAAACTCCACAGGAACATGGAGAGACATTTATGTCATCCTCGTGTGAGCACAAGGCAGCAACGTGCAGATGGTGAACAGCTCAGGCTGAAACCATCTGAAAGGCTGAAGTGACAGCCCCCAAAGCTGCTGGATGGGAACAAACCCAGCTACAGTGAGTACAGTCTCACAGCAATCTGTAGGCTGAAAGGTGTAGGTGAAATCTTGGTATTTCACATTTCACACCATGCAATGGATGCTCCTTTCCATGTGCCCAGCGATGCCAGCACAGCAATGGGGTGACATCATGACTCAGGTAATACCAGCAAGTCACAGCACCCAAAGAGAGGGGCTGGAAGCTGAAGGGACAACTTGCAGGGCTGCATGAACTTTTGCTCCCTCCTGATGCTGCTGGTGCACACTAAAAATACTTGGCTGTTGTAGAAGACACCTGAACGAAAAAGAACAGCATTTGTGTTCTAACTCTAGGAGCCTCATGACTGAAGTCAATGAAAAATCAGGTCTATGATCCCTACAAGACAAGCCACATCCTAGGCTAAAAAGCCACCATCAGGCCCAGCAGAGCTGAAACTGTGGACAGAAAACCACCATGACCCTCAAGCCCATCACCAGGTGCTGGCTCTTTTGTGTCCCTTCAGATTCAGATGAGGAGAACAGGCATTAAATCCACAGCAGATCTGTGGTTTAGGACTCCAGCCCTAAAAGGGAGGCTTTGCCTTACTTATTTTTACATTCCAGTCATACATAAACAAAGAATATAATCTGCTTTTGAGGATTTAAAGTCTGTGGATCTCGCTGTCCACGTTAAGGTGCTTGGCTGGTGCCACCATCAGATGTGATGTGCGAGGTTGACTTTTTTCCCTCCCCTTGTCACCACTGTATTTTCTGGAAAAATCTCTTTGCCCAGGATTTCTCTCCTGGGAAGCTAAAAAGCCTCAGAGAAAAAGGAAAACAGTATTATCTCATTTGCTTCTCCTGCGTTTTGCTGCTTTGGAATGTGGGTTGGAGATTGTTTATCCAACGGGTGATTGTTTCATTGGTTTCATGTGAATTGTTTTGACTTTTTAGCCAATTGGGGCCAAGCTGTGTCAGACTCTGGAGAGAGAGTCTCAAGATTCATTAGTATCTTTCTAGCCTTCTGTCTGTATCCTTTTTGTGTTCTTTAGTATAGTTTACTATAGTATTCTTAATATATTATAGATCATAAAATAATAAATTAGCCTTCTAAGAACAAGGACTCAGACTCATTGTTCCTCCCTTCATCAGAGGTCCCAGAAAATACAACACTCACCGAATGTTTCGGAAAGGGAGGAGCACAGGGACCAACCTCCTGCACTCAGACACCTGTGTATAGAGGCAGTGCCTTCCACCCAGGGGTTGGTTTGTAACAAGAAGAAGAGAGAGAAACTTCTCTCCAAACTCACACACCACCCGTGCAAAGGGTCAGCTTGCTTCTGGCACATAGCACACTGGATTTGGGCTGTGAAACTTCACAATGCAATATATCTGTAAAAGTAACAGCCACCAGAAAAGGAAAGAGAGAAGGTTCCTGTATCTTGCAAAACATAACTAGCAGGAATTAAAATGTAAAAGAAGCACCCTCAGGGGTCTTCACAGAAGCTGTAAACCCCAGCAAGTGTTTTGCCAGGTGTTACTGTGCAGAGCCTGCTGTTAAAGTGACTGTCAGCTGGCACCTCGCCTGTCTCATTGTCCCAGTGCCCCTGAGCCCACCGTGCAGGCAGTGCTGAGCTGGGCAGCCAGGGATGTTCCGAGCCAGCCCTGCTCAGCAAGGCTGCCCTGGCGCCAGGCTCTGAGCAGCTGAATGAAGTGTTGTCACTTCCCAGCTGGGAGTGGGGGAAAGCACGGTGCTGCTTCCTGATGCTGTTATTTTATTTTGCAGCGGCTTCCCCTTCCCGCTGTCTGAATGTCACAGATTACTTCACTGCTGTGCAAGCGGGGACGGGGGAGCAGAGGGGGAAGTGAAAAACCTGGCAAGCGCTTCTTCCCAATCTGCCAGCATCCCCGATGCCCCAGCAGCTGCACAGACACCAGAGGCTGGAAGGGATGGGGGGCAAGGTCACCTTTTGGGAAGCTGGAGCCATGCTCGGGTCAGGAACAAACCTGCCATGGTCTGCTGATACCCCCAGACCCTGCTCTCACTCCCATCCCTTTAACCCCTCTGCACTAAGGCTGGGGATGTCTTGCTGGCTCAGGAAACATAAGCCCCGGGCTGCTTTTTGGAGCCTGTCAGCAGTGCTCTTTTGTCAAGCAGAGGCCTTCCTGTCAAGTGATACAAAGTGCTTGCTCTCCTTTTCCCCTTGGGATCTGCGCACGCTTCCTCCCGCAGCAGCCCCAGCCTTTGTCAGCCCGAGGGAGCAGAGCAGCTGGCAGGACTCCTGAGAGCCTGGCAGGGACACAGGGACACAGGGACACGGCTCTGCACAGCCCCAGAGCTCACCCCTGCACGGCAGCCAAAGGGCTGGGCGGGACAGGCAGTGGGAATTGGGGACACCAGGCTGGGGAATGGCAGAGATCACCAGAGAGGGTGATCAGAACAAGCACAGCCACCCCGTGATTTCACACAGGGTACAGAGAGCTCCTTCCCACAGCAGGACTAAGGGTCCAGCCAGGCATGGAATGGAGCTCTGAGAGAAATAACAACAATAAGAAACAAAAAAGATGTGGCGTGATTTCCCCAATGAAACAGCAGTGAGAATGTCAGGTTCTCCACCACTCAGAAGTCTCTTCCACCAGAGCATCCTTGCCTTCACTCATCTCTGAAATTTTACCTAGCCATGGCCCTGTTTTGGGGAATTGACTCCATGTCTGCAAATTGACACAGCTGGGGTAATTAACACAGCTGGGGGAATCTAACACTGAGCTACAATGCTGTCACTATCAGCTAGGTCATACTCTCTTTCTCTTGCTGCTTGCTTTGGTGGAAGCTCTTCCCTCTGTGCCTTGGATTTGTAAAGCAGGGACAAGGGTGCCAACTACCTCTGTAAAGCATTTTAAGACTTCACTACAAGGTGCAACACCCACTAATTTCAGCAGGACTGCTGTCTGAAAAAGGCAGCACTCAGCTCAGAGGGTAACCTGAGGCTACTAAAGTCATCCTTCATTTTCAGGCAAAAAGAAGATATAAATAAAATTATTCTGCTTAATCTGTTCATTCTGAACAAGATGGAAAGGAAAGATAATTAAACAGCAGAGATTGGGGCAGCATGGAATGCCACCTTGACTGTCTTGTTTGCAGGTTCCCCATATAATTGTCATGTCAGAAACAACTGTCATACCTACAACATCGAGTAAGAGTTGTGTACCAGGAGCAATTAAATTTAAAACATCTGCGATTTCTAAGCTTAGAGAGCACATTGAAATCCCTGCAGAAAATGCAAAAAGTCAGACCTGATGGCAAAATTAGTGTCCCAAGAAAGCCTTTTCTGATTGCAATGGAGGCCCTGAATCACATTCTCCCAGAGAGGAGTAGATCAGGGCAGGGCAGCAGCAGGTGGGACAACTTCTCCCCATGGCAGTACCAGCTTGTGGAGGCTGCAAGTACCAGCTTTGAACACTGCCAGCTCCAGGCCAGAGCACAGATAACATTTGGTAGTGCACAGCACTGCTCCAGAGTAATTCAGGCTAGGAAGCTCCCACCAGGACCCAGCCAAGCAGAGTTCAAGCACACAGGTTGCACTAAATCCCATGTCAACATGCAGCCTCAGGCTCTGATGTCTGGGTTGAGCAAGTGTAACTCTCCACTGATCCCTGGGGTGGTGGGAAAACACTATCCTCACATCCCTCAAGGCACAAAGAAAATCTTTTCATTCCCCCTTCTTTTTCACCCCTTAAAGTGATGGCATTCCTCACCAGCTGTAATCAGCACGCACACTCTCCCAAAGTGCCATTTAATACCGTCACACAAAACTGCTGCCTGACCCACTTTGGGTTATTATGTGCAATAATTATAAAGGCACCAGAGTCCCGGTCTGCCAGGCTCCAGGAGGCTTTCTGCAAGGGCATTCCCTCGATTCTCCCTTCCTGTGGACTCTCAGCTTTGTGCCTGAGAGATGGACAGCATTTCTCTCCATCACATCCACCCCCACCTCCGCTTAATTTCATGCTTGGACTGTGACTACACTAACAGGGCATATCGAGTTTCTCCCTCGTACACTGATTAAACCGACATGGTGCTTTGCACAGTCTTTCACAGGCTCCTTATCTCACTGACACGAGGGAGGAAAAAGCACAAGGACAACTCTGAGCAAAGCAACACTGTCTCCTTTCCTGGCACGGGCAGAAGCCTCTTTGGGAAACGCTGAGCACCCTCTGTCAGGAAGCTGAGAGGGAAAATCTACGACAGCTCAAGGGCTTGTCAGGGCAGGCTGCTCCTGCTACATGGGAAATTCTGGAGGGCTCTAACAGTGTTTTGCAGCCTTTTCACTGTATTTTTTGAGGAGATGGGCAGAGATCAGAGGCTCAGAGAGGTGGTGTTTCAGAAATGACTTCAGGGAGCCCTGCAAGAGATGCCCAGGGATCATGGGCATGCTACCTCAGGGCATGCTTATGGCAGCCAGAGTCGTGGCTATGGTTGCACAGCACTGAAGCTACAGCTGAAGGACCATCACTTTCCATCAGTCTGAAATTCACCAGCTCAGTGTTACCCAAATTATTTTTCCCAATATTGCCTCGTCTTCCAGGCTTTGGTGGTGTTGTAACCTAGCAAGCTCACAAAGCTTTTCTGTCTTGCTTCAGGACTAAAAAAAATACTTAAAAATATGAAAATATGAAAGATTTTAATCTACTCCCATTTCTTTGATTTTTCACAAGGTCATAAAATAAGGGAATATTCCAAGAATAAAAAAAGAAGGGAATAATTAGAGGAAATTGCCAACATGCCAGGTGGCAGAGCCATGGATAGAGGCATGAATGGAGAACAGCTCTCCTGGCTCTAGGGCCTTGAATCACTCCAAACATAAGACATCCAGAGCAGCAGAAGACACACCAGGTCATCCATATGGAGATGGCACATGGGACCCTGAGCCTATGGAATGCCTACAGCCCTGCAGGATAACAGAGCCTTGGGAAAAGGTCCCCATGTACCAGTGACCTGTGCTCAGAAAAGCAAATAACAGCCAGATTTGCCCAGTGAAGCACAACCTATCAAAGACTCCATTTGACAGGCTCTTCAGGCAGCAATAGAGCAACAGGGGCACACACTGTCAAATAATTTGGTCCCAAATCAAAGATTTCATCAATCCTAGGATTTGAAGCTCTAAGAGGCCTTTGGAAAAAGCATTACTTTGCTTTTCTCTCCTCTCTTGGGCTTGAGCCAACTACAAAACTGCTTTGGTACCTTAAGACAGACTTTTCACTCCTCGTGGGCTTGTGAAGCACTCACAGCTCCTTTCAGCTCCTACTAGAACCATTCAACACCTTTGCAAGTTCCTTGGTTTCTCAAAGGAGCCAGCCCAGCATCTGCAGAGCCAATTACAGGAAAGCACAACACAAGTATAAAAGAACAGACTCTGTTTCCAACCCACACATCAGAGGCTTTCCTCAGAGAACCTCCCAATTCACCACAGGCTTACTGGCTGCCTTCAAATCTCCTTGCCCACAACCCTTGCAAAGAGGGCAGCACCTGGAAGAGGAATGGGAGCTGACTTCAGAGGTGGATTGATTACCTGGGCACACCTGACTGATGGTAAAGGTACCAGCCCAGATCTCAGCTTTTCCAGCAAACCCTTTGTCACAATAAGCTGCATTTGAGAGAGACTTGTTCTACTCACACAGACCCACAGGTGACATGTGCAGTTTAAAACGGGCTGTTTTCAGGAGCATATTTCCTTGTTTGGCTTGGTACCATAGAATTGCTGCTGATACCACAGCTGACAGGAGCTGGGCTATCATTACAGATAGATGGTCTGCTGGAAAGTGCTTTCACACATGCACACAAACACACACACACACACACACGTGCAGTCTGAGCTTGGCTGGGCTGGTTCAAACACCACAGCACTTATTGCTCCTTGAGGCCCATGAGTTCACTTCCAGGCTCCCAGCCAGCTTGGAAATCACATCACCCAAGTGAGCAGCAAGGTTGTGAGGAGACATTTGTCCAGAAAAAAACAGCTCCCGAGTGCTGTTCCCCACTGGACACATCCCAGCAACCCTGAAACCAAGACAGTAACTACTCAACACTTCAGGGACTATCTTTGGTGAGGTCAGCCAGAAATGACTGCCCACCATCACCAGTGACAGGGCTGCCATGCTGGGGATAAAGGAGAAAGTACCTACCAGGCTTGGCTGTTCTTTGCAGGGAAGCACAAAAATATTTAGATATGTTCTAGTGCTTTTCTCTCAAGTGAAAGGGCCAAAGAAGCATAAAAAGGGTGTAAATCATTTATGCTGTCTAGAAAACACAGCTGAGCACAGGGCACCTTTCAAGGACCTCCTTGCAAGCACCAGCCCAGGGGACAAGGGCAGGATACCAGGCAAGCAGAGGATGGCACACTGAAAAGGCATGGAGCAACAGTGGGTGGCTCCATGTGGTCCAGAGGGCGCCTCATTTTCTGACATGCTTCTAAAAGCGCCTGCAAACCACCACAGGTGTCTTTACTGCAGCAGAGTAACACACACTGGGCAGACAGCAAGGCAGAGAAAGGAGTCTCAGAGATCAATATTGATACAAGGCCCTTTCCCCCAAATCGTGCTGGCCCTTCAAAAACCCTTCCCACTCTGTCCTCCCTCTCCAGCACCTGGTCCATCTTTTCAGCTGGATCACAGCAGGGTGAGAAGTGGTTCTGAGGCATGAGGGGGATGAGGCCACCTTGTCAGGCCAAATTCAGATACCTCACAAGCACATGCCATCATTATACAAGGGAATGAGGATTTGGCCCTTCATATGGGGCTGAAGTTTGTGCTAAAGACGAGGTAAAGTCAGGGCAATCCCCTCGTTCATCACGGTGTAACAATCAGCATGAAAACACAGCTATTGATAAAATCAGGTTTCCCATCCCTTCTTGTGCTTCTCTTGCTTTAATTTTTGCTGATAAGAGGTAGCTCATTATTTGGGGGGAAGGGGAGGCTGCCTGTGTTTTTTTCCCATTAAACTGTGGCAGCGGTGTGCAGAGAAGCACAGCACTTCCCCTCTCTCACCGGGTAAGCTGCAGCACAAAGGCTTGGGGCTGATCTCACATCCTCTGCAACAATTAAAAGTCAAGGCCAGCAGCACAGCCAAAACTTGACACGCTCTTTTAGAGAACAAAGGTCACTAGATTGAAGTCTTCACTCCCTGCTTTGGCCGCAGCAGCATGAAACATCCTCTTCAAAATCTAAGGCAGTTGAATCTTTATCAGGTGATGATGGCTTTTTGGAGAATAAAGACAACTGACCTCTGTGTCTTCCCTCCTACTGTTCCACAAGAAACCTTCAGGCTGCCTAATTAGTATAAATCATTTTCCAGCAAGTGCTCCTGCCCCATGGGGGCCTCATCAGACACCAGGTCCAGAGATAAAGCTCCAATGACGGCTGAAGGGAGCCAGGAGCTGGATGGGCACAGCCACCACTGGCTCCAGCTCTCCCAGGAGCTGCACAGGCTGAGGTGCTCATGCAGATGTGCAGGTGTGACCTCCCCAGCCAGGAGACAGGGGCTGGAGAGGACAGCAGCTGGGCAGGAAATGAGCCAGAGAAAGGCTGCGTTAGAAACCGCAGCACTCTTGGTGTTTTTGCACAAATAACGCTTTTTGGAAGATTAAATGAAATAAAAAGTCATTACATGGTTAAATGGCTAATTTCATGGCTGCAGTCATAAAGCTGACAGAAGCCAGAGCAGCCACAGGGAGGCCCTGTCCCAGCCTGACAGCATCAACACCCTCTCAAGAGTGAGGCTTCGGTCAGTAATTTGGTTTGGGCTAATTGAAAATCAATCCTCAGAGCATGTTGTCTGGTCAGCCCTGGAGCTTCACTCTTGAAAGAGTCCAAAAGAGAGACTCAGCCATCTTCTTGCTCATCATGGGGTAGGACTAAAACCCATTTTTGGAGGTCCTCCCTGCTTGCTGTCCATTCTTAATGCTCCTTGCTTTGCCCAGCACACTGAAATCCTTACACAATCCAAAAGTAACCTCCAATTCAAGGAGATTTTGTGTGGTTGGTGAACAAGGTCTAACATGATCCCAGTTCCACCTTATCTGGTCAAAACAAGGATGACTCAAGAGGAGAACCTACAGTGGTGGCCTGAAATTGCCATGGGTTTCATCCTACTCCTTCCACTGCCTCAGGCAGGCTCTGGGAGTTCAGGCTGACTGCATTTCCCCACACACTTCAGTTCACTTCTAGCACAGATTTTGTTCCAGCAGAGAGCCTTCCCAGCATCTCTCCAGCAGACAGGGAAAACCCCACTAAAAGGGTTATTTTTAGGTGCTGTTTCCTCCTATCAATCTGAAGAGCAAGTGGCATTTCCCTATCATTAGCCCAACAAAAATAGAAAGCACAAGGCACCACAGTGTCAGACCTCTCACTTCCATGAAGAACTGAGTCCTGGGCTCTTCCACACTCAAGCTCAGATTGCAAAGATGAAACCAGGAAACTCCCAACAGCACCACAAAACCATTTGTATGCCCCTATGAACTTGGAGACTGCAGCACTAAAGCAAAAATCAAACTGACTCCTTCCTCTCCTCGCTGTGCAGTCATTGTGATGTGGTGAGAAGGAAGATTCAGACCATCAAATCACCTGAAATTATTTTGTTGCATGACTTTTCAGCAGGGCAATGAGTCTGATTGGCCCAAAGAAGAGTGAGATGGCAGCAGCCAGCCAGCAGCAGGGAAGGATGGGGGAAAGAAGGGCCTCCAAAACAAAACTCAATGGAAAATACCATTTTTATATGAAACAGCCTCTGCTGACAAATAGTTCTTTGTCCCAACACAGAGCATGCTTCAGGCATGAGTTGCTAAGACAGAATTTCCCCCGATGCAATTCCCTGCTCAAGATATGCTGCAGAAGCCAGTACTGCCTCCACGTGCCCTACCTGCTCTGGGGTTAAGATTAATCATTTCCAGCCATGTCCTTACATAAATAACTCCTCCATTTTCCACTTTTGCTAAGACAAACCCAAAACCTTCCTGCAGTCCCACTGAAGTGAGAGGGGCTGCACTGCTGGGACTCAGGCAGAGCCACTCTTCTCCTCAAAGCCTCACCTGTGTTAACTGAGGCTCAGAAAACATTTGATAAAATATAATGTAGCTCTGATCAGGCCACAGTAATTGACACCTTAAATTTCAAGATGAAAATTAATTTTTAACAACTGTGTCTACATCTTAAGTGTGGGGGGAAAAAATCCCAAATTTTTGTCAGTTTTCTTTCATGGGATATGAATGACATCCTAAAAGATGAATTTCTAGAATAGAATAAATTGTATTTTAACTCTGTGATCAACTCAATACTGTGAATATTATTCCCAGAAAACTGGAGTCAGGTTTATCAGACATTTAAAAAATAATAATAATCTCTCCTCTTCCTAAAAAAAACAGTGATTAAAAATAATTGATAAAGAAGTTATAATGGATGAACACACATATGCATTCACCCTGCTCCTTACTAAGCACAGCTCCTAACAGGAGATAATGGAAGCTGCTTTCAAATGAAATGTCTAAATGGGCCTAGAGCTTGTTTTCTCCAAACTCAGCCAGGCATTACTGCTGCCACAGCCACTTTCAATCAAGCTTTTACTGCAAAGGAAAACAAAGGAAGAAGTTAAATCCATGGGAGATTTCCAATGAATACTTAAAAATCTTTTCATGGGACAGAGTGAGGGAACTCTGTACCAGCAATGACCTCAGAAATCTTGTGAGTTCACTCCATTGCAGGCTGTTCCCTCTCTCCCCTAGATTTTAATTAGCTAATTCAAGGCCTTGTATGGAGGAGGAAAGAGTAGTGCTTAAGCAGCAGAAAGTTCAGCTGAATTTGCTGTGTGCTCGGAATTTAACAGACAAACACCAAGATCCTTTTGGGAACTGTCATTTCCCACAGTGAAAGGCGGACACACGGCCACCTGGAGCCTTTCAAAGGACCAGGGACACGGAGGGTGTCTTCTCCTACCAAGAATTTGCTGAGATTTGTGTGCCACCCTGCACCTTCCTTGGGGAGAGCTGTCCCCACGCAGATCTGTGCCTGTGCACACTCACAGCACACACCCGAGGCATTCTCCCTCCCGAGCCTGTTTCTCCCCCACAAGCTCCTTTCACCAGCCTGAGGAACAAAGCCAGCAGCTGAAAGATCCAGCAAAAGTGCCTTGTTACACAGAAGAAAGAGATACTTTAACTCAGCTGTCAATAAGTTTTGCCCATTTACATGTGTGCGGAACACTTTGAATAAATTACGTTTCCAGGATTTAGCTCCACGACAGTGGCCTGACAAAAGGGGACTTACAGCTCCAGGGGAGAGGAGGGGGACGAGGGGGAAACACATTCTGCTCAAGACAAAATCCCTTCCAGAACCGTGAGGGCAAACTGGGTTGGCATTTTCCTTTGATGAGCACAGCTTTTACATCACTTGCAATCTATTTTCAGCCACATTTTCTGCATTTGCATCCAGCACAGTCACTTCCACATATGGTCTCTGTGGGGGTGAGGATGGGATGGTTTTGCTTTTTTAATTACAGACACAGCAAAAGTAAAAACAATGGGGGAACCATAGGGTGCTGCTGATGTCAGGTGGAGCTGTGCCCCTCCGGGCACCAGTTTTACTTGGAGAGTGAAATCTGCTGTTCCAGCTTTTAGCAGAACCAGCAGCCAACAGAAGCACTTGCAAGACACTGGCTGGGGTTTGTATCTTATTTTAAATATGCACCCAGGTGTCCCCAGGTGACTACTCTGAAGAAAATTGCCCTGTGGGGAGTGAAAGAGAGGAGGGTGCAGGCTGTTACATCACCACTGGGCAGGAAAAGCAGATTTCTCATGGACCAGTCCTCCTACACCACAGGAATCACTTCTGCATCTTCCTGAGCATGACACCCTAAAAAGGAAAAACTCACTGGGGTAAAGCCAGTGGGATTATTATGAGAAAAAATAGGAAATTAAGTTTCCTGCTTATTGGGAGAAGACTACCAGATAGAAAAGTCTCACCTCTATCCTTGACTTGCCTGCAGGGAAATAATCACACAGAGAGGTGCTAGAATGGATTTAACCAAGCACAGGTTTGTGCCCCCATAAGAGATCCAGCAGAAGGAGCTCCCAGCTCTGTGCCAGGCAGGACAGACCATGTACCCCAATGGTACATGCTGATCCTCACATCCCTCAAATTGTAATGCCATGAAATAAAGCCTGGCCGCATTCCAGGACTGCACTGGTCACTGACTTTAATAAAAACAAGTGAAGTAAGATAGATCCATGAGGCTGAAAGTCAGGCAGGTTCCCCACAAAAACAGCAACTGGAAATATCCCCAGCTGACAGGCTCCGCTGGGCTTTGATGGCAGCAGCTTGGGATGGGCAGCCAGAAAGACCTAAAAACTACCCAAAACCTCCCTCCTCAAAGGCAGCAAACACGAATTCCTGACCTCCCTGATATGAAAACCAAATACACTGAAAGCAGGAGAAAAGGAAACCACCGACATCACAGCTTCGTGTGTAATATCAATGGGAACACGCAGAACCTTTCTTCACTGCTTCAAACAAATTAATGACTCATTCCCTTTGCAGCAGCAACCCTCACAGCCACTGCCAGCCAAAGAAACAACGTGGAAAAAAGAAAAACTCATGTCTATTAGGTGAGTTCTCTGCCCCCAGAACACACCAGCAAAAGGTGCTTGACAAATGATCCTGCAATTTTCTCACAGTCCAAAATACCCTCTCTGCAATTACCACCTGGAGCCAGTAAAAACCACTGGCAGAAGTGTGCTGATTTCCATGCTCTTAATCTTATCTGTGGAAGAGGATCCAGGGCATCAACTTCACTGATGTTTCCAGGAAGAGGAGCCCTAATCAAGCATTTCTGCCCATGAATAACAGACAAGGAATGTCTCCACTTGGCCAGCAGTAGCCTGTGAAAAATTAAAAAAACATTGTAAAATCAGCTTTGGAAGCAGGGAGAGCTGAGGGGTGATTGCTGTCTTATCTCCACCAGTCCAGATGCTGGAAGGGCAAGGCTGACCCACAGACACTCACTCTGAGACAGCCTGACCAAATCCACAACAGAACAGGTCTACGATGCTGGGTGGACATCACCCAAAATGGGGTTTCTGCTAACAGGTGCTTGGGTTTTTGTCTTTAACAGAGTTGTAATAATCACTGATTTTCTCAAAGCTTCAGCTGCTGTGCAGTGCAGAAATTACAGCCAAAAAACACCCATGTTGTTCAGAGAACTCTGAACATGCACCAGAAACAGTCAGTGGATCAGGTATGAACTGAGACTAACCAGACCCTTTAGCTCAGGAAGGCACCAAATGGGCCAGATTGACTTTTACTAGAGAATACCCCTGAAAAAGAAATGCAAATGTTAACAAGTCCTTTTTCATGCCAGCTGGGTCTGCTCATTCCCAACCAAACCCCCAGTCCTGCATGCTTAGCAGAGAGTGCTGCATCTGCCAGGAGCAATTACTGATGCTGGAGTGCCTGCTCCTAAACAGGTAAAGTCACTTCCAAGGCACACGGGCATGCAGGTTTAGCCATGGCACTTTCTTAGAGACCTGAGCACAGCAAAGGGTCAGCAGTTCTCTCTGGAAGGCTGTGTTGATATCTGCTGCAAGATAACACAGCCTGAAGGCAAAGGAACTTTCTTATTTTCTAGGCTCGTTATCAGTTGTTATTGTAAGCAGAGCAGTACTTTGTCAAATGCCCCCTCGTTCTGACCTCCCCATGGGCAGGACCCACTAAAATCTCAGGGAATGTGAAATAATCATTAATACACTCTCTGGCAGTGCTAATAAATCGTACAGCTCAACGTCTTTTAACAAAGCCATAAAACTCTACCAAAGACACATCAATAAACTGCACACTGGAGAACCATTCCACCCCCAGCCTCTTCCCTCGCATTCCAAAACTGCAGAAAAGCAGCAGTGACGTTGGCTCCATCCTCTAATCCCCAAATCCCTCAATTACACCAAGGGAGCTGTAGATAACACAGATTTAAAGACCTAAAAGGAAGCTTCTTTCAGAGGTAGAAGAAAGGTGTTGTATCAACAATCCTGGGTAATGGATTCGTTTACTGTGACACTTCTCCCTGTGCAGACAGACAGGCAACACAATGTCTACAGACATTATGCCTCCCATTCAGAGAGGAGTTTGGTGGTACCTGAGCCTTCTGCAACGAGCTGAATCTCAAGCCATAAGGAAAAGTTTTGCCTGTGTAAGGAAATGGGCTGGCTCACATACTAATCCTTCAAACTCTCACTGAAGCCTGAGGGTAAATTCGCATATATTGGCTTTAAATTAGCCCTTCCTTTTCCACTTCGAAGAAGCCATTCCTGATTGACACCAGAACATGCTCAAAACCAGATCCCATCAGCCCTCCTCCACCTCTAACTTCAGACACACAGAGCAGAGGCACCTGAGGGGTCCCTCATCTCTCTTTGCAGGAGGAAAATGTGCTTTTAGGCCATGAAGCATCTCCATCTCACACAGGTAAAGAGTGGGACAAACAAATCCTGTTCTGCAGCACAGCAGGGGCTGGATGAGCTTTTCTCCCTCCCATTGTTGAAGGGACCACTGGGGTTCTGCACGGAGCAGTTTCTGCTGGTGGCTTTTTCCAACTGCTGCCACAACTGGATGCCCCCTTTCATGGCAGTGGGGCTCCAGGCCATGGTGTCCACCCTTTGCAGCTCACATGAAGCAGGAGCTGCTCTATCAGCCCTGCATCAGGCCATGGTGGAGGCCACCAAGTCCTCTGTGTGCGTCACCAGCCTTGTCAGCAAGGGCAGCACTAACCCAGAGAGGAAAGTTTTGCTTCCAGCTCCCGATCCACCACCCACAACTCCTCCTCCTGAATCCAGCTACAGTCCCTCTGCTAGGACTCTAAAAAAAAAAAAGTTGTTTTCAGGGTCACTGTGAAATGATGTTGTTTTCAGCAAGCAGAACTGCCTGAACCTAATTTACTGTACATCCTGTCTGTACTTCACAATGAAAACACCAGGCAAGGCTGCAGGTCAGACCTCTGAGCCCCTCCTGCTTGTGATGCTAATTCCTGCATGCTGATGAGAAAGCCCCAAGGGCTATCAATCCTTCCCTCCCTGGGGTATGAACTGATCACCAGGAGGAAGGAAAACCACCTCTTCCCTTAAATGCATATAGTATTACACACACAGGAGCAAGGAGCCTGTGTGTGAAACATCCAGACTCAGCTGCTTTGTGGGCAGCGACCAAAACATTTCACAGGAATACAGAGCAATGTTCTTGGATGTTTGACTGCAATGCGTCCTCAGGCACACCTGGCAGGGAAGAGCTGGGGCTCTGGGTGAGAGTGACTGAGGATATTAAGCAGCTATGGAGTGAGATAGAGCTCATCCAGCTCTAAAATCTCATTGAGGAGGGCAAAAAGCTCAGTGGGAATTGCCCATTATTTTAACCTGTAGGCTTTAATTACTGGCACTGCATGCAGATATGCATGAGCTATATATGACTATGGCAGCATCACCATTAGCTATTCCAGGAACTTAAACATGGCCAGGACTCAGCTCTTGGGCACATCTAAATTGAGGTGTCAAACTCCCATTACAGCCTGCAGAGAGGTGGTCAATTCTGGCTCCATGCCCTACTTGCCAGCACCTCCATCAGCTCTGATGGCAGCTCAGACAGCTACCCATAAATGATTTTATCCATGAGCTGAGCACTTCTCATGGTGCAGGGCAGCATTCCCATGCCTGGTGGGGTGAGCCCCATGGAGAGGACAGAGGGGTGCTCTGCAGCCCCTTCCCCACTTGTAGCCACCTCCTCACAATGCAGAGGCTCCCTGCCCACCCACAGGCTCCAGGCAGCAGCACAGCTGGATCAGAAAATCATCTGCAGAGCTGCAGCTGCCATGGGATCAGCTCCACCTGAGCAGGAGCACAGGAGGGAGCCCAGCCCGAGGGTTCCTCTGCGCTGTCCTGATGCTCCCTGCAGGCAGGAGGCACCATGAGAGCGCAGGCAGCGAGGGGAGCCCTGTGGGCAGGCAGGACTTTTCAGAAATGCTTTTTCATTCTCACTAAATCCTCTATCCAAACCTCTCCCTTTTGCTAAAAGTCTTTGCAAACACCAGCAAAACCTTTCCCGTTAATCTTTCTCCATCTGGCTAAAACAACACAGACTGTCTGTCTCCAGGGAAGGCTGTCACAGGATATGGGGGAGGAATCTATCATTTGTAATGTACGGAAATATAACTTACATCTATCAAAGGCATTTGCTGCAAAAAAAAACAAATATGCAGCAGAGATTGGGAGGCCAAAGCCTCACTGCCTTCAAGCTACTGTGCTCAGCAATGGTGTGAGCAACAGCCTGAGCAAACCCAATTAATTTGATTTGTAGATTGCATAGATTAGCAATTGTGTTCCAGTGGTAAATCCCACAAGGAGCCCCTCTTGCTTACATTTCTGTACAGCTCCTCATTTGTTACCTGAATATGTAAAGGCACCTATCTAAATCCCTTCCATTTCTTTACTGCCAGGCATGCAGCCCTGGCTTCCAACAGCACCTTCCCACCAGGACCTGTCCAGATCTCTGCACATTTTAGTTCTGAAAACTCTCCAGTGTCTGTGTCAGGAATATAAGCAAAAACCTTGACCCTGAGGCACTGAGGGGCTCAACAGAGCTGTTTACAGCAGTCTGGAAAACAACTGAACTGTCTGCAGGACACTATTTGTGATGGGCTCCCCTGCAGCCACAGCCACGCCAGGGCTTCTGCACCCTCCAACACCTCTGCCTTGATCCAAATTGAACATTCAAAAGGTCCAGATTCAAATGTGAGACCCTCTGCATGATAACAACCCAAAAGAGGGCCATCTAAGCAAATAGAAACACCTCAGTCTGAAAACCGGAAAATGGTGTATGACCTATTAGAGTGAAAATTATTCTTTCAGCTTTATGAGCAGTTATCTCTCAAGTAAAAATGCCTGATGAAGAAATATACAGTCAAAGCTGCATGAGATTCTAGTAACATTTGTTTAAAGCCAGAGATGTCCCTTTAAAATGAGGTCTGTGAAGCTGGGAAGAAAAAAAACCAAAACAAACAAACCAGTGAGGACAGAGGGGTAGTGAAAGCTTTTTTCCTAGTTTTTTAGTACTCTCTCTACTAAAGAAACATGTTCTGCTGGTTAAAATAAGAAAAGCAAGATTCTACTGATATTGACTGGATTTCAATATTTCTAAAAACATGAGCACTTCATAAATACACTGAAATATTCTGTCATCGCCAGACAGAACATGCCAGTTTTCTATAAATATAGACATCTGGCAGTGGTTTCTTCTACTGCTATATATTTCTGGTGTGAAGAATGCTGTTTTGTAAGCAAATGCATGTTGGAAATTAATTTCATATGGGACAGGTTACATTAAAGAGCAAGAAGGATTTGCTGGGCAGAAGCACATAACAAAACCAGTGTTCCCAACCAGTGCTGCTGACCCTCTCTGTGAGGTTGCCTTCACAACACTGCAGGCATAAAAAATGTTCCTCCAAGCAGTGCTGTGAAGCTTAATTAAAGCATGCCCACAAATTGCATTGAAATTTGAAAAGGGCACTTAGTTTGGCATTTTAATTCCAGCCATGGTGAAACAGCACTGACAAAACTATGAATATTAAATATCAACAAGAAAGAGCCTGCTTGGTACAAACCACCTGAGGGGTACCACAAGCAACAGCCAGGTATATAAAACCCAGTGCTGTAGGGCTATGCCATGACTTTTAGTCTTTCCTTTTTTTTTTTCTTTTTGTTTTTAACAGGATTTCCAGTCATATCTATGTCCTAATCTGACCCATGGTACAACCATCCACAGAGTTGCATCAGACAGAGGGCAGGGAGAAATTCCTTCTTGTGAGGGCAGTGAAGCAATGGAACATGTTCCACATCTCTGGAAGTGCTCAAGGTCAAGCTGAGGAAGGTGTCCCTGCTTGATTTTTAAGGAGATGATTTTTTTTAAAAGTGATTTTTATGGAGTCTTCCAAACCAGTCCAGGATTCTATGATTCCACAAAACTGGGGACACACAGGGTCATCACAAAGAGGTGAGGACAGGGGGAACACCTCACTTCACTAAGGGCTCAGCTGGGCTGAAAATATCTCACCCCAATATCTCACTCTAAGGGTGACAGAAGATCTCGCTGTGTTTTCTGTCCACATCTGCTTTGCTCTATGAACTGCCTATAACAAAGTTATTAGCATCAGCAGATAGATCAATTTCTGACTGGAAAATTTTCCCTTCTGGTTAACATAAGCCAAGCATAAACACTCCCTCAGAGGTTAACAAAAGCCAGCAGCCCAAACAGGGACAACTCTGCAAGAAAAGGGGAGTGGGAGTCAGGGGGAAGTTGAAAAGACAATTAATCACAGGTTTTCATACACCTTAACACATTCCTGCCAGTGATCAGGCATTTAGTGACTCTGTATTGCTCCTCACCCCCTTTAAACCCTGTTTGGGGGAAATATTTTCCAAGTGGAGACACCACAACAGATCCCAGAGCCATCCTTGGCATCCAGCCCCCACTGTCCACCTTCCCCACTCCCTTCAGTAAACACCACTAATTCCCCAGCTCCATCAGACCTTTTTTTCCCTTCCAAATCAGCCTAAAAGCATTTTGGTACCAAAGACAAAAAGAAAAGCAGGGAGGACCCACTAAACCACAGCGTCTCCAGACAGCTCTCAGCGCCTGTCAAATGCTTGCTAAAAAATCCAAATAAAGACAAACACAAGTAGCCTTGATATCTTGTGTTATCTTTGCAGGCTGGCTGCTGCCTTATCAGCTCTGACAGAACCCAGCATTTAAGAAAAATTCAGGAGTCTTTGGGTGGAAGTTAGTTCCTAAAAAAACACGCAGCCAAATTGCTGGAAGTTGGTACAAGAGGAGAGGGTGAGTGGGTAAGAGACAATCTGAAAGGCCCCACTATGGTTTTGCTGTTCCTCCCAGGAAATCCACTGCCATGTAAGATTTTCAATTATTTATTCCATAATTCACCCTGTACATTTCACATCCACTGCACAGGCCAAGAGCTACAAGGGTGAACAATGGCTCCAAATGCTGCTTGCTCACATTAGGAATGAGAATGGAATGGAATCAGGATAGAACCCAGGCAAAGCCAGCAGCTCTTCATAGCGGATTTTTCAAGCTCATCAGAAACGGATGAAGATTTTCTGATCATAACTAATGCTGGTCTTAATGTGCCACTGCCCTGATGGGGAAGATAAAGATGTTTTGTCCTCATTATCACTTATAAAAAAAGATGCTCTCTTTTTGGATAAAGTCTCTGTGGAAGGATTGGGATGTTATGGAGAACTTTTTCATGAAAAGCAAAAGTTCTGTTTGCTCTCACACATACCTCACTGTGCCATTTTGGCAGCCCCCTCACACAGGGGTTGGACTTCTCCTATGCAAAGGTGTGAAGGTCCTGCTCTTGAAAAAGTTATAAAATAGTGATAAACCACCTTTGCTTGACGTTAATTGATGGGTAGAATGAGTTAGCAAGAGAGGAGCTGTCTCAAAGCCAAGGGCTGCTTTTCAGAGTCTCATTTGTAATGTGACAGGGGAACAGCTGGGGGAAGGAATCAGCCTCTTGTCAACCCCAGAGGGAAGGACAAACAGACAGACATTCCCTGGGGAGCTGCCCTGGCGTTACAAGCCCTTCTGACAGAGGGTGAGTGGCTCTCTGCCTCTGACCTGACCCTTTCTCTCCCAGAGAGTCCTCACAAGTCTTCCTAAACAGCCAGCAAAACCTGACGTGACACAGCTGGGCTCCCAAAATAACCCCTCTTCTTTATTTTATTTTATTTTCAGTTTTTGCCCAAGATAACACTGCAAGGGAGGCAGAGGAACAAAGCAAAGGGAACTGCAAGAGTGGAAGATCTCAGCAAGTATTTCTTTAAATACAAGAAATTTCCAGGTGTTTGAAGTATGTGCCCAAACACTTGGGAAAATGGTGTTCGAGAACAGAGACTTCTCCAGTTGCAAAAGTGCATTGAAATCCTTGGGTTTGGACCTCCCCTTGTGTGCCTCCACATGGGTTCAGTGGATCCAAACTGGGATGAATTCAAATAGATGTGTCATACACTGTTTTCCGTGTTTTATTTGACTTTAATTACTTCTTAGCAGTACTGCTGTTTGAAAAAAAAATCTTTCTCAATTGAGGGTGTTGGTTCTGCCTAGGGCTGCTTGGCCCTTTTCCACTGAAATGCCCTTTCAACAGCCACCAGAAGCCTTTGCAAGGAAAATGAAATCTTTTGGAAGATCTCTTTTTCTGCGACTGTGTGAAAATTTGCCTCTCTCAACTCTGTTTCCTTCTCCCAGATTTTGGTTGTTATTTCCACCTTTCTAGAAGGTGGAAAACCATGGTGGGCTCCAGCAGGATGTGGAGCAACACCTGGGAGCAGTCAGACCTTGCTGGTAGCATGGATGAAAACACTTTGATGATGAGGAGGATGATAATAACAGTAATAATGCCTGAATAATCTGTGTATTTCTTTTTTTTTCATTCCAGGACTTCTGATGGTTGTTTCCATAAAAAATAAGCATGGTGTAACCATGGTGTAACCATAACCATCTCTCCCTGAAGTCAGTGGTGCCTTGTGCCCAGCAGAGAGGGGAAAACTGAAATTGCAGTTCACACCCATGAGCCACAGTGGGTGCTCAGTGCAAGGCTCCAGCCTGTGCATGAACAAATGCTCTCATCTGCTTCACCCTGGGCACTGAAACAAGCTCTGGGGACAGAACCATTGGCCTCGTGGGTTCTGTATTGCAGCAGCAGCAAGAAATCCTTATCAGGGCAACATCTGCTTTGTACAGGGTGCAGAGGTACCTCACCATTCTGGGGGTACATGGTAAATAAAACTCAGCTGGCCAATGGGTCTGCTTTTGGAGGGGCCCTTTGTAAAGGGTAAAACAAAGTAAAACAAAGCCTCTCTCCAAAGGGCTGCTGCATTTAACACTGCAGCTGTCTGAGTTCAACAGCCCTTACCACAACGCTTTGGTGCAATGAGGACTTCCAGGCACTAACCCCAATCTAAATAATAATAATAATAATAATAATAATAATAATAATAATAATAATAATAATAATAATAATAATAATAATAATAATAATAATAATAATATCACACCAGCTATAACAACACCTTTGCCTTATGCTGTGTTCATCGTACCAACCAAAACCCCTGCTCACTTGCTGACCTGCTCTCTGAGAGCAATATTAAATACCTCAGATGTTGCAGTCCTCCTCAAGCTCTACTTTAATAGTAAACACCCTCCAACACATGCCACAGACACAAGGCCCTGAGTCAGTTTTACACTGTGTTAATTACGGCAAAAAAACTGCTCAAATAATTTGTAGCATTTTTCACCTGCCTCAAACAATTTACTGGGTTTTGCACTTTGGGGTTATTTTGCACTTTATACTATCTGCCTTACCCCTGTAAAGGTAAAAGGGAATGCACCTGTAAGTACACAAATAAAAACATCCAAATCAAAATGCCATTAAAATTCATTCAGGGTTACTCCTTGCTGCTGTTATTTCAGTTAGTGTTTGACAACTAAGCTGCTCCCTTTTTTTTATTTCAAACACTTGTCTCAGTGAAAGTCTGATGATGTTTTTCCTTCTGAAGAAAGAAACCCCAGAGATGTATTTTCAACCTCCCAGCTCAGTGTTTCCCAGATATTTTGAATAAGGCAGGGACTGTTGCCAAGATTCACATTTTCCTCAGATCACCACACAGCCTCACACTCTCAGTTTAAAGCCATCACAGATGCAGGAATGGACCCTGGATTGGTTTTTACTGCCCTGTTCCTGTTGTCCTTCTTGCAGCTTGTGAGCCAGTGTGGGAACCTACACTTGTCCCTCTTACATTGCCCAAGAGGGACTCATTGTCCAAGTATGACAAGGTTTGGCAGATTTTAAGGCATATTTAAGAATAAAAACCAACTTTTTCTGACATAGACTTATTGAGTACCAGGTTCTGCTTTTCACACCTGTACCTGAGTTTATCTTCCAAGGCAGAGTAAGCCCAGCAGCCTTCATATGGATACTGATACATACACCAGGATCTTCCCCCCTTTCCAAAAAACTGGATCAAGAGGCAAAAGCCACAGCTTCTCCAGGGTGCTGGGTCATATTTCAGAAGGTTGGACATGTGTCAGTCACCCCTGGACAGAACTCCTGCACCATGTCTCATGGTCAACACAAGCATTCCCTTCCAGAAATGCCCTAAAAGCGTTGTTGGTGCAGCCCTGCAGCATTACCTGTTTAGCCTGCTGACTCTCTCATTCTCCCTGGAAAAATATTTTCACCCACAGGGAATATTTTGGCCACGTTATTTTCTCTGCCTTATTTCTGCAACCTGCTGAAGCGGTGCCAGTAGTCAGAAGTTTTGTAGAGACACAGCCAAGCTTGAGGAGAAACTTCTGGGTGAAATCCCACATTCACCTTGGCTCCAGGGGGGATACACATGGAACACCTGGTCACCAGCAGCACTGTTTGCAGCCACCTTTGCTGCCCACTGTGCTTCTCATGGAGCAGCTCCTCCCTTGCAGCAGGCAATGCCATAGGCAGGCCAGCAAACACTGACAGGATTAACCCACCATTTTCCATTTCCCCAAAATGATCCTTCTGCCTCAGAAGACAAAAGCAGAGACAGGGGAAGGAAGGTATCACCCATTTCCCTATAAAATCCCTCCAAATTTCAAGGGATCATTGAGATAAACAGAAAATGGTCACAATGCAGAGTGTGAAAGATGTAATCTCCTAGTGCAGAACCCCTGAGCTGAACCAAGAGCCAAACATGACTTTTCAGGCTTCACACTCACTGCCCCCAGGCTATGTTACATTTTGCCCTGTGGACCTTGATGCATCTGAGATTCCTAAAGAGTCATTTTATAAATGTTCCCATAAATATCCAGTCCTTCAAAGTACTGAGCCTTCCTGCCATAAGTGGGAACAGAAGAAAGGACCTGCTGCCTGTAAGGACACAGATATTCCACAAGCTCAGCCCATGCTCCTCTAAGAATTTAAACCATCACATCTTTTTCCAGGTTGGCTCCCTGCCCAAGTTTCCTCCCCAAAACACCCAGAGCAAGGTCAGAGTAGCTCTCCCCCTGGCACAAGGGAGTTGCCAGGCTGGGAGCAGGGGAGGACAAGGACAGGCCAGCGATGGGGTCAGGTTCAGCCATCTCCAGCTGCCATGAAGTCACACCTGAGAAGGATTTACTGCCAGGATCTGAGTGGCTGCAGTCAGGAAAAGGAAGGGGGGTCCTGTTTGTGCATCTAATGACCCAACTTAGCAGGACAGGAACCAAGTGCTTGACCTTTCTCAGCATCATGTGAAGCAAATGCTCCATATGACACGGCTCCAGCATTATCTACCAGGCACAGGTGCATGACTGCAATTAGAAATGACCAGCATTTCACACATAACAGCACCTTTCAACCCAACTCAGCCCATCCAAAACCACTCTGAGACTCAATTCCCATTTTCTTCCCACCCAGCCTTCCCAGCTCGAGCAGCACCAAATAATTCCCCATGAAGTCTCACAGCTGTTATTTGAAAATTAAACTGGAAGTCACAACACCTCTCTGCACGCTGGTAGATCTTACACTTGGCATTTGGTTTATCCCAACACCATTCCTCACCCCCAGCCCTAAACCAACTTCCGTGGAGAACAATGCTGCTGGTTTATGTCCACAAGAGATTTATTCCCCCCTTTCCAGCAGCTCACAATGCCCACACCTTCAAGGGGCAGTAGCTGCTTGCAGCAAAGGGTTTCCTTCTGGTTTGTGGAAAGAAAAGGCTGCCCTCTATAATCAGGGTATTGTTCTCCCTAAATGGAGCCAGACTCTGTAAACAAGCTGCTCTGCACAGCCTGGGAGGGTGAATGCCAGCGTGTGTATACATACAGGCAGGGAATGTGCCCTGCTCCGAACAACAGTGAATTATGGTAATTCATTTCCTCTGCCTAAACAGTGCTAATAAGCTTCGGGAAAGGAGGAGGAAAAAGTAAACAAGAGTCCATTACAAAAAGATGAGGGGGAGAGGTAACCAAATAACTCCACCAAATGTCTCCTCTGGGGAAGGGCATCCACAGCTCAGACGGGCTCACACAGCCCTCCCTCCGTCCTGCTGGGGGTGGAAATGTGACAGCAACAACTTCTTTCCTTTCTTTCCAAAGGTTTCAGCCTGTTTTCACGAGTTCAACGTTGTGAAATGGGAAATGAGCCCCCACCAGTGCCCTGATCCACAGCAACTGCATCCCTGGGGGCTTTGCACTGCATGTGATGTGAGGGCTCCAGCGACCAAGCCAACATGAATAGTCAGAGCCTATCCGTGATTTTCTAACAGGAAAATAATTTCACTAAGCAAACTGCCATGCTTTGACTCAAAACCCTGATTAGCACAGTTTGAAAACAGGGCAGCATACTGTTCTGGGAATTAACTTGCTTGACCCCTAGTCTATAATGGCACTCAAATAATCTGTGAGTCAGACCAAGTTGAAAAACTCTTGGAAGACCACACTGAAAGAATTTACTGGATTTATTGGATTTTCTTGGATAAAAGAAAAATAAGCTTCGAACTCCACTTAGTCTGTGGCCTTCAGAAAGACAAGCTTTTTCTCCTGACAGTATCTAGAAGAGGAAGACTGCCTATGCTGAGCAGCACTTTTTGGATCTCTTTTTAATGTACTGGAAACTCTCAATAAATAGTCATAATTATTATAAATATGCAGGTCTATTGCTATGATTACTTTTGAGTAGCACCCTTGCAGTAGCTTTCTTCTTTGGTATTGATGGGAAAGTAAGGGACAGATTCCTAACCCTGTGAATCCACAATCCTCCTCCAAACAGGAATACTCAAAGGGAGGAGAGCCCTGAATTTAACTTCAATTTAAATATCCAAAGGCTACTTTACCAATTGCATACAAGGACTACTAGTCTGATGTTTTCAATGGTCTTTCAAGGAGAAGAATAAACCTGTGTAAATCACCATCACAAAATACTGCTTGAAATCCTCCAAACCCTCTGGCTTACTCCTGTTTGAGCAGGCAGGAAATCAGGAAAAGCATTCTGCCTTAGGAATACAAGCAGGACTTTGGTCCAGATAAAACACTGCCCCATCCCCACCTTATGGTTTCTGCAGCTCCTGAGCAAAATGCTCTCAGCAGCCTCCAGTGCTCCTCTGTATCTCAGACACAATCGCTGTGTGCTCAGAGCAAACACCTTCAGAGAGCAAACCCAGCAATCAACTGTCCCAAGCCACTTCCCTGCATATGCAGATATCTCCCTAACAGGTTCATGATTCCTTGTCAATCAAACAAGGCAAAGTAAACACCTGCTTACTGTCCTGGCCGTGACTAAGTTGGAAGTTTCACTCTCATTAGCCCTTAATGAAATTAGCCCTGGCAATACTGCATTTCTGATTGGCTGGGAACAGCAGGGAGGAGGAAAGATACTCATCAGCTCTGATCTGTTATTCTGGTTTTATATTAACTATTGCAGATCATGATGAACCCTCCCATGGCGTGGTGCCACCCTGCGCAGAACTGAAACTCAGCCTGGTCCTGTGAGGCTCCAGTTTCTGCTCTCTGGTAGGATTATATATTTAAATCCTACTCACACCTACTCAGCCACAACTCACTGAACCTAAAGGGACTATCACCTTTGTAATCCAACCCTGAACATTAAAATATCAAATGACTTATCAGAGCATGGAGCCTGATCTCTGCATGCTGGAGG
The DNA here is from genome assembly GCF_047830755.1 of Zonotrichia albicollis. Lineage (NCBI taxonomy): Eukaryota > Metazoa > Chordata > Aves > Passeriformes > Passerellidae > Zonotrichia > Zonotrichia albicollis. The sequence goes on from NC_133823.1 coordinate 1,699,049, forward strand.
AGCTGTCAACTCCTCCCCAGTTTTTCCATTTCAGACAGCCCAAAATTACATTAAACACTTCCCAATGTTACTTGTCTGGATAAAGAGACGCTGATATTGCCACCAAAATGTTGTGTCAGTCTGCAGAAGAACAGGGAAGATTTAGATTCAGGCAGAAGATGAGCAAGGTGGCTCACAGCACCCTCTGTCTGAAGGGTATCCCCACCCTGCAGGAGTTGGAGCCACCAGTTTAATACTGACTGGTCAACGACAAACAAGCATCCTCCCTTCCTTCCACAGAGTCTGGAGTATCCCTGGGCAGATATTCCACCGTGCTCAGAGGTTCATCCTGTTACTCATTAACCCTTCCATCCTTGACACGCAGTTCATACACCTGTAGCTCATCTGGCCCTTGCCACTGCTTAACCAGCAGTTACAGATGTGTTACAGATCTGTGCTAACAGATCTGAGAGTAAGCACAGAGAAAAATAACTTCCTCTGTTACTGCAGCTCACACAAATCCATTAGAGAGGAAGGAGGAGGGAGAGGAACCTGTTCACAGAGCTCCAGCATCTGCAGCTGCCTAACTCCAGTGCTTTGGCTTGAACAGCTTTCCCTTTTCCCTTCTTCGTGGTTGATTTGGCCTTGCCCCATTCAGCTCTGCCTAGAACAAAGGAGATTAAACATCCATACAAAGCAATAGTAAAGCGCAGCACAATGCAAGCATCCCTTTTACATTACAGGGCTTTTACTCAGAGTCACACAGTGGCCAAAAGCCAATCAAGTCTCACACCTGTATGTGGGGGCACCTGGGAGGGCACAAGGGATGACAGAGCCACAGCACAGACCTGGGAAAGCTGCATCCCAACATCCCCTTCAGTCACACACTGCCTGCTCGAGATCCTCTCCCTGGCACCAGCAGGCCTCAAGAGCAGGGCTACACTAATTAATCTGGAATAAATTTTATCTTGGAGGTTGGATAACACATTTCCCACCACGTTCCTCTCCAGCTTTTTTCCTCTCCCATATCCTGGGCAGAACTAAGCCCAAAGTTACCACAGAGATGTTGTTCCAGTCCACATTAATACCTCACTCTTAAGGTTATAATTTCAGGGAGTATGTGGAGCAAACCTAGCAAGGAAAATGTACATTTTTAAAAATGCCTGTTGCACAAATTAAGTCCACATTTCCCTATTTGTCTGCTGTTCTTGTGTTTTTATCTGACAGGCACAAATACTGACAGCTCCTAAAATACCCACACAAGTCAATGCCACCCAAGTGGCATCTAGGGTATGACACCTCTGGCATTACTCACTTGACAGGATACCCAAAACTGTCTGAATCTCTCATGAAATAAATTTACCACCTATGAGAAGAAATTATTTTGTGTCCCATCAAGCTGGAAACCACTTGTAGAGAGGCTGAGCACAGAGGTGCAGCCATCCTGAGAAACATTAACCTGCTCCAAGGAGCCTCTGTTCCCAATTTACATTTTTCTTCTTTCCTTAGTGAAGCTCAAAGTGAGTTTGAACACTTAATGGAAGAAGTAGCCTGGAGTTATTGGCTGAATTTCTTCGTGAAAATTGGAGTGGCTGGGATGAAATAACAACGTCAGGTTCCTTGCAGAGACGCTGTGTCTCTGCTGTGATACCAAGGGGACACTGAGTAATCACAGCAACCAACCAAACTCCACACAGCCCAGGTTTATTTCACTGGGAATGGGAGGGAAAAAAAATCAGAGATGGGAATGGATTTAGCAACAAACAGCATACACTCACTTATTTAATAACAGGCAATTTTTTGGGCCCATCCAGACAGAACACTGCCCACAGGATGGCTCTGTGTCTTTGGGGATAAACTCTCTGCAGCAACCCAAAGTTTAAGCAGAGAATTTTCAAATTGTTTTCAGCCCTGGCAGTGCATGCTTCACCCATCAGCCAGAGCTGGCAGTCAGTAGCAGCAAAATGTGCTTTTCTAGAATAAAAAATGGGAGTCCAAGCCATGCAGCCAAGCAGGTGAGCGGCACACTTAGCCCACATCCCCTCTGCTGTCACACATGAGGTGGTATCACAGATAATCTGAGTAAGTCACCCTTCAGGGATGGATCCAGAGCCCGTGGGAGTGAGTAGGAGTCACAGCACCAACACTCTCAGGCTCTGAATCAGGCCCTGACCTGTCACAACTGGCATGGGCTGCGCCTGCCTATCTCGTACGACATCAGGACAGCACTATCAGATTAATCAAGCTTGCTTTTGGAAATATTTTTTTTACCATAGTACCACAGTTGCTATACAGAGCAGCAGACTGAACAGACTTGCATCAGACAGAGGTGTTTGCAACTTTTGTATTCCCACTGGCTCCACTCTCAAAAAGTCCCTTACATGACCAAAAATGTTTCACCTTGCTGCAAAAGATTAGAACAGATAAACACAGCTAAATAGGTATGGGGGCGTTATTACCAGAGAAAGCTCCAAGTAAAGGCTGATTACAGAGAAAAAGACAAGGAATGGAAATCCAAATTAAATGTTCCAAACAATATCAAATGCATTTTAGTGTGAGCAGCCCGCCAGAAAATACAGGAAGAGGTCAGATGAAAGACAAATTACTTGAAACAAGACAAAATGAGGAGAGTAATGAAAGAAATGTAAGAAAAGAGCATTTCCACCAACTCCTGTAATGTTGGGGTACATTTGCACAGATCCTTTTGGCAGCTTGGTTTTACAAGTCACTGCAGACACAAGTAGGAGCTTCACATCTTAGGAAAATCAGCTGCACCAGTTCAAATCTCACTGGATAAATAAAGCTATGACTAAAGATTGTTGGGTTTCTTTTAATTCAACCTAGGTGCAAGAGGATCTCTGCATTGTTATTTTCCACCTTCAGTGGACACACACTATTCCATGATGAGTGTTGTGCACCCAGATGTACCAATGTCACTTATGGTGAGACAGACACTCAAAAAGGAATTATCAGAGAGGATATTGGAAAAGATCAGCTCTATCAGCCAATTCATGTCAAATGAAAACCTTCATCTTTAGTTAATAAATTGGCACTAATAGCCCCAAATCCTGACAGCTCCTACTTGCTAGCGTGTCACTTCTTTTTCAATTTCAAATTATATTTTTTTCCTGAAAAATACAATTTCCTGTAATTTCTCAAGCACCACTTCATGGCATATGAAAGTTGCTTCTGTGGCTAAGACTCAGGCTGAGGAGTCCAGCCTTTGCTGTGTGCAAGTTCATCCCAGAAAAGAGACATTTGGATTTGCTGCTTGAGTCTTTTAATGAAGGTCAACGAAACATATGGACTTGGAAAACAGAGTTATAAAAACTTTAGGGAAAATCTAGATGTATTCGAGCAATTTGCTGAGTTTTGTAATATTCCTAATTAAAAACAAATAAAATCAACCCTAATTTTCCAGTATGACGCACATTGAATTTTATGTTTAAACTCGGCCACAATTTAAAGCGGCCGACGGCCTCAGAAGAAGGGAGGAACCAGCGTTTAAAAAAATAACCAGGATTTTCTTAGCTCTTCATGTTGACTCTAGGTACAAGTCATGCTGACAGATTATTCATGAGCAAGTTCCCCAAGAGCAATGTACAAAAAAGTGCCCCAAATTTCTCCAGAAGATGTGCTGTGACTTCCATGAAATCTGCATCAGGCTGTTAGATCTGAACATGCTTCTCTTTCACGAGCGAGAAATTACCTAATCATTCTATCTGGTAACAACCACTCAACAAGAATAAAGGTGTAAAATAGAAGCCAATAACCATCTCTGTCACATTACCATCATTTATATTTTCTGTGCTTACTGAAGGACTCTTATAAACCCTAAAGTTACAGAATGGGAATTCTGTTCATCAGAACGAAGAACTCAACTTCCGAGAAATAAAAAAAACACCTCTAGCAACCAATTCCCTTTTCTTCAATATTAAGAGAAGCCAAAATGGCACATAACATTATTTTTGCACGAAACCATGGAATGTTGATGTGGCCCAATCAGCAAATTCCCCGTGAAGCAGACACCAAGCAGGTTTGCAAGCCAAGGTCGCTCAGAGAGGTGCCAGAACAGAAAGCAATTAAGGTCCCGTTCTTCCCCTCCCTACGCAATGCACCGAAAATGAAATCAACATCCAAACTAATTAGTTTCCAGCAGAATATCAGTTTACTTGCTAACAGGAGGGTGGTTACTGCTCTTACCAAAAACTCCTAAACATACCATGCAAAATCTTGCTCAAGCCACGGGACCAAGCCAGGCACATCCCAACGTTACCATATACGGTCACCAAGGCGAATATGATGGCAACTTGACAGATTTGGAACAAATATTGCGTTGTCGGTCACTGAGATAACACAGGCAGGAAAATATCAGATTGTATTACCTGTGTCCAGCTGGAGGTGTGGCGTGGCAGGAGCTGCATTGCTGCAGGACATACTCACTAAAGGTTAGTGACCCAGGGTGGCATTAATCCCTGCAGAGGAGCGCCAGCACAGGGCACTGAAGATTTTATGCCCAGTATGGGGCTGCTTGGAGAGAGCAGGAATGGAATAACAGGAGGGATGAGCTGCTGGACCTGCACTGCTATCCCAGGTTCAGAGCAGGCATTATCTGTCGAGGCTGAGAACCAGGCTGAAGCTGCCAGGCTGAAGCCCCACACCTTGGCCATCAGCTGGAAGGCACAGTCCCTCTTAGAAAACCCCAGCACTCAGATTTGGTTCTCCAGGAGTGGGTTTTGAGGACACAGACGTTCTAGTCTTCAGCCACAAGGGAAAGAAGGGGCTTGGATATCTACCAAAATAGCTGCCGAGGAAGACTTTTTTGGTACAGGACATCCCTAGCCTGGAATAAGGTTGGCCACTGAGAGTTATTCTAGACTAAGTTTTTTTGGAAGGGTTATTCCAGTGCATTTGCAGGGGTACACAAGCCCTTAGTCAAAGATTTTCAACCCCAAAAGCATTGGTTCAAAAACAGGCAGGGCTACCTCACCCCTAATCCCTTCAAACACAGTTCTACCACCTGTAGCTCCAAAATCAGACCTGCTCTCTGTTTTCCTGAGATACTTCAGATGTTCTCCCTCTTTTCTTAAGAGTTTATCTTGGTCTGCTAAGATATTCCCTTTTTGACAGTGTCTTCTACATCAGTGATGAGATCTATTGGTGGGACAGATCCAGCAGGCACAGATCCGATTCTGGAAAAACGCCCTTTTTTGCTGGGAGGTGGGGAAAAAAAAACCTGCTGGCTAAACTCAATCAGTCATTCCTGCAGGGCCCTTTGCCTTAAAAGGTGTCACCTAAATAAAGATGTAAAAATAATACAACGCAACATTTAATGCAAGATTGCAGCTGAGCATTCAACTGTCAGGAAATATCAAAGCTGGAGCGCGTGGGCAACTTAACTCTGCCCCCTTGTGCAGATGCACCACGGCACAGCCCTTCCCCAAGCACAGGCTCAGCATCCAGCCAGCTCCAAATTAACATCCTGATTACAGCACAACCTACTTTTGCCTAAAATGAGAAGAAAAGAAGGACCATCACTTTCCCAGAGCACCTCCTCAGCCACTTCCTCACCTGATGGCCAGCAAGCACCTACTGAACTTCTGATGCCTCGGATCAGGAGGCGCCAGCACACTTCAGGCCACGCGTGTCTAACCTGCAGTCAGGACACAGGTACTGAAATGCTGTTTGGCCAAAACAAAGAGCCCTTCTTCCTCCAGGGACGAGCCTCACGACCTCAGGCTGAGATTTGGCCCAAGGACTGCCTATAAAACCTGAGCGACTGCGGCAGGTAACGTTCACACACCTCCAGCGTTCAGAAAAACTCTGCAGGCACATGAAAAACCTGGCGCGTTTTTCCAAGAACCTGAAATTATCCCAGTGTAAACACCTAACAATTGGAGATATCTGTCAGCACAAAGTTTCAAAGTTCTGGGAAGTGTCTCATCTCTGCTCACAAGTTTGATCTTCCATCTACGTCCTTCACTATCAAAAATGTTCTCCTTCTTAAGGAGGTCTAAAGCAGGACTTAAATGTCAGAATTTTGTCTCTGTTTTCACAGCAATGACTCCTTTTTCTTCTCTGCCTCCCCTCTCTTAAATCAGCACATGAATGAATGACATTTTTCATGGGTTTGGCCCTGGCTTTTAACCTCTATTTCTTGTTAATTTTAAACAACCAAAACCATCTCTCCATTCACTTACAGCATGGGTCTTTCCAGCTCTGAAAAGTGTTCAAATAATCCAATTACCAATATGATCCTATCAAAGTTATATTTAAAGGACCTTTCCACAAGAAAAATAATGATGTCCTGAAATTACTGCTGTTAATTTCCTGTCACTTCTTCACATGACAACAGCCCACAGTGCTTCTCTTTCCAGGGGCAGCAAGTATAAGAGCAAGACAATTACAAACCAAATTTAAACAGGGTCAGCCAGTAAAGGAGCTGATACTCAGCTCACATCAGAGACAAGAATCTTTTTGTCTTCTCCTGCCCACTTCAGATCTTTTCCGGAACTCCACCAACTTCTCAGGTCCATTGCAATAAAATACATCCATGAAGTCATCTTAATTCACACACTGCTGCCCATCGCCCACAACTTAAACTGAGTCTCCATTGTAAGCCTTGCCTGGAATTCAGACTTGAAGGAATTACAGCCTATATACTGTTTTCTTTTTCATTCAGCTTCCAGCCAAATCATTTTATAGTGCTTTTGCCTCCATAAAATATTTGCTTGAGAGCCAATGCCAAAAAGGAAAAAAAAAAAAAGCAGTGCACTAAACCAAACTTGAGTTTCCAGAGTAATTCTCCCCCTCTCCTTTCCCACCCTCACCCCCAAGATTTATTTTTGGCAAGTTACAGCCCAAGTGAAGGGCAAGTTTAAACCTTTTAATTTGGAAGTCCTTCACACTGGACGACTTCAAGGTCTTAAAACAATTCACAAAACTCTGAGACTATGGGGAATTGCAGTTGGAGCCATCTGCATCCTAAAGCTGTACCCCTTTTCTCCTGGAACATTGCAGCCCCTACTTTGTGACCAGAGGCAGGGGAGCTGAAATCCTGGATTCCCATCCAGGCTTTCTAAGGACAGCAGCCACCAAGGTACAGCACAGGCAAAATGCAGGAAGCGCCACCGCTCCTTGCACTCTGATCCCAGAGCCTTGCTAAAAGCACCTTGCCATAAAGAAACGTCTTTTTTTTCCTACCCCCATCATTCCCAGGTCAATGTATTTCAGTTTGCCTCTGGAAGGGTAACCTGTTTATTGAAATCTGATCAACTGCTGGAGCCTCGGCGCTAAAATACGCTCTGGCTGTTGGGAACTGTCATTTGTCTGTCACCGGGGCAGTTAATGGATGTGTTTGTTTAGTTTGTAAGTGGGAATACACAGGGCAGGGGCTGGAGGGATTACAGGAGGGGAGAGGTATTTCTGATCCACAGAGGAATGCAGTTGCTTTTCTTTAAAATTGTCTGTGTATTTTTCCACAGGCACCAGAAAAGCCCCTGGAAGTTCACCTGTGCCTCAGAGAGCTCAGCAAAGCCGCAGCGACCGCGCTGCATCCCAAACGCTGCCCCAAACCTCGCAGGTAGGGAGGGACACACGTGGGCACGAGCCTGAATCTCTGAGCAGATAAAAAACGTGCAGGGGACGAGTCCCTGCTGACAGCAACTCCCTTGGGGGGTCCCTCCGGGTGTTAGCAGAGCCCACGGAGCGGAGGGAAGGGACAGAGCCACAGGGTGAGCGCACCAAGCGCGGTCCCCTTACCTCGCGCCGAGTCCGAAAACGCAATTATCCCTGCCAAAAGGAGCGCCAGCTGCAATTCCATTTTGAAAACCAGATCCCGCCGTATCGCACAGGCTACTGTCCTCTCAGACCTGGAGGCTGGAAAAAGGAGAGCAAAATAGTCACTGTGGGGGAAAAAACCCTGAACAACCCTCAACTTTGCAGAGTTTTAAATCCTATTGAGAAGACTGGCAAGAAGAAACAGCAAATGAAAGAGCAACGTACTTGTAATTCATTCCTTGGTGCTCAGTGAGTAAAACTTTGCCCTCCTCTCTGCTTTAGCCTGATATAAATCAAGAACCCACTGAGGCCAGTAAGCTTCTCTAAGTTTACAGTTAATGCATAATTCTTTAGTGTCCTGTGCAGAACCAGTCTGGAAGGCAAACAAAACGCTAGCAAGTGGCCATAAAACAAGATTTCAGGTTAACAATTTGCGGAGGAACTTGGTGGAAGGGGGAGGAGGAATGTTACCTCTCCCATCAGCAGCCCAGAAAACTTTGTGTTGCTGCTCCAGTGCCCCTCAGCCAGGCTCCGCTCTGGGTACGCGCCTTGCTCCACTCCGACACTTCTCTGTACAGCACTGATTCCTCCTTTCCTCCTCTTCCCCCACCCATCCCCGGCACGGTCTCTCCACCGACAGCCCCACTTGTTTCCGTGGGCTCCAGAGGTGCGTCCCAAAGCGCAACCGCACTCAATTACCCAGATTCTTGAAGATGCCTTCGCTGCGATACGCACGCCCGGGGAAGATCAGGTTTACATTAATTACACCCCATTCTCCTCCTAAAACTCTCACTCTCTAAACACTGTCTGGATTCCTCACCCTTGTAAACTCCCCGCTTTAAACGCCCCGTGCCCCCAGGACACACAACAACCGGCGCACAGCATCCAGCGCGGCGAGCGCGGCCGCTCCGCCGTTCGCTGCGCCGATCGCGGCAGCGGGGCCGCCGGCGCTGCCCGGGGCTCGGCGCTAACGGGAGACTCGCCGCCGGGGCCGGGGTCGGGAAGGGAGGGAGGGACGAGCGGGGGGACACCCGGCGCGATGCCAGCTGGTGCTGCCCCGGGGCTCGCAGCTGTGCGGGACACGGGCGGCGCGGTGTGCCGGTGCGGTGTGCCGGGGTGTCCCGGTGCGGTGTCCCGGTGCGGGCACACTTACCTCGGCTGCTGCGGGCTCTAACACCGCGCGCTGGAGCCCATCCCCGCCGCTCGCCGCCTCATGCCCTCCGCGGCCACGGCGCCCCGCGGGCGCTCCGCCGCCGGCCTCTACCTCATGCCCCCCTCCCCGGGGCGGCGGGGCTGCCTGGGCTGCCCTCCCCACGGAGCGGCTCTGCCCCTTCACCGGCTTCTAACAACCTCCCCCCTTCGCCCCCGATTTTTTTTCTACTCGGGAGTCACGGGCGAGGAGGTCAGGGAAAGGGGGGAACCTTGTAAATTATTTTTTTCCTGCTTTCCGGGCCGGGCTGAGCGTGTGTGTGCGGGGAGGGACAGCGGGGACCTGCCAGAGCCTGCGGGGCTCCGCGCCGCGGGATGCCCGGTGATGCCGTCCGGCGGCTCGCCCAGCCGGAATCCCGTTTAAGGAGCGAGGGGAGGAGGGGAAAGGGGCTGGGGAAGGGGAGGGGAGGGGGGGGAGAGCCGGGGAGAGAGAGCACCCGGCGATAAAGCAACTTTCCCTGCAGGGCTTTGTGGCGGCGGGGGCCGAGCCGCCGCGGAGGGAGGGCGGCGCGGGGCCGGCCCGCTGCAAACTTCGCACCAATCCCCGGAGCCCCGGCAGCCCCCGCCCTCCGCCGGGCCCGCTCCCCTTAACCCTTTGCGGGCGGTGCGGAGCGCCGGGAGCGGGGAGCGCGTCCCGCAGCCGGGCCCGGCGGTACCGACACCGCCGTGCCCCGAGCGCTGCCCTCCCCGCAGCCCCTAAGCCCAGCGGCGGTGCAGACCCCGGAACCCACAGCGCCCCTCTGATGCAGACCCCCGAGCCCACAGCCCGGAGCCCACAGCGCCCCTCTGATGCAGACCCCCGAGCCCACAGCCCAGAACCCACAGGGCCCCTCTGATGCAGACCCCCGGCCCCACAGCCCGGAGCCCACAGCGCCCCTCTGATGCAGACCCCCGACCCCAGAGCACGGAGCCCACAGCGCCCCTCTGCCCCGGCCGTGGGAGCCCACCGCGCACGCTGCCCCGCTCTGATCTCTCGGCTCGGATGCAAATGATGGCAGAAAGAAGCTGGCCTGAACTAAACTAAACCAAGCGGAAAATAAACTGTGGAGATGTCCGTTCCTTATATTAACTGTTACAGTTATTTATTGTTTACTTTGAAGCGCGATTCGGCTGATGCATCCGCTCTTACAGCAAATCACTCTTCATACAGGATCAAAACCAACCTGGCAGAATTCACCAAACAGACTAAACAAACGACAAGAAAAAATACTGTCTCAATGGCTAAACTTTCTGTATCTCAAAAGAAATACCATTACTGTTGATGTTATAGTTTCTTAGATCTCTTACTTGATATGCTCCAGCATGAAGACCTCCTTGGAAACAAAGTTGTCTCAGTACTAGTTCAATGTGATAGGCACCAGGAGAACGCCTAAACCAAGCCAAGAATTAGTTTGAACATCTGCCTTATCTGTTTTGTTAGGATTATGAAATCACACCCTCTATTTTTATTGTTATTACTAAATATTTTTACTGAGTGGTTCCTGACAACGTCAAATCTTGATACACAAAATCAATGTGAAAAACATGTAAGACTAAACATATAAACCCCTTGAGCCAGAAACAAAGCGGCTGACAACACTGTTTTTGTATTTTACATATTTATATCATCGTTTTTATCATTAAAGTTAATTTCAGCTGAGAAATCCCAGATGGACTCCTCCTCCTATCAGGCAATAACTTCAGCCTCATTGATTTCAAAGACAGTGTTGGCTGAGGGAAACCTTCAGGACTTAATCCACATGGTCACGTTCATGCCATGCCTTCTGACAAAATCACTCTAACTTGCAGCAGAACGAGAGCTCGTCTTCATGCTACATCTCAGGGGATGATGTGTAAAACACTTCTTTGTAACATTTCCCAGCCATTTCACCCCAAAGGAGTCAAGGTCTGTCCCAAGGACATCACACACAGGTGATCCAGCCCTAAAACCATCTACACAACCTCTGTTTCCCTGCAGACTGAAGTCCCAAGCAGCCTCAGCTCTGGTGCAGATGTTGGTCATTGGTTCACAGACAGGTGTCCCACCAGGTTAGAGGGACCTGGCTGAGCTCCTATTCTGTGTCCTGTTTTTTGGGTCACACACAGAGGCCGAGGCTTAAATCCCAGCTACACCATGACTATCTTGGGTGGGCTCTCTCCAGGCCTCAATCAGCCTTGAAAGAAAACATCTTCTTCCAACCCAGGCTGTGCCCAAGCCCAGCACTGAGCACCCAGCTCAGGTTGGACACAGAGGATAAAAATCCCCTGATGGATCCACTCCTTCCATCCTCACTTCCTTATTGAAAATCACACGTGTGCCTTTGGAGGCTCCAGCATCTCCCAGACTGAGAATTTCTCCTCGCAGTACAACTATAAAGCAGCAAAATCTCTCCTGCAGCCTTCCACCAGTGTGAAGGTCTGGGAGATGAAGGATTACAGAGGTGGAACACAAGAAGTTAAAATTTATTCAGGTGCCTCAACACCTTCAGATGTCCTTTAAGCCCCTTCCTTAAGCATACAGAGGCTTTTTAAGAACATGATTACAAATGATGTTGCAAAGGGATTAAAAGGGGCAGAGAATAGAGCCCACATCTTCCATACCCCAGGCTAAAATAACCAGAAAAGAAACCTTTCTGACATCAAAATTTCAGCACTATTTTTTAATTTTTTTTCAGAGGCCTGAAAGAAAGTCTGAAACCATGCTGTAGGCTTCATCCATCTCAGTCCCAATACCATAGCAGAGGAATAAATGTAAAATATTGATACAAGAAAAATAATTAATATTCCTGAAACAGCTCCTAGTTTATCAGAAACAAAATCTTGTATTGTTTTCCCAACACTTGTACCTAAAAAAGGAAACGTGCAGAGCTGTGTTTTTCTTCTGGGCTGGCTGTAATTTGCAGGATGATTGAGTAGTCTGAAAGTCAACAGCCCCAGTTTGCTCCTGCACCCCACGGTCCTGAGACAAGGCTGTGGGAAAGCAGCTTTCTGGAGCTGACAAACTAAAACAAATGCTAAGCAACAAAATACAAAATCTGTGTCTCCACATGGCCCGAGAAGCAGCCTAACAGTCCATTTGTATCCAGTTGTCCCCAAAGCCCTGTTTCCGGACCATGGCTTTTCAAATTTTGCATAGCTGTGATGGTCTAGTGAACATCCATCCCCAGAGTGACTTCCTTATGTCTCCAAAACCACAAGCTGGATTTTTCCCAGCTTTTTTTACCTCTTTTCTCACAGGAGCTGCTCACCTCCTCTATCACAAAATCCATTTTTCCACATTTCCTCCCTTCCAGCTTGATCGTTCAGCCTTTTCCTTTCCCCCTGCAGATGACCTGGGAGAGGCTGCACATTCAGACTGTCATTGCTGACCTGTTCCAGTGATTTTGTTTCCAACTGCAGGTGGCAGCCACGCAGCCGGATTGCCCATGACACGGCTGCAGTGCTCCGAGGGACTCGGGCTGGCAGCAGTGAGCACAGGGCCCTTGGTGGCACATGGGGACATTGCCACCCGGGCTCCATGGGGACATGCCACCGGGGCTCCATGGGGACATTGCCACAGGGGCTCCATGGGGACATTGCCAAAGAGGCTCCATGGGGACATTGCCACCCGGGCTCCATGGGGACACTGCCACCGGGGCTCCATGGGGACATACCACCCGGGCTCCATGGGGACACTGTCACCCGGGCTCCTTGGGGACACTGCCACAGGGGCTCCATGGGGACATTGCCACCGGGGCTCCATGGGGACATGCCACAGGGGCTCCAATGGGGACATGCCACTGGGGCTCCATGGGGACATGCCATGCCACAGGGGCTCCATGAGGACATTGCCACCCAGGCTCCATGGGGACACGCCACTCGGGCTCCATGGGCACATGCCACCCAGGCTCCATGGGGACATTGTCACAGGGGCTCCATGGGGACATGCCATGCCACAGGGGCTCCATGGGGACACTGTCACCGGGGCTCCATGGGGACACTGCCACCGGGGCACGGCGGGGCATGCAGGGCTGGGTGGCTCCGCGCAGCTGACGGAGCACGTGAAGGTGATGGAAGGGCATGACCAGGATTAGCACATTCCCTCCACCTGCCACGCCGTCCCTGCAGCCCTCCTCTGGTTACCCAGCCACGCGGGGTCAGCCTGAGCATCCCTCCCGGATGCCTGGGTAATGGGGGCTGCTATGGATGCAGGGAAAGGTGAGAAACATTATTGATCCCTGGGTGGATCAGCTCTGATAAAGCATTTGACATGTGGCAAGGGCAGCACAGAAAATGTCACCTGAAATGAAAATTCTCCTGGGAAGACCAGGAGCACAAAACACACTTTTCCATTTGCACAACCCCAGAGTCACTGCCTGCTCCATCTGAGTCTGTAGCTAAGGCTGAAATGGTGTTTTTTAGAGAAAGCAGTGTTGTATGAGCGCAGAATCTCTGTCTTCCCTGTATGTGGTAGCTGAGACCCAGCTATAACCTAGATAACATTTAGAGGTGATGAACAGGCAGATGGAAAGATCAAACAGGGTGATACAGTGCTGAAATCTGTGTCACGTGTAAATATACATTTAGTCCCTTAGAGTAGGTCTGCTCTGAGTGGTGTTGCAAAGAAACAAATGGTTCATCATATGCACATGGTTCACTTTTATACAAGAAGCATGAATGCCAATGTGTGATAGAGGGAAAGGGTGGTAACAGGGTTAGATGTCCTATCATCCAAACCTTGGGTCCTGTGCAGAATGCTGGGGGGTCCCACTTCCCCATGGCCATTGTACCAGGGCTTTCCTGGCTTTCCACAGGCACAAAAGATCCCTCTGCTGCCTCGTGATCTCTGATCACTGTGCAGATCAGAGATCTCTGTGATCTCTGTGTTGGTCTGAAGCACCACCAGAAGAGAGTTCCCAGTCCTTTCACTGAGGACCTGCACACACTGCCCAGCCTGGCTGTGCCTGGAGAATGTGCTTGAGTTTCTCACTGCTGCTAAATCTGCACATGACAGCATCTGCAGGCAATCATTTCCACCATTCCCTGTTGGGCAGGAGGCCCTGCCTCTCTTGGCCAGGTTGGGCACGCTGTGTCAGCGCTCCCTGGCACCGGGGAAACGTGCCAGCCTTGAGCAGAGTCCAGGAGGTGCTCGGGGAATGCCAGCCCAGCCCGGCCTGGCCCGGCCCGGCCCATCCAGCCCATCCAGCCCAACCCATCCAGCCCATCCAGCCCAGCCCAGCCCGGCCCATCCAGCCCAGCCCATCCAGCCCAGCCCATCCAGCCCAGCCCATCCAGCCCATCCAGCCCAGCCCAGCCCAGCCCATCTAGCCCATCCAACCCAGCCCAGCCCATCCAGCCCATCCAGCCCAGCCCAGCCCATCCAGCCCAGCCCATCCCAGCCCGGCCCAGGAGGATGCATCTCTCTGGCCATGTGCATCCCTCATGCTGCCTTCCCAGCAGCTGCCAAATGAATTTCAATGCATCTCAGTGCCTGGGTCACACGACTCAGCTGCTTAGCTCATGTCTCCAAGGTGTGTAACAGCAGAAGAAAACTCCTTGCTCCAGGCTAAGCTGAACTGTCCTGATGAAAGCAAGGAGAAACAGCATCCCAAACAGCACCATGAAGTACAGACCAATATTCCCTGGGTGCCAGCTTCAGACAACCTTCTCTGCTCCAAAAGGGTACATAAGAAGGTCCTAGTGTAATAAACCACTACAATCCATGCAAAATTCTCCTTCCTTGCAGGAAAGGTAAGAAAAAGGAAGGGGTTTAGATCAAGCAACCTAGATGGAAGAACACATAGAAGGTTTTAGACACACAGGGCCCAGACCTCATCTGCTTTTTCTGACTTCTCTCAGTAGATCTAAAAAAAGATACTACATTTCCAGCAAAATCTGATTCCCTTCTACCCAACAACTACGCCATGATCACAGGAGTAAACCACATCTGAGCACCATTTCCACACTCCTGGAAGGTGCTCACCTGTTCAAGATGAAGAATATGGTACAAAAATCTTATGGCAGATTAATTTGCCATTTGTTTAGAAGAGTTATACTCCTCCTTTTGTTAATTGTATCTCATTCCTCTTTTTCATATCCCTTTGCATCACTCTGTGCTTCTTTCCACTCTTAAATATTTGAAGGCAGTTCTGTGACTCTGCGGTTGTTCAAACTACAAGTAGTTAAAGTTTCCAAATGTTCTCCATAAACACATCCTTCCTCAGGCCCCTTATCCTTTATATCACTCAACACTGGTTTCTTGGAGTCAGTCTGACACTGATGTATGAAGGATTTGATTTTGCTTTCCTTCTACATCTGGCTAGAACAAGAATAATCCCACTGGAGCCATTGGAATCATTCTAAGTGAGAAAAAAAACCTGATCAAACCAACAGATTCATATTCAGACACTATTCAGTCCAGGTAGGCTGAGCTGAGGACTGAATTTGCAACCTTTGAATCCAAATATCTCATTCTGGGAGAAGACCACAATTTTTAAGGCCTAAATCTCCTCCAACTGCTTCCTCACATCATCCTCCTCCTGTTCAAGGAAATTTGTACACATGCTGGTGTAGCAAACAAATGCAGCAAACATGAAAGAAGAGTTGTGAAAAATAACAAAAAAAGAAAAAAGAAAAAAGAAAAAAGCCCAATATCAACAGACAGAATGAAAAACAGAAATGTCAAGTATTAATTGCTGAACAGACGTGAGGAATGTTAAGGGAAACTGTTTGGGGATTTATGTTCAAAAAAATAAGACAACTTCCCAAACTATTTCCTTTCAAATCTCTCAGTATTTTCCATAAATTCCATGTGCCTGTGTGGTGCTCTCTGATAACATACAAATCTGCATGCATAAACTGTTTTGAAATGTTTGTACAGTTTCATCCAAAAATATGACTATATGTTTGTGTTTTAATTGTCAGCAATGGCAGATTAGGCAAGAGCCGCATGCATCATGTCAGGGGCACTGACTGAGTTTAGGTGGTGCAAGCACAACCTCTCCCCTTTCTCCTGGGTCTTCTAACAAAGAGAAACCAAATTATCTGAAGGACAAACCTGCAGGAAAGCAGCAGCACAGCCCCTGCTCTCAGTGGCCAGGGTGCTGAAACCCAATAAAGTCATTGCAGATTCATTTAATTGTAACCAGGACCAGAAATTTGCTGATTTCCAGGTCTCACACATCAGAGTTTTTGCAACTCTGCAAAAGCTGAAGCCTTGTTGGGGGGTAGGTGGGGGGAAGAGGGGCTGACACTTTGCCTCAATCAGTGTTGTTTGGAATGTCTTTCATTTATTAACATCCTTGCTGAAGCCAAGCTTTAGTTCCGCTCTATCAGGAATATAATGCAGCTGCATTTTCTGGATGGGAACACCACCAAAAATATGTTAACTGCACAGTCAACAGCTATGTCTTGTTTACTCTCGTGCGTAAAAACCGCACGGAAATGATCCTCAGAGGAAATTTCTATCTGTGTGCAAAGAGAAACAATAGCACAGATTGGAATGGGATGCTTGCTGAGGAATGGGCTGAGAGAGCTGTGCTGCCCTCTCCCCAGTGAGCATCTTGCTGCAGCCTCCTGGGCTGGCAAGAGCTTTGGTTTGCCCAGGGTTTGTCTGAGAAACTCCCCTCGATTCCCTGCAATAGAGACCCAGCCTGGGCTGGTGTGGTACAGAAACAGAGTTTGCAGGGAAGATGCATCCAACACCTCAATGCTGTCAGTCCTGGACATTCCTCTGGGAGATGCAACTTTTCTGAAGCTTGTGGATGGCCCTCAGCCCATGCAGCCACACCAACACCACAACAGCTCAGCCATGGCTTTATCCCTGATGGGAGATAAGCTGCCCATGGGGAAACCCTGAACTCAGTGGGGATTTCTTGGCCCTGCAGTTGCTCAATTTTGAAAAACTCTTGCAGGTTGTCAGAAACTTAGGCTGGTCTATTGTTCACTTTCACTTTTTGAGGAATATTTAAGGATGTAAATGTTTGTAATAAATGTTTAATTACATCTTTAATTTTTTTCTCTATGATGTGCAGAAGCAAAAATTGCTTCTGAGAAAATGTTTATTGATACATGTATAAGTTTGAACTGTGCACATGACTGATATTGAGTTATGTTGGGGGCCACGAGTAATAGCTTCTTCAAGCCAGGTCTCATGAGCTCTTGGAGGTCTATTTCACACCCAAGATAGCTCAGCTACCTTTGGAGGCATAAAATCAGCAGGATGGCTTCTGTTGTAGTGTTGGAAACAGAAAGGTTTAATAAAAGGCAGAATAACAAGCAGAGAAAAACCAAGCCAGGTGCAAGAGGTTCTTGTTCTTGGTAAAACACCTCACAAAAGCAATTCATTTCTTTGTTCTCTTCTTTTTCTAATAAATTGCCCAGGTGGGACTTTTTGGCTCCTGTCCAATTAGCTGTCCTTA
The DNA here is from genome assembly GCF_047830755.1 of Zonotrichia albicollis. Lineage (NCBI taxonomy): Eukaryota > Metazoa > Chordata > Aves > Passeriformes > Passerellidae > Zonotrichia > Zonotrichia albicollis. Next base: position 1,716,394 of record NC_133823.1, read on the forward strand.
AGTTTGAGGTGAAATCCCCAAGGTCCTATGAGGTGTCATTTTCACCTAATGGAGCAGAGAAACTTCTGGGCTTCTTTCCTTTTTGAGAGGACAAAGGACAGTTCTGTCACTCCGTCAGCAGGGAGCACATTCCCATAGCTCAGATGTTCTCAGACCTTGTCCTGGCGTTGCTCCCATGGCTTCATCCAAGAGCACTGTTGGGATGGCTGGGTGTGTTGTCCTCTCACACCAGGAGGACAAACCTTGATGGACTGAGGAGCTCTGCCCGCTCATGCACAGCCCAACAGGATGGATACAAAATCCACCATGGCATGATGCACCAGGAACTGCACAGGGAGCATCTGGCCCACCCTCCCCAGGCACAGGGAGGGTTAAATATTAACCACACCAGGTCTGGTGAGGGCTGGCTGCCCCCTGAGCCATCCCCAGCCAAGGGAAGAGCAGAGAGCACACTAAGGAGCCCTGGAAAAATGCAAGGAGCTGCCAACGTTTGCTGCCAAACACTTCTGTCTTTTGACAAAGATAAATCTGTTGCTTACTTAACCCAGCCTTTATGAAACTCACAGCTCTGGGTTTTCCAAAATAACAGGAGCAGAGTGGGGCTGGCTGGTGTCCTGGTGAGCTGCAGATGTACTCAGGGCAGTGAGAAGGTGACAACGTATCTCATGGGAAAAATGGCTGGATTGTAAATCTTATAGGATAGAAATAAATAAGAACTTAAACTCCATGGGCCAGAGGACTTATCTTCTCATGTTTCTGCAAAGGCCAGGTGTCTGTTTACTTAAGAGAGCCATTAAGATATAGTGTTAATAATGAAGAACAAAAAAATCTGCTACTCAGAAAGAATAATGAACACAAAAATCTTGCACGGCAAGGCAGCTGTAATGCAATAGTGAGAGAGCAAAAGGTGACATAAATACGTAAAAGGGTGTCCTCAGCTGTCACACAGTTTGTAACCCAAGGCCAGAGGGAAGAGAGATGTTGGGACACAAGGCACAGCACCCAGTGCAGTGCTGGCTCTGAAATTCAAGGTTTGCTTACTGGGGAGCTTTTATCCATGCTCTACCCAGCTGTGAGTTCAAACAGATTAATGCCATCCCAGGGTTTGGGTGGGGAGCTTTGGTGGGGCTTTGGGGCCTGCCTCCTCCATGAGGTCCTACATCTGGCTGACCAGGCATTACCCATTTGTCAGAGCTTTTATCAGATCTCAGCCCTCCTGCAAAAATGAGCCTGATTCCACTCTCATTTTCAGACCATTTGCTCAGTTTTTACAGGGATAGGTGCTGCAAAACCACTACAAATACTGAGAATAGAAACTCCCTTTTTAGCTATAAATCTCACTGGTCCCAGGAAATACTAATTTTCTTTTAATACTACAGTTATTATCTGGCAAGAATATAACCCCTTACTCTGCCACCCATGACCCAGGCTGAACCTGTTTGGCCTGTGTTATTGTGCTAGTGTAATTCAGTGGAAAAGAGATTGGATTAAACAGGCAGCTCTGGAGGAGTAAATAAAAGGAACATGCTTTAAAGAGTAAATAGACAAGTCTGGGTATAATGGAATAACTCCTGGTCATGCTAAATCAAAGAGAAAATAATGCCCTCACTAAAATCTGCACATGGGTGTTTGTCTCTGCAAGAAAGAGAACCAACAAAAAGCAGAGGGGAGCAGAGGATGCTCTGGGGTTTTCCACAAATCCACACTAGAAACAGTACCCAAAAAAATGAGAAAAAAAAAAAAAAAGAGAAAGAAGAGAAGAGACAAGTTCCCTGTAGCAGCCAAAGTTGTGCTGGGGAAGAAACCACCCAATTTCTGAATGGTCTGCAAAAGTTTCAAAAGTTTTCCAAAATGAGTATATAGACAGCTGGAAACTTTAGCTAGTTTCTCACTGATTCTATATCAAATTTGTTTAGCAGCATAAATATTTTTTTCTTTCCTCACTGCCAGCCCTGCAGCTCAACCCGGAGTGGCAGGTTGAGTTCTCAACTTCCCCTCCCCTTTTCCTTTCACACTTCTCCAGCAGACCAGGAGCATGTTTGATGTTTGAAGGCACTGAGGGGATTTTCCATCCCAGGGAATCCTAGAGGAGCAGCCAGAACTTCTGTCCAGGCCAGCAGCACAATGTCCTAAGGCAGGAGAGAGCACTGGGAGGATTCAACACTCCCTGGCAGCCTGAACATGGAGATTCCAGCTTTGGGAATGGTGAGCTGGCATTATCAATCAGCTCAGCTTTAAAGTCAATTGATTTGCCTTCCTCCACAGGCAGTTTTACCCCCAGCAAGAAGTTGAGAGGCTGCTGATACAAAGCTCTCTGCATTCCCCCTCTGCTCACCAGGAATTTGTACTCCAGGAGCACCGCAAGAGAAACAGGGCACTCACCTCTCCAGGACCAAAACAAGAAAATACATTTGTCTGCACGCCAGTGGCTGATTCTGGCTGTGTTCACTCCTGTATAATCCATGGTGGATCCTGCTCTGTGTCCAGCCCTGCAGAGAGCAGGGAGAAGATTTCAAAATCAACTCTCATACTGCTCATATGAGCATTAAGCATCCAAGTGGGGTAAAACATATGTGGAGTCACATTTCAGAGCTGACATCCACATTTTCATGCAGTGGCATCAGAAAAAGCACATTGTGCATGACCCAGGGACATTTGTTTCCCATCTGCAGAGGAAATTCTCAGCACTTTAAAGGTGTGAGGGTCCTTCCCATGGGAAAAGGGGACCGTGAATCTGGGAGCCAAAAATGAAGTTCCCTTCCCCATTTCTACAGTGACTTTAGTGACAGGGCTTTAATGAAGAGTTTTGACAATATACAACATTGTTATTTGTTGGCTCAGCTTTATGGATGTATTGCTTCTCCTCTGCTAACAAGGGAATAGGGATCATCATTTCAGCTAAAAGACATGCAAGTGCATGAAGGCTAAAAATACACAATTTAATGCAGGCATTTTTCTAACCAGGCCCTAAATGTCTTCTTCATAAATCATTTGCTATTATGAAAAGGGTGAGAACTCAGATTCCTGATGTGGCCATAAATTGAGATACCCAGACTGCAGACACAACCACCCCTACTTGAGCATAGCACTTAGAGTGAATAAATGGAGAGAAGGAATTCCACATATTGTAAAGTTATACAGTGCAAAAGAATTCCTCAAGGAATACAACATCCTGAGCCTATGACAAGGAAATCCAGGCCAGGCATTAGGGAAAAAGTGAATAGATTTCAAGGCCAGGTAGAATTAGCAAGATGATCAATCTGAATAATCCAAGGTGCCTAAACTCAGCCATATTTTCCAACAAAGTGGAGTAAGTGTGACTGTGTTGTGTGATCCCGCCCCGGGGTGAGGGACTTGGGTTATGGACACCAAAGTCATCTGCATGAAAGGGTCCTCAGGGCACCAGGTCAGAAAAGATTCAAAAGCACAGAGATAATTAAAACTACAGACTCCTGGGGAAGAGCCATGCCAGTGGTGTGCCCTGGCAGGACACTCAGCTCTGTGAACCCCTGTGCACGGCGCAGATGGGCATCAGTGCAAGGAGTGGCCTGCCAGAGCTCCTGCTTTCACCAGCTGAAAGTTCCTTACAACCAGTCCTAGACTCTTTGCTTTCACCTGCTCAAGATTTACTCCCAAAGTGCGTTTTCCCAGTGAAGTTGCAGGGCTCTCTCCTGTTGACACCATCTCCAAGCTGTGCCTCATGAGAAGCCCTCTGGAAGGTGCTTCAGGATGGGCTGGGGGAAATCTGGGTGCAGGGAGCAGGGCTGCATGTCTTGAAACTCAGGAGTCCAGAAAAAGAGCACAAACACAAAGCTTTGTCTGTGAAAATGGATAGTCAAAAGAATGTGGAACAGGAGAGCATTTGGGATGGTGTCTATTAGAAAAAAATAAGAAGACCCTTCTATTTAAATAGAGAAACATCATTGCTAGCACTTGTATCCATGTAGAATTACTTTTCTTAAACATAGGTCCATGCTCTTCTGAAGATACAGCCCAAGAAGTTGAGTCTGGCATGTGCAAGCACATCTTAGTGATTAATAACTACTTCTTGCACAGCTCTCAGAGGTGTGCTGCAACTTAATAGTTCAAACCTGTTTATTGGATCAGAATAAAGCCTTGTGGACCACTCAGAAGTGACACAAAACACAGTGTTAGCCCAGTGCCATTTCTGACAAGGCTATTTGAAGGTAGAATTGCAGCTGATTATAGTAATGAACTTTGGTAGAGTGGTTGTCCACAGGCCTGGAAATGTGTATTTCACTCTTTAGCCATTTAGTAATTGAGTCCTAGGCATCAGAACAGTGAACATGTACTTGGGCGAGTTGGACAACAGAGGTTTTCACTGGAGGAGGGTTTGTCACCCAAAATATACCCAAGCACAGCATGGATAAGCCAGATACCAGCCCTTTTCCTCTCACTGCCACTTCAGATGTCAATCACATGCAGCTCCTGATTTAGAGCAATCCATGCCATCACTCTTGTGAGCTGGAAGTGAGAATGCCTGTGTGCAGCCCAGGATGCCAGCACAGAGTCAGGGCACATGGTGTGAGAGGTGTCGGTGTAGGGCAAGTGGCTGACACCATCATCCCCTAACAAGCACAGTTTGCACAAGGAGCGAGCTGAGCACACGGGCTCAGATTGACAAACTTGGTCAGAGATGGGCTGCAGCCACAGAATTCATCTTCTGTAGCTCAGGAACACTTGGGCCTGGAGCTGCCATTCAGCCTGTTGGAGACAGGCAGTCTCACAGAGACACAATGGTTTCCTGATCCAAATACCTACATGAGCACATGGCACTCCCAGCACCTTCCTCTTCCCCTCCCATTGTCCTGACATGTCCTCATCAACTCACTCCAGTTTGCATTGTGTTTGGAGAAGCTTTGCAAACATTCCTCAGCTTTGCTGGGAATTTATTTCTTCATCCCAGTTTGTGCTGAAGGTGGCCTAGGAAATTACAAGTTATTTTGGGCTACAAGGAACTAGCCATGGCTAAACATTCCCCTTCCACACCATGGCACTAAGACAAAAGAGAAATGGAGAATAAATGCCTCTGAGTCTGAGTTGTGGTTGAGCAACAGAGGGGTGGTTTACTCCTCTGCTGCTGGACTCTCCTTGGGGTGCAGGGACACCATCTAAGCTCCATCAGAGGCAATATGCCACCACCTTGTTCCTCATATCCGATACCATGGGAACTGAGTTATGTGATTTCCTAGGCCACATCAAAAATTATTGGCAAGATCCCACATGGAATAAGTCCCTGAGACCCAGAAGTAGTGGTGAGCAAAAGGAAAAACAGGTTGGAAGCTCTGCAGAGTCCTCCACTCGTGCTGAGGTGGGTATTGATGGTCATTGGAACGCTGGTGTGGCTCAGGGCAGACTCTGTGCAGGCACGTCTCCATTGTGCTCCCAGTGCATTCCAGAGCCACCTCAATTCCTGTCAGTGTCTGATTATCCCTCCCTTCCCTTCATTGCTAAAGGAAACACTGGAAATGCCAAGATTTACTTTTGTTTATTCTGTCTTTATCCATCTCTCCCTCTTAGCTAGTAAGTGCTGCACAGCCTCCGTTCTGCCATGTACAGCAGTAGTGTGTGAATAATAAATAACAATGATATGCTTTCAGCCAGAAAATAAACCCCATATGTGTCCTCAAGTATCTCTTTTTTCTTGAAGTATTCATGCAAACATTGGTTCCAGAGACTGTTATAATCCTGTTTACTTGTCAATGCTCGGAGTGAGCATGTAATTACAGTTCCACTGTAAGATACTTAACATGTAATTCAATGGCAAAGAGCTGCCATGTTATTATAGTCTTCTAAGTTTGGATTTATGCCCTGAAATCTAAATTAGTCCCAACAATTTCTCTTCAGAGGAGGATAATTTAATGCAAATAATATCAAGCTCACCAAAGAGCAAATTTTACCAATACAAAAAAAATTGCGAGCGAGTAATTTTTAATTTTTGTAAGCTTGTTTTACCACCACAGTTTTCTTGGACTTGAATCTCCCTAGGTAGGCAAAGGGTTTGTGTTTGAGTATGATGCCAAAGTGACATTAAAAGTATCAGTGGCAATCAGAAACCTTGGGAATCAGTTCTGTCCTTGAAGACAAGCACAAAACTTCTGTCACACGTCTCTTATGGTGATACTGAAGTGCGACCTTGATGTCAGTCCTGAAAAGGAACTAAAGGAAAGCTAAAAGAAAAGGAACTAAAGGAAATTATAGGCATATGTAGCCTTTGCTCACTCATTCACCCTGGTGTAGCTGTCACTAGGATCTGTCATTGTGCCACTGCCTGTCAGACCATCATCATCAACTCCACTAATTGGGCCCTGCCTCTAAAATAATCCATCCTCAGCACCGCAGTACTTCGCACTCCTACGGACCTGTTCATTCAAGACTCTCTGAGGGCTTTGCATGTCCTGACTGCTCAAGCAATGCAATGTGCCCAAGAATTTGGTCAGGGGCACAGCAGGGTAGCTGTGCTTGCCACAAGACACTTACACACTTGTCTATGGGACAGGCTGCTCAAGGAGCAGAGGGAGGACTCCAGCTCCTGGCTGTGCTCCTTTTCTGCACGCCCAACCCTGTGGTTTGTACGAGCCTCAGTTTCCCTTTTGTAAAAGGAACTTCAGTCTTTCAGCCTCTCCAAGGGCAGTCTGCCGCAGCCATGGAACCACTCAAGAACAAGTGACTTATCCATGGAATTGCCTGGGTCTCCTTCACCACCTTTCAGCAAGGCTGCCCTTCCCAAGCCATCCCCTGGCTGCTGAAGCTCACTGCCAGCCCCTTGGGTACAAAAATAAGGCAGGCACTTTGTTCCAAGGCACAGAGGCCACAGGCTGGGCTGGGAGCCCATGGGAGTCATAAAACCATGGGGAGAAAGTCCCTGGAGAGGAGAGGAGAGGAGAGGAGAGGAGAGGAGAGGAGAGGAGAGGAGAGGAGAGGAGAGGAGAGGAGAGGAGAGCTGACAGCCCAGGGTCCCTGATGCATCAGCTCTTGGGGTCTCACATTTATCTGCTGGAGGGTTTGAGATTTGCTGTGGGGGTCAGCAAGCAGCTGGGCCACTGGATTTCCAGCATCCCTGCCAGGTTCTGGCAAGCTGGAGGGGGTGTGACCCCATGGAAATCATGCAGGCACGTGGATGAATGTGCAATATCCTCACCCATGCACATGAACACATGGGGAGAAGGGAGAGGTGAGTGTAGCACTGGCTTGGATGCATTTGCAGAAGACCCCAGGAAGACAGAGGAGTGACCAGCAATACAGAGGCCATCACCTGAGAGCCACCACACACCCCCTGGAAAATGCCTGGCCATTTAGCTCTCCTCTTAGCAGCCCTCCACTCTGGTTTAGAGAGAGCTCGCTGATGGTCCAGGTTCATACAGCAGTTGCATTGTGCCATCTTCTGGTTAAAGGCTGAGGACTCCCTCTCCAGGAGCCCTGCTTCCCTCCAGCACACAGGGAAAGGTGTTTTCTTCTGATGCCTTCAAGAAGTGATGTCTGGAAATGTCAGGGCAGCTCAGCTGCTGTGGTGTAACATCCCTTGCAGAAAGGAGCCACAAGCCCAAGGCAGTTTGTGAGGATCACGGGGACAGAGGAGGTGCCAAACACAGCCCTGCTCTGCCAAGCCTGATGTTCTTGCCTCCAGGAGAAATAACATTTGAGCATATCTTTTCAGTGAGACACTGAGATACCCTTATACCCACTTGGCTGAACCTCCTGACGGTGATGAGCAAACCCTCAGGAAAGTCAAAAAGAAAGTGGACTCAGCAGGATCCTCAGAGATGAAACATGCTCATCCCTCAGTAAGGAAGATCATAAATATCCATAAATGCATGAGGACACATGTTGAGAGCTGCTGCCTGTTACTCATGTGGATCATGAACATGGGGAACTGGATGTTCCCAACCCACCCATTGCTGCAGAAAAATGAAGATACAAGACTGCAGAGGGATATATGATCTTGGAAAGAGAGCTGTTCGTGGAGAAATAATTGGTCTGAATGTGCAAGCCTGGACCTGATGCAAAAAAATTAACTGACAAATCCTCTTGTTTTTCCAGCAACACAATTTATAATGTAAGTTTTAAAACATAGCCCCTGAAAGAGGAGTAATTTCCAGCACTGCCACATCACACCCGACCCTGACCTCACTTGCACCAACACAGCTCACTCGATTTCAACAGCAGCATTTCTCCACCTACCAGGATCATCTACTGAAGTAGGTGTGCAGGAGGATGAGTTCAAAAGGAGCTAATTAGGCACATAGACAGACAAATTAGAAACAAAGACCTCACTAAATACTGGTTAAGCAAACACAGCTCCAGGGAAGATTCATGCTAAGAATTGCCATCAGCAGTACTAGTGTGAGCTGGATGAATTAGGTGCACAGCAGTCCCCACCAAAGAGCTGGCACATAATGGTGTTGCTACAGGAAACAGTATGAAAGGATGAAATCACCTCCTGTTCCAAGAAAGGGAAACAGCCACTGCATTTCAGACACTGCAGAGCATGGGACCTGACAGACCTGTGGCTGCGTTTGCCATCCTATTTAATTATTTTAATGAGCTCTGCAAATGTGTTTAGTCTCCAAATGTCTTTTTATAGTGTTCTGAAATATGAAGTAAATCAGGGTCATTATGAAAGCAGTCTGCTGATGTTACAGGTATCAGCCAGTGTCAAGGTAGTGTTTTGCTGTCAGCTTAACTGAAGGTGGAGAAGCAGGCAGAGATTTTTACAAGATTTGCATGACTCCAGCCTGGTCTGCCCACTTATAATCTGCCTGCACTTCCTAACATGCTGGGTATCTCTTGAGCAAGTCTGTCATCAGGAGGAGCTATGGGAACCTGTCCAGACTCTGCAGTGATTCTGTCGGTCCGTGCCCTCAGCGATTTGGCACAGGAGCAGTGGGAGCTTGGATTGCGCCGTGCTGCAGCCCAGCCCTGTGTGAGGTCTCTGGGCATTGCATGGGGAGCAGGAAAATGCTTCCTGGGGCTGAGCTCACCCTTGCACCCTGATCACCAACAGCAGAAGAAGGATTTCGGGTCTGAACTTGGATGTTTGGTGGCTACAAATGAGAAATTAAGCGCATCACCATCTCCCAGCAAGGAGCTTGGAGCTTTTCTAGTTCTGACCACTGCTGTTACAGTCATCTCCCAAGAATAAGTCCTGGCCCGCTCATTGCATCATTGCTTGAACACATTGGTAGTAAAATATGAGGTGCTTTTTTGCCCTGCAAGTGTACCAAATATCAGTCCCCCTTAGGTATCACTTTTAAGCCTTGCAGCATTTTTCTTTTGATCATTTCTATGCCTACATTTCTATGATTGCATAGGCTAAGACTGACTCAAATATTCCATATGGGGTCAGGGCTGTGGGCTTCTGAAATCAGCAATCTAAACATGTAATTATTTTATTGTTTACTGCAACTTTCAAACTTTCTTTGAACTGTTTTTTTTCCACTGAATTCACTTAGGGGTTGTTGTTTATTCATTGCTGCAGCAGTTTTTTCCTCCTCTCCACTCTAGTTTGGCTCTGTCCTCCTACCCTTCTGGCATCACAAGCTGACACTTGAGGGTTTCTGCCAGGTCCTCCACAGCACTGTGCCTTTTACAGGGTCCCTTGGCCTCGCTGTCCCTAAAGAACTATCCCACTTCATCCCATCTCCATTCACTGCTCTGATTGCTGCTGGAATTTTTGACCCATCTCTCTCTTTGCCATTTTGTAGCTTATCACCTCCAGCATTCCACCCTACAGGGGAGCTCATGTCACCAGATCCTCCTCTGATGTCCCAGGTGAGGCCCCATTCCCTGTCCCCAGGCATTGCAGATGGTGCCCACAGCCCATGGATCTCCCTTAGACCCTCTGGGACCAAAGAAAGGAGCAAGATCCCAAATGACCAGGCACTGGCATGGTCTTGAAGACCTGAAATAAGAGTCACCTCTACTGCTGACCACCTTGGCACCCTGCAGTGCCCAGGGGAGCACCAGAAGCAGCAGCTCTCTGCTCTGGTAAATGCATAGTCTGAGCAAGGGTATTTATATCCAGTTTCTAGCATGGTGCAATACCAAATACCCTGCTGAATCCCAAACACATCATGGGTGCACTAGATTCACTGCCTCCACCAAACTGGGAAGGCAATTGTACATTATTTTTGGCATGATTTGGTTTTAAAATGGCCCTGTTGTCTGCTGGCCATTGGACACTCTCCTGCCAGTTGTTGCACAAACTCCTTCAACAGCCTGTGAAGTCTGGACACTTCCCCAGAACAAACAAGCTAATTACACAGAAGATGCCAAGACCTGGTTTCACTGTCTCCTTAAAGGCAGGTGCCATATTTGTTTGCAGCCAGTCTTCAAATGTCTTTGACCTGGAGTTTCACTGACTTAATTTTTTCTGGCAGTTTTTCTCTCTAGATGCGTGATCCTTTCATGTTGTCCAATTCCCACTGGCGTCAGAGAGAATTTTGGCTGATCTGGGGCTAAAGGACACAGCCCTGGCTTTTTTTAGCTCCCCTAGATGCATTACATCTATGGATTTATGTGAGAAATGGTTACTTTGCCTTGGTGGAGAAACAAAAACAGCCAAGTGTGAAAAGACAAGGCGATTGAAGACACAATGGTTGTGTCGTTCCTGAAATGTTCGTCTCACTGCAGAAACAACACCCTGCACTCACACCAAGTGATAAGTGAGGACACAGAATTAGCCAAAATAAACCTCCTTATCTTAAAAAAATTCAGCTCCCTAAAGCCAACCTGGATCTGATCTGTGTGAACAACAAGAGAAAGTGCAAGAACGCCGAGATATTTCTGAAAATAATATTACCATAGGACCCAACAAAATATAAGCTCTGCTCACAGAACAAAAGTTATTTGCAATTATGCAAATAACTCTGATATGATGCCCATGAGAGGTCAGATGGAGAGCAGAGCACTCACCACTCTACGTCTTCCACTTTTAATTTGCAAACATAGGCAACGATCCTATTGGGAGATACCTTGGCTGGACATCAAACACCAAGTGGTTCTTATTGTCTGTGAACTTCCCTTCAAAAGCAGCAGGACCCCTCCTAGCATGGAAGGAGGCCTTTGGTTAAAATCTGTGTATTAGACTGAATTCACCAATACCACTGAGGCAAGGATGACCCCCAGTGTGTGGCACTGGTTAAGGGGCTTCATTCCAAGCCCTGGCCCCATGAAAAACTTCTTGTGTTGAATAATTTTTTTTTTTAATTAACTCTTGAGATATTCTTTGTGTATGACTGTAAATCCCTCTTGGGCACCAAGTCAAGCCCTCAGGTGGTTTAAAGAAGCATATGACAGAAAACTCAGTAAGGTCACTGAGTGTATGGCAGGGAAGATGTTCCACACCATCATGGATGTCACCCAGAGGGATTTGTCTTCCCTGCACAGTGCAAACCCCTCCAGCACCAGACACAAACGTGTCTGCCCCAATCCCCCTCCCCACCTGCAGCACTTGGATCAGCCCTGGGCTGGGACATCTCTCCCCCTCTCCTGCCGTGCTACAAATCATCACTTAAAATCCACTTTCCTTGCCTGTTGTGCAGTTTTCTTTCCTTTTTGCACAAAATATAAATGCAAGAGGGCCCCCACATACATGTTTAGGTGCTTGTACCCCAGACTGCTTGTACAGGCTTCATCTTTCTCTTTTAGTTAACATAAGCTGTCAGGAAGAAAAAGGGAAGAAAAAGATGTCATGTCATGAAAATGTTATTATCCACATGGCTCCGGTAGTTGACAAACTGACACCTCCATGTGATAAATGCAGGGCTTAGGATGGGATGAGAGTCCAGTGCAATCCCACAGGAGTCAAGCCCATCAATGAGCTCAGACCAAGAAAATTCTGCTGCTTTGCCAAGTATTTTGCAGGGAGAGAAGATTTTCTCCTGGGACACTGTTTCCCAGCAGGACAGAGGTGGAATGGGACTTGAGTTGTGCCCACTGAAGCCCGTGTCCAACTCGTATGCCTGCTGGAAGAATTCCAGCTTCACAATCAAACCATCCATGAGGGGAGGAACCAGAGAAGCAGAGCATCCTCAGGGAAAGACTGTTTGTCCTTTCTTGCCTGGCAGGGAATCTCTCAGCACAGTTTCAATCACACAACACAGTCAGCAGTAATGTGGACTGAATTGTTGCTCCTCAGGGGTCTGTCTGCCAAGAAAACTGAGCAATGACTCATGCAGTGGCATTCAGAGTGAGGGGAGGGAAGGACCCAGAGGTGAAAAATGATTCAAAAGCACAGAGGTTGGATTCCATGGGAGGACAGGTCAGTCCCACACACAGTGCAGGAAAATGCCCTTGCAGTGCATCAGGGGGATGGAGCAGAGCAGTGGGCAGTGGAGAAATGCCTTCTCCTTGGACTTCTCCACCTCCTAAGGCAGAGACAGAATTGCCAAGTTGCCATGAAGAGGAAAGTGATAAACATCTGATCCACCATGAACCAGGGTATCCAGAGAGTGTGGATGGTTCAGGCCTGAACCTGCTCATTGGAAAGTAGACTGGTGGCAACCAGTGGAAATGTAGACTGGAAATTTTTGCTGAATTTATTCCTAACTTACAGGAACGACTCAGTGGGAGCATTCAAGAAATGGGCCAAGATGGGCTTTCCTCAGTCAGAGGTGGAAAATTCATTAGACCCACATCTTGTTGGCTCCACTGTGACCCATGCAATATCTGTGTTGGAGAGAACCAGATGTGCTCCAATGATGTTTCTGGGAGATGCACTTGATGAGCCCTTGAAAGCAGGCTGCACAAAGGGGAGAATACATCCCCTTTGTTTCCAGAAACATTTGCTTTACATCCATTACTTTACCCATAATAACTCCTCCCCCCCACACCATTTACAGAGCCCAAGTGACCCATCTTTTGCATTTCTTGCTGCTTTTACAAATCACATGTAAAAAAACTCTACCTTCTTTCACATCCACTGTTCAAAGGAGAGAGTCAAACAAGGGAATATGGAAAACTGTTATAAATCCTGTTATAAAACCAGTTATAAAACCAGTGGCTCCTTGTTACATCCATGTCCTCTGCTTTCTTGCATGTCTTTGTCCATTGAAGTCCCCCTATGCTTACACACCACGCTCCTCCAGCCCAGGCTGGGCATCTCACAGGAGGCACTGACACCTTGGGGGCCAGGAAGGGCCAGGTCATTTTTACAGAAAAATGGGCAAGTTCTGGAGAAATCATTCCCAAAGAGGCAGTTTCGCCTTGAAACTAACACAGAATACATGTCTGTGCTTATGGGACACCTGACACTGCCAAAAGGAGATTGGAGTGGGAAAACAAACCACCCCCAGCCCTCAGCTTGCTGCCAGCACCAAGTGTGTCCAATTCTGCACTGGAGAGACCCCACCAGCCATGGAAAACTGGGTCAGGCTGGAGCCCTCCCACTGCTGCTGGGCATCAGGAAAATCCAGAGGGGCAGGTTCCAGGGCTGAGTGGCAGCCAAGCAGGGCCCCCTTTGGGCCAGGGCTGGGGTGCAGAGGCTGGGGCTGGCTCCTGGAATCACTGGGACAAGGATGGGGTTTGCTTTTAGCAGGGCAGGGGGTGCAGAGGCTGGGGCTGGCTCCTGGGCTCACTGCAGCAAGGATGGGGTTTGCTTTTGACAGGGCTGGGGTGCAGAGGCTGGGGCTGGCTCCTGGGCTCACTGCAGCAAGGATGGGGTTTGCTTTTGGCTGGAGCTGGCTCCTGGGCTCACTACAGCAAGGATGGGGTTTGCTTTTGGCAGGGCTGGAGGGGTTGCTGGCGTCATGGCCAGCTGCTGAGACCATGTCTGGGCCCAGGCACTGATTAGAAACTGTCCCAGACAGAGCAGGGTGAGGGCAGGGGGGGAAAGGGAGTGATGAATTAACCCATTTCGAGTCACACACTTTATGAAGAGCGGGTTCCTTTCTGCTCCAGCACTGAGTTACGCTAACAGGCATTGCTGAGACGGGGCCTGAGTGAGATTTATTTATCTTGAATCCCTTTAAACATTTCAACACTCCATGGCTGTGCACCCAGCAAGCCTGTGAAACCACATGCCTCACAGTTCCTACCCTCTCCCTGCTATTCCCTCCTGGCTGTTTCACTCCCTCCTTGCTGCAAGCCAGATTCCTTGTCAAAATTAAAACTAAAGGCATAGGAGGCATGCACTTGGCTTTCCCCTGTGCCACCTGGCAGGGCCTGGTCCTGCCTGGGGTGGTGGGACCTCTCATCAGCACATAATCACTGCTAAAAGACCCCATGGCCTCCTCTTTTTTTCAAAGTCCAAGGCAATATGGATACTGGGGAGCAGCACAGCATGGGACACAGCATCTTTGAAATGGTGTTTACTTTGGAGCGCCTCGTGCTGCACACAGGATGTGCCTTGAGAAGGGCTCCTACATCTGCAATCCATCACCCGCAGACCTGGCTGAGGAGCTGAGGCTACACAGCCCATTTTTTAACTTTGCCATCCACTGACTAACAAAACACAGTGGGAATGGTTTATGGGCTGGCACTGAATGGCACAGCAGCCCCAGCACTCTTGTTTCCATCCAGCACCTTTGTTTGAAGGATGCACTGGCACCATCTGTACTCCCTGTTAGATATGCATAAACTGCTCCATCCACTTCAGGGAGTTACAAAAATGGAAAAGGACAGCAGCTTTTTTAAAGATTTTTTTGCAAAATGAACAACCAAGGCACAGAGAGTTACCCTACCCTTTCACTGCTGAACTGATTCTCCTTTCTTTGAACCTGAATTGAAGGGCATGAGGTTCAGCCCTACTATTCTAAGCTGCCTAAACATCTTCCCCCCACCTCCAAAAACATTAAAGCAAGAGCAAGAATTCCTTGGAGCAGAGGTGAACATTTCAGGCTCCTTCCTCCCAAGCATCCTCAGTACCTTCACCAGCCTCTCTTGCCACACCAGCTGGTAAATCCTGTACTTTGCTATCTCGTTGTTTCTACCATTTCAACATTCTAACACCATTTAGAACATTTTCATCCAAAGATCACAAAGTGCTTTACAAGGCTTAGTTAATTAAGCCACTGAAGAATTATTACATCTCTCTTATGGAGGAGAAAGTCAAGCAGAGATGTTAAATGGTTTGCCAAACGTAATATGAGTCAGTAGCTAAGTTGGGAAAAGAACCCAGGAGTCCTGACTCTTAACCCATGGCTGTAAACCATTTTTCTCTATAAAACAGAAATTAAGCAAGCAGAAGGGTGACAGCACAGCTTTTCATTTTATTTGAGCTGCCTTACAATTAGGACAGCAATAGAAATATGGATTCTTAATCTTGACACTTGGAACGTGTTTTTGAAATTGACTGTGTGGACGTTTTGGGGCACTTGCTGCCTTTTGAAGCTCTCACATCATTGTCATATTTGAAGAAACTACTGTGATAGCAGGAGTTATGGGCTTGTTGCAGGAATGAGTGCTGTTTTATCTGGGAAGTGAGAGCAGATCATTGTAACATCACTTCCAAACAGTCTGACAAATTTATGACATATTCCTGCTAGCTAAAGGCATAAAATCCACCAGAACAAGTTACTGTTTGTTCTCCCTGTTACTAAAGAGGAAAAGAAGGGAACATAAAGGTGAATTCTCTTGCAAAAAAGGACTCTTCCACCAGCCCAACCCAGCCAGAGGAACTGCTCCAATCTAAAGATAAACACAGCGATAGCAAGGGCATTTCCACAAGGAGGCCAAAGAATTTGCAAGAGGAAGGAGCAACTGGGACCCCAATGAGCCATTTGCCTGTATCCTGCTGTCCATAAGTTTTATAAATTATGGGAGAAAAAATGCTGTGTGTAACTGAAAGCTGCCCCTAGACACCAATAATTTGTCTGACCCGCATTTGGGCGACCAATCCGCTCAGCTCTAACTACCCTTGGCAGCCTCGTGCCGCTCGTATTTTTACATGGATGAACTGTTCTTCAACAATTTCCTCCAGTGTGCTCGCAGCACAAACAGGCTTTTCTTTGCAAGCAGGTATGTGTGCCTTCTTTTTCCAGTTATTCCTTTTCTCACACACGTGATTCATGTGGCTATTTGAGAAAAAGAAAAACACCCAGCCCCCGTGCTCCTTCCTCCTAACAAGCTGCAAGCCCTGCTGCAGTTTTATGGGACAGGGATGGAGAGCTTTGCTTAGGTTTGGATTTCCCTGGTTTAGGAGGCAACAGCATCACGTTTTTCTTCCATTTCTCCAAGTCCTAGTTCTATCTTTCCCTAACATTTGCCTGCAGTACCATGGTTTCTTATTCGAGAAACTTACAATCATAATAAAAGCCAGTACTTACAGTTGCAAAATTTGCATTGCTTTCTGGGGTGATTCTGGGGCTGAATGAGACATCCAGAAAAAAATCACTGTGGAGAAGGAGAGATAGCTGGGAAAACTGTGCCATCACCTCTTTAAATCCAGAGCTTTTGTCCTATGTGTTTGCTCCTCGTGGCTAAACCTTTAGTCCCTTGGGTGTATTAGAAGATGTGGTGGGAAAAGCATAAAAGAAAGAAAGCAGATGGCAAGGGCACTGTCAGGCACACACAGATATATAAATAATATATATATTTGCTCTTTCTGTGAAGGAATCCATCATAAGCACCAAATGCCCCATGACCTCAGGGTGTAAGTGCAGGATTTAGGGCCTTGTAGGAACGTGCCCTTGCTCTTTATTTAACACCAAATGGGATTGAGCCTGTATGAAAGCAACACATCCAGTGGTTTCCCGCAGACATTTTGATGATGGATTGCTGGCATCACTTGTTTTCTTTTGAAGGCAATTCATTTATCAGAGACAATTACTCAACTGATAAGTTCAGTGTGTTCAGCTGTTCGTGGCTACACAGCAGCTACAGGCCAATAAATATGAGCTGCAATTAGCTTGATTAATGATTTCAGATCACTAAACTGCAACTTTGTTTAAGATAAGGCCCTAGGAAGCTTTTCTGCTGAATCTGGCAAGTTTACTGGCATTGGTGACACTACCTTCATTGTAAGCACCCCAAGCCAGCAGCTCCTTCAGTCTGACTTTGTGATAAAGAGAGTTCCAGTCCTTGGAATTTCTGAAGAGCTCAGCAGGTGTTTGGTGGGGGAAGTACAGAGACAGGGAGCCCCCTCCCATCTGCCACATTGCAAAGTGCTAAGGAAATTGTTTCCAAATGTCCCTTAATTTAGAGTTTACGAATTTTGCTCCCTCCCCCAGCCTCCTGTTTTACTCCTCTGGGCTGCTGACCTTCACCTTTTCTGCCATCCTTCCGCCCAGGCAGCCCTGGGTGTCTGGGAGCGTGGAGCAAGGGCAGCAGAGCAATGCAGAGCAGACTTTGGAAGCGCTTTATTTGCTTTAACATATTGGCTGTCACCAGCAGTGCTGCAGTGGGACTTGCAGAGCACGGAGTGTGCTGGCAGCAATCCCTCCAGGTGGGATGGCATTTGCCTTTCATTCATTTTCGGGCTGTAAGGAACACGAGGGTGAGTGCATGTGTGCAGATACGTGCACCTACATGCTCTGCCTTGCTGCCCTCTGCTAAAGAATCAACATCACTGATTGCTGTGCCACAAGCCCAGACTGGTAAGGACCGTGCTTGTGGAATAGCAGTTTCAGAATTACAGCCTCTGCTGAGCTCCAAGTCATGAAATGAGCTGGGGCTCACCCCTCTCTACCCAGTGTGTTTTACACAGACCCAGTCCCACCTCTCACTCCTCCCAGCAAAGGCATTTCCAGGCAGAAACCTGTGGAGATTTGATTTCAGTGGTCTGGGAAATGATGTGATTGGCATTTCACTTTGGATGGACGTTAGGTGAAATTCAAACCCTCAGACATCCCAGTTATAATGTAGGCACTTGCCTAAACCAGCTCACTAGAGGCTGGAAGTGGGGTGTCCTCCCTGAATTCAGGAGGGAAATACAAACCATTTGATGCTTGTAGGAATCTGCTGTTTCTGGGCTCAGGGCAACACCAGGCACAGGGACAGGGCTGCAGCCCCAGCCCTTCCTCCAGTTTAGGTGCTAAATTATCTCTGCAGCTCTTTCTTCCCAAGCTGAGAGTCTCAGATCTCCTTCCCAGGAAGAAATACTGGGAGAATGCATCCACCACGAGAGCAAGGGTCCTGCAGCTCCAGTGTAAGATTTGCTTGTGCATTGCAAGATTTTGGGTTCAGTTCCAACATCAAGATGGGGAAAAACAGTGCAGCAACTGCTGCATTTCACCTCCACATCTTCAATCTGATCTCTGTGTGGGCACAAAGAACAAGAAGGAGAGCAATGGAGCAACCACAGCCATGACTGTGGCTGGAAGAGAGGCGGAGAAGGAGAAGAAGAAGAAGAGAAGGAGAAAAAGGAGAAGAAGAAATCTTACTTGCTCACTCCATTTTCATGGCACTTCACCCATTTCACGTGACACTTCAGAGGAAAATACGCTGCAGTTGGTAATTTAATGCCCCTCTCATTTCTCCATTTTACCCTGAGAATCCATTTAAAATATAGCATAAATATTTGGAAGTCAATACCTTTCCCTGGGATATTTCCTCACAAATGACAGGTAACAGGTATATTTTATTAGCTCAGTTGGAATTGCTTTCTTCCATGCCAGCAATCCATTTGTCAGCCACAGCCAAACACTGAACTCTTTACCAGATGTCCCCAGGGGCTGAATAAAGGAAAAAATAAACCCAAACAAACCCATCCCAAACTGTAGGTACACAGTTTGTGTACTCAGGGATGTGGATGGGCTCATCTTTCAGACCAGCCTGAAGCCAGGAGGGCTCTATTGAAGCCTCCTGGAGGAGCCAGAGTCCTGGGGACTATCACTCACCTGCTGACCTGAAGGGCTGAGCAAGTATGACAGGAAAAGAGGAAAACAGGAAAGGAGGAATTGTTGATCCAGAGATTTGATAGAGGCCCTGCAAATCTATCTTTATTACAGAGAAAAAGGAGATTTTGGTGTGACTCTTTGTAATCAATGGCTGCTTGATTACATCATGAAAAGGAAATATGCCTGTCAGAAATGTCAGCTATAGCTTGGGGGTTGGTTCAGATGAAATCTAAATTTTTCCAACTTTTAGCATGCTTCTGGGTTCTTGGGGTACCAATGTACCAGTGTCACCCCAAGGAAAAGGTTGACAAATTTGAAATCAATAGACAAGCAGCCTTGAGAAGAAGATTAAATGCTGAGTTAAGGGTTCATGATTCTCAAAACTTTTCAAGATTTCTTATCCCAATTCTGGGCCATTTTCATGGCAATCCTACAGTTTTAATCACATCATCAGGTTCTTACTGGAATACAGCTGTTTTGCAGTTTATGTTCAGCAGATAAATCCCCTCCAGTAAGGAAAACCCAGAGATCTGAGGCAAATGTGCTCAGAAGGTGGCCAAGAAATGAATAAAGCCAAATCAATATAAATGACACATGGCCATATCCTGGGCTTGGCTGTACCAGAGTAAATTCCAGCCCATCAGCTTTGCTCTCCCTGGCTTCAGACCTTCAAAGCCAAAAGTGGTCCCTTCATCGGCACACAAATAACATCTGAAGCGAGAAGAAGATGGACTAAGTGGGAGGATGAGACAAAAGGAGAAGGAAGCTTCACCAAGATGAAAGGCAGGACTGGTAACAATCTGGAGACAATTTCTGAGTCAATTTCCGCAGCCTGGTTTCTACAAAAACACAGTCGTGCCACATGCATTGTGCTCCATCCCCTGCCAGCCCAACCAGGATTTTAGCAAGACAATGACAACAATCCCCCCTGATAAGAGAGCTATGCCAAGGTGTACCTCACTGGCTGGAGCATAATCAGGATCCAGATGAAATTGCAAAGGTGAAATGATGAGATACCAAACCAGGTCACAGAGAAGGGCCAGACCTGAGTCCAGGTCATGCTCTGAACACAACCCACTCCAAACCCACCAACTCCAGTGGCAGAGAGGATGGTCTGGCTCAGCATGGAGGGGAGCATGGTGTAACAAGAGCAGGGAAGCCCCATCTGACCATGGGCTGCACTGTGCCCACACAGAGAGGAAAATCAGCAGAATGGACAGGGGAAAGACGAATCCACCAGAAGCTCTCCTTGAGGAATGCTCTCCTGATGGAAAGCTTGAGGGGTTGTTAAGGGACTGATGAGGTTTTTGCTGTTTTGACCTGGACTCAGGGAGTGGCCAGACCCCAGAAATGTGAAAGTCTAGTCTGTGATTTGGGTTTGAAGTACAGAGCATGACAGCTTCAGTCCAGCTCTCCCTCTTTTTTATGAGCTCCTTCTAAGCATTGAAAAGCCTCAATGAGGTTTCCCTTGAGTATTCTCTTTTCCAGGCTGGACACCCCCAGCTCTCTCAGCCTGTCTCCATACGGGATGTGCTCCAACACTCTCAGGATCTTCACGGCCTCCTCCGGATTTCCTCCAACAATTCCACATCCTTCTTATTTTGGGGACCCCTGTAATCCAGGTGGGATGTTACAAGGAAAGGATGTGGAGAATCACCTCCGTCGACCTGCTGGTCACACTTCTTTTGAAGCAGCCCAGGATGCAGTTGCCTGTCTGGGCCACATTTCAAGCACACAACAGGAGGATAGCAACTGGCCACAACTATTTTTTACCAAGCAGGCAAAAGTGGGGGTGGGAGCCTCCCAGCCCCTACAGTGGGCAGGGGGAGTTGTTGAATCTGTCCCACTCTGCCGACCCCCAGCTCATTTCCCCCTCCAACAGCTGCAGCCATGGGGGACAGCAGAGCACGGAGACACACAGCTGTCCCTTCTGATCCCCACACAGCCCTGACAAGGGTCTGGCTCTGGGACCAGCTCTCCTCAAACCCCACTCCTTATGAGCTGTTCAGGACAATTTGCTATTTTTCTTGTTTTTCTTTTTTCTTGCCTCAACCACATCAGTTTGGAAAATAAGAGATGCAACCACTCCTTGTGAATTTTGCCTGTTCCACTGCTTTCAGCTAGCAAAGCTGCAGGGCAGTGGGAGCATTTACAAAGTAGTTTCTGCATTTCAAATACTCCACAAATATATATTTCTCCTTGGCCAGCACACCAGGTCTGTGAGATGGTTTCCAGCATAAGCTGCTCTTGATCTATACCCCCAGCATGTGAACAGCAATGATAGTTTTTGCATAATTCAGCTGTCACGAAGTTCTTAGAGCAGTTTGTTAAATCTCTACTGTAAGGCTTACAGTCCTGCCTGAGGGAAAGGGTTTGGGCTATCTGCCTCATTTTCTGTGTTTTGGAGGAAAGGGGGTTGTTTCTGCCAGTCAGCTGAAGGGGATTTGGTAACAGGAGAACTCTCACGGTGGTGAATGTCACTTCTCACAGGGAGGGCTTTTTCCGTGGCGAGCTCTGCACAGTTGGAATCTGAATGGAATAAACCTACAGACTGACCAAACACAAATGAGCTTTTTAAAAGATCTGCGTTGGATTTGTAAACCCTGGTCCACAAAGACCTGGCTGCAGGCATGAGGACAAAGGCTTTAAAAGAAGACTCATCCTCAAACTGGGTTGGATTCCCCAGTACAAAGGGGACCAGAACAAGAGCACTCACTGCATTTCTCCTGTATTTTTTTTTCCTGTTTAGTTTGACCCTACCCATAGCATAGTTTCCTGGCCTGGCTTGATGTAAATGACAACTTTATAAAGTTGAACTGGTCTTTTTCTAACATGGAATATTTTTTTTTTTTTGATACAAAAAGTTCAGTATTAGACGTAATCACTTTTTGGCATGCTGTCTAAATATGCATTTTCTTAGATTGATTGACTCTGTGTAAAGACCTAAAGGGAATAAGGTTCAACTATTCACTATTGTCAAAGCAATACCCCAGACTCCTAAACAAATTTGCTGCTGCAAAGGTAGGAAAAAAATAATAACCCTGCTATAATTATGTTGCCTGAAGCCACTGCTCTGACACCACAAAACTGAGGTTTTCTGTGCTGTGTAGGAACTCAACTGATACATTTTTCCCTAATGCATAGTCACTTTCTCAATGGGACAGCATTTTCTCCCAGGGAGCATCCCAAACTGCTCAGGTTACAGGGGGTTAGGTCTCAGTGTTGCTAGAGAAACAGCACAACTGTCTCAATGTGCACAGGGTAAAGGTGCAGGGATGCTGAATTGGAGAACCAGAAACTGCCCAAAATGCAGCCACATCCACACCAATTGTCCTCACAGCAAATTTAAATCATCTCGAGTTCAGATGACTGAATTTGGCAAAAAATCAGCATCATAAAGTGTTACAACACTTAATTTGTTGTAACAATTAACAGACCTGTTGATGCAGTTCTGAAAACTTCAAGGCTGATGCTTTGAGATCTGAGCAGGAGGTTTGACTAGCTGATCTAGTTGGGGGATTGGAACTTGATGATCTGTAAGGTCCCTTCCAACACAAACCACTCTATCATTCTCTCTCCAGACATCCCCTCTCCCAGCCTCTGTTTCTCAAAGGTTGTGTGCAGGTCTGTTCCTTCTTTTGCCACCAGCAGGGCTTCAGCACTTGGCTGACAAATAAAAAACCTGCCTAGAAAGGATCACTTGACTCAGGGAAAAAAAGCAAACCCACTGTCATTCTACTGTTTGAATGTTTTTGCTTATTAAAAGAAATAAAAGTACTCATTGTCATAATTGCACAGATTTTGGTTTATACACTACTTTTTGGTCAAAGGTGCATGTAGTCTTAAAATCTCACACAGACAACATGCTATCAATGCAAACAGCCTGGAGCATTTCAGGACAAGCAAGCACTGAGAAACAAGATTTTTTTCAGACATTAGTGAAGGCATCAATTTGAATTTTCATAGAGAAAT
Organism: Zonotrichia albicollis; assembly: GCF_047830755.1. NCBI lineage: Eukaryota > Metazoa > Chordata > Aves > Passeriformes > Passerellidae > Zonotrichia > Zonotrichia albicollis. The sequence continues at coordinate 1,739,163 of NC_133823.1, forward strand.
AAAGTCTAATTTTACCTTAGTACACAAGAAAATACTTGGGGTCAATAGATCAATGTCTGGATCTCTTACAATTTTCTTTTTTTCTGAAGACTATAGGAATAAACAACTTACCACGCTGCTCCATTCTTTCCCAGTTCTCCAAGAGACATAAAGTGTTTTTTAATTAGATTATTAATTATCAAGTCTCCAGATCAGTCTCACAGCAACTGCATAAAATAAGCTTTACAATCCATAGCACTATCACCTCCAGGAAGAGTCCAGGAAAGCAGATTTTGCCCATGACCCTGATGAAAAATAACAGTCATCTGCTTCTCCTCACCTCTTCAAATCCTCTTTTTAAGCAAAAGCTGTTCCTTTTATTTCTGATCAGCCTCACACGTGTTGTCCCTATTTCACACTCAAACCATTCTGTTATTCAATGAAAATGGCATTTAAAGCCAAGGAAGCAACAGAGCAACAGCTTATCTAGGCCCTGGACCTGTGAATCTGTCCAAAAGAAAATTTGGAATGGGAAAAAAATTTTTGGAAGGCTTTCATAGCAGTATGTCTCTGAAAAGGTTCCCATTCACTGAAGCCACTCTTTGTCTGCAGGATGTGGGAGCAGTGGAGGACACTCAGGTAGGCATCAGCACTGCTGGGCACCTTCCCCAAACTGTTACAAAACTTCCCCAAAAAATCTTTGCATTGTGGCAAAGATTTAACAATGGTTTAACAATACTGCTACCCCATATCATGGAGGGATATGGGCTAAGAGTAGTTTTGATTTTAATCTCAACCTGAGTATTACTGCAGCTTTTCATCAGGGAAAAATATTTAGTAATTGATAAAAAAACCACTTCTTGTCCTTGTTGCCAACAGGAGGTAACAGGCAGGGAGTTAAAAAGGACCCTTGTTGCTCTATTACAGCCCTCATGCTGCTGGCTTGGATGCTTGCAGGGAAGCTGAAAATGTCCTCACAAGCCCTGGCCCTGCTCTGCAGTTTGGCTATTGGGACCAGGAGGAAAAGGAATGTGGGTGAATGACCATGAAACTTATCATGCAATCAGAACTTGGTGTTCTTACCCATTTCCAAAGGGGGAGAGGGGAGCCAGCCAGGAAACAGAGCGAGACCTAAAAAACACACAAACCAAATTTGATTAACTGAAGAGGAGGAAAAGCAGCAAGTTAGTCTCACTTTGAAGGTTTTATGTCAATGCACAAAAACACATTTGTATTTAGGTTTCCAGGCCTAAAGTAGCTATGGGAAGGAACAGGGGGCTTTTTTTATTAAAAATATTTATTGAAGCTTTATTTTAAAGAAGCCCTAGTGCTCTTTGAAACATAGCTTTGACAGTGTGGTCTCCAGGTGGAGTTGAAATCACATCTTATTGGCATGATGGGGATGGAGGGAGAGAAGGCACTGAATGTTCATAGAACACTGCAAGAACACATTTGCAGAAGAAAGGGTCTGTAATGTCCATGGCTGACTTTTTTGGACACCACAGCACCAAAGCAAGATGAACCCATGTGCATCATAGAGTGAGGAGCCATAAAGTCAGTTCTCCTCATATCCAGAGCACTGAGATGCCCTCGGTCTCCTCTTGGATGAGGACTGGAAGGGACACTGAGCAAGTTCACAGATGATACAGAACTGGGAATTGCTGTGGACTCCCTTAAAGGCAGGGAGGCCCTGCAGAGAGACCTCAGCAAATGTGAAGGCTGGGCAATCACCAACCATGTGAGGTTCAGCAGGGAAAGTGCCGCATTCTGCCCCTGGGATGGAGCAGCCCTGGGTGTACGGACAGCCTGGGGAGTGCGGGGCTGGAGGGCAGTGCCAGGGAAAGGGACCTGGGGCTCTGGGCAGGGGAAAGCTGCAGGTGAGCCAGCAGGGCCCTGGCAGCCAGGAGGGACATCCCTGTGCTGGGGACATCAGGCCCAGCATGGCCGGCCGGGCAAGGCAGGGATTGTCCCGCTCTGCTGGGGCTGGGGCGGCCTCACCTCGAGTGCTGGGGCAGCTCTGGGTGCCACAAGGTAACAAAAACATCAAACTGTCAGAGAGTGCCCAAAGGAGGGCACGGGGAGGGTGAAGGGCCTGCAGGGGAAGCCGTGTGAGGAGAGGCTGAGGGCGCTGGGGCTGTTCAGCCTGGAGGGGACAGAGAGGAGACCTCAGTGCAGTCACAAATTCCTCCTGAGGGGAACAGGAGGGACAGACACCGATCCCTGCTCTGTGGTGACAGTGCCAGCACTGAGGGATGGCCTGAAGCTGTGTCAGGGGAGGTTTGTGTGGGATATCAGGAAAAGGTTCTGCCCCAGAGGGTGGCTGGGCCCTGCCCAGGCTCCCCAGGGCAGTGGGCACAGCACCAGCCTGGCAGAGCTCAGGGCTGTTTGGACAATGCTCTGGGCACAGGGGGTGACTCTGGTCATGGGGCTGTGCAGGGCCAAGAGCTGCACTGGATGATTCTTGGGGGTCCCTTCCAACTCAATTTGTTCTGTGATTCTCTAAATGAGTGTTCATGGAGAGATCCATATAACTTAGACTAGAAAGGTGGCAGGGCCACATCCTACACTTTTTTTGGTTGTCAAGGGGGCACAGCCAAAAAGCACCAGCCCCATGAGTGCTTCCTACACTTGTGAATGTACAACACTCCTTATGCTATGAAGTCAGGCATCCTTTTCACAACTGAAAACAGCCTTTGTTCCTCTGTGAAGGAGCACGTGCTGCCCCTGAGCAATCCACAGCCTTGCTGAAAATTCACGTCACCATTCCCATGCTTGCTGCTCATGGTCTCCCAAAGTGTATCCTGGGCAAAATGCACATTGGGCCAGACCCATGCCCTCTCCATCCTATACCCGGACCATTGTCCCCACAGCAGGCCTGACCTTTGGATGAGAAAGCAAGGGTCCGGCTTGCACCACACTTTTCAAAGAGCACATTAACCCTGATTGTCTTGGCTAACTCTCTGGAATTTCCTTCCTTGCCCCGGAGACAGAGCATTCTGTGGAAATGAAAATTAATACTTACAGGCGACTAGAGTTTGGGTGTGTTTTCAATTATATATTGAAAAAAAAAAAAAGAGAGAGAGAGAGAGTGGAAATTCAGTGGCTGTTAGAAATAAGCCCATTTTAATTGTAAATTTATTTAGCAGGAGGTGGAATTAATCACCTAAAAGTGAACGGGGGGAGAGCCCCAGTGCTGCACACAAAGCAAGGAAAGTGCGAATCACACAGTTGGCATGAGATCCCATTTCAGTTTTGTTAAGTGCAGGGGTTTTAAGTCCCTGAATATCTCACTGTTCTTTCCCTCCTGTTCTCCAGAGGGAGAACAAATGCAAATGGTGTTGTGTTAGAAGGGGCTGAAAGGGCACCCTGTAATAATCCAGTGCACGAAACCCCATGGATCCATCAAGGAGGGAAGGTGTAAGAACCTTCAGGAAGCCTGCAATAGCCTCTGTGTACACATAACACCTCCAAAGGAATTTTCTGCAGCTATTCAAGAACAGACCCAGGTCTATTCACCCCAGTTTCACCCCATAGCTTGCACATGGCTAGGCAGCCCTCAGAGAAGCACAACAGAGGGCTGTACACACCAAAATGACCCCAGCCAGATGAGAAATGGGCTCTGTTCTTTCTCCCCTTGTGCTGGTGTTGGGTTTGACAGTCTTTCCACAGCCTGTACCCCAAGCACAGCACAGCAAGAGCATGAACAAGCCCCCAGCAGCAGCCAGTCACTTTATAACCACGCCACACCTACACCTTTTCCACATCAAGCAAGGACAGGAGAGGACAGGCAAGAACGTGGCACCCACAATTCTCCAGCAGGCTCATAGGCATGCCAGCAGAGGTGGCCACAGCACAGCAGGCTGCAGGCAGGATCCAGATCCCATTTGTGGAGTGGAGGCTGAGGTGCAGGTCAGCTCCAGCATATTTTCCATACACATTTTCCTTGAAGGCTGTGAATTCATTTTGCATGGGCAATCTCGCTGTCATTTCAGATTCCTGCTGCACTAACATTCAAACTTTAGCTGTGCAAATAGGAGAAATATATTCCATGTTTCCAGCCAGTGCTTGTCACATCAGTGAGCATTGAAACCTTCTACTGTCAATGAGTTTGTTCAGCTCCTCCTTGAACCTGCTGATCCTGTCTCCACGAGTGCCTGTGGCTGCACCTCCCCTGACATGCTGGCAATGCTCTCCCTGATGCACCATTGGCCTTCTTGTCCCCCAGGGCACTGCTGGAGAGCTGCTTGTCCACCAGGACACTCAGGCCTTCTCTGCAGAGCTGATTTCCAGCAGGTCAGTCCCCAGCCTGTAGTGAGCTGGGGTTATTCTTCCCCAGCTGCAGAACCCTCTGTTTGCCTCTGTTGAACTTCAAACAGTTCAGCTCATCCATTACCAAGAAGCTTTTTAAAATTCGAATTGCACTCTACAACCAGCAGCTCCTCTCCAGGTGTTGGCTATAATATTTCCATTTCCTGTAATGACTCAATCCTGAGAACAAAGTTTCTGACCAAAAGGAGAGGGAACACCAGGCCACTTAGTCACCTCCAGTGAGCAATCTGCACATGACACTTAACTACTCGGGGTTTGTTATTTTAATATTGCAAACTGGCTGTGTGTGATGCACTCTGTGTGTTGCCCAAGTTTCTGTAGGAAAACCCAATTTTGAAACTGCTACATGCAGGAACAAATATCAGCTGCGACCATGAGAAAAACCATGGGTCTCATCCAAGTGACCACAGCTTGCACGTAGAGTATGAGCAATCAGTCAGTTTGACTCTTGAAAAACATACACCTCTCTCAGTTACAGGGTTTATCCTACAGGGGGAAAAATAAATCTCTTCTCAGTGTACGAGTAGGACTGAGAGTCATTAATCCATCATTTTGGCCAAAACTTCAGGCCAAAAACATTTTGTTTGTGTGTGTTGAAGCAGTAATTTTGTGCAGGTTTCCTTAGATGTGAGTAAGATATCAATCCTCCAAAATGCCATGGAAAGCCTCACACAAAAGCACTCATTTAGTTCTTGAAACGGCAAAACTGATTTTCTAAGCTACTTTCTAGGAAACACTCTGTGAACCATGAAGAATTTCTCAACAGGAAAAGAGCTGAGCAGAGGGTTTGTGACACTGAAGAGAAGCTCTTACTGCCCCAGATTTGCTGCACAGTCTGTTAGCTCACAGCCCTTCCAGAACTAGTTATTTTGACACTCTCCACACCAGGGAAATGTCACATTCCCCATGCACAAAGGACAGGCCTTAGATACCCAAAGGATACCAAGCAAAACAAGATCACCAACAGATAATCCTTGGTAGCACCTTCACTGCTGGGCATGAATGCCTCAGCACAGGGGGGGAGGCAGGAGCCTGCAAGGGAGACGGGTGGCAAAGAAAGATAAAAATAAGGGGAAAGCAACAATTACAGTGCCATTGTGCAGCTGCCAGAAAGGCTGAGGGGCAGAAGGTGGATTATGCCACAGAATTAGAGGCTGTAGCATTGCAGAAAGGTAACAGCTCCCTGCACCATGAAGGCACAGGCTGCATTTGAAGATTAAACTTGGTGCTCTCCCTAGGATTCCAGCAGCCTGATACTTTCACTACAAACTCACTTTCTGATGGAATAAAGCAAGATTTCAATCACCCATCTACTAGAAGTCGTCTTGATGGACAGTATGCTCAGGGAAGTGGTGAGATCACAGCCCCTGGAACTGTTCAGATAACAGGTAAATGTGGTGCTTAGGGACATGGTGCCATGGTGGACCTTGCAGTGGTAGGTTAATTAAGTAATTGGACTCAACTTTTCCAACCTTAATGATTCCATATGTACCTGCATGGTAAGTACAGATTATAGAGCTGGTTGGTTGATTGATAGACACAGATTGATAGACACATCCAGATTTATGGATGTGATCTGCAAAATTCAAATTTTCAAATTATTTGGCTTAAACATGAGACCTGGGGGGAAAAAGAAAAAAAAAACTTATGATTTTTCAGGGACGGACAAGAAATTTCTAAAAGTGGGGTCTGGCCACATTTTCAAAAGATATGTGGTGGGCTTCCTGTCTCCATTTAAAATATGTTATTCCTATACCAAATGCCTACTGTTTGCCAGTGAAGGTAGTGGCCAATCCTGCAGGCTGTTTGCAAGCAGAACATAACCAGTTCCTAAAAATTATAAGGAATTACAGAGCTTAGGAACATTTGCAGGATTTTCCTCCTAGTGCCTACATTTGCTATAGGCTATTTATTTCAGGGTAAACTCAAAGCTTCTGTGCAGTTACTCACCCTGTGCTGGCTGACACACCCATGAGCCTGCCAAGCACCAGAGATGTTCATGACACTCTCCTGCCCACACCCCTTCATCCCTTCACCCTCTCATGCAGCTCCAGTTCAAGGCCAGCAAATGAGTTCAGTTTCAAATACTGGCAGTGATGCAACAGTGATTGCACCTGCCCAGTCAAACCAGGTAAAAATGATTCCCATATTGTTTCCTCAGAGCAGGAGCTTGGAATCTTGGAATTACAAATGGTTTGGGTAGGAAGGGACCAGCCTGGTTCCAACCTCCCACCATCCCAGGTTGCTCCAAGCTCCATCCAACCTGCCCTTGAACACTGTCACAGATGGGGCATCAACAACTTCTCTGGGCAGCATGTGCCAGGGCCTCACCAGCCTCACAGGGAAGAATTTCTTCCATAAAACCCCAGACTCCATTTCACCAGGTAGAAAAAGGCTTTAAACAAAAGTATTTCTTTAGAGATTATCAATAGCACTAATTTACATGCTATTCAATAGGGATATGTGGGTGCATTTGTTACCAAACCCCAGATGTTAAAGATCACTCAGATCCCACTGGGGCTTTGCACAATGTTCTGAGCACTGCAAGCCAAATGTGATGCTGGTAACACCTTCCTCTGTTGTGTAATTGCACTGAAGAAATACCAGCTCTTTCCAAATTTTAAGAAAAGAAGTAGGAAAAGAAAAGGATGGAAGGGATTATATAGATCACCTGCCATACCTGGAGGAAATGCACAGTAAAAGAAGAATGATAAATCCTTAGATCAAAAAGGAACATTTCAGCTGTAAGGAATTTTTTGATGCTGTTTAAGCCCTAAGAAAAACTATAGCCAGGCACACAAACATGATTATGTTGAGACGTGCTGCAGGTGGGTATTACTAAAACAATGATCACATCAGGGATAGAAATTTAGGAGGGGAGTGAAAGGAGTGGTACTAAGGAGTCCCAAAGATAAAAACAACCCATGACCCCACCACTTGCAACACAGATATCAATACGTGGGAACCAAATCCCTTTGGCACATCAGCATTGTGCAGCCAGAAACCTGTGAAACTCGTTCCACTGGTCCCCAAATGCAGCACAGGAGATACAGCCAGAGCATGGAACACAGAGAAATGGCACCAGGGAAAAGTGGGGTTATGGACAGGGCACCAGCAAATTAAGCCAGGAAGAAATTAAATTGAGAGGAAGCAGGAATGGGCAGTTAGAGATGACATTGCAGCTCCTGCTGTGAACTCTCTGCCCCAAGAGGGCTCTCAGCCTTCAGCAATTGTCTTTCTGCAGGTATCCCTGCTCTACTTCAAGAGTGCACACCCTGTGCAGAACCACAGAAAGGGCTCAGAATCGAGCAGGATGCTCTATTAAAAAAAATAACATAATCCAAATTAACTTGGGTTGCACCAAGTTCTGACAAACCCTTAATGACAAAGGAAAGGAAGATTTCTCCATCTACACATTGCAAAAACATTCACAGTAATTGCCACTGCTCCTTCATCAACAAACCTTTTTCCCTTGCATCTCTCCATGCAGCAGATTGTGCTCTCCTCCCTCCACAGACCAACATCATCCCACAGTCATACAATCACACAATGCCAATGGCAAAAAAATGGAGTATTCAAACCCAAGTAGCAACAGATGTCTCGTTTACAAATTGCCACCATTTCACAAGACAGCAGGAAAAAAATGACCAATTTGGAGACTCATTGAAGTATTTCATTCCCTTCTCTGTTGATTCACCAGCATAAATCTTACAGTGTGATTTTCGTGAAGGAGAAGGGACAAAAGATACTCTTTTCACCCTATCCACCCTTTTAAGGATGCAAGACCATCCTCAATGCTTTATGACAAGGTCCACTGGGCTTTGTAGGCAGTTTTTTAAACTTGCATGGCTGATAAAATGAAAGAAAAAAAACACCTTCTCAGTCCTGAAACATACAAATTTATGTTATGGCATCTGGATCCTTGGAGTAACCTAGCACATTATGCCACCACTTGGCCAAATCTGGAGGAGTTTTTCCCTGCTCAGCAGAACTGTTTTACAGCAAGGCTTGTTCTTCAAAGCCCCTCGTGATGCCCTGTCCTTTTGTGTGACTGTCAGGGTGTCATAAATGTCATGTGAGGGGGGACACTCAGAAAACAGACTCTTCCCAGAGCTGCAACTCTCCAAAAGCAGTGCTGACAAGACTCCAACCATCCCAATTCTGCCAGCCAGCTGGATATGCCCTGGAAAGCACCTGATCTTCCAATTTAAGTGTCTTTTCATCACCCCAGTGGCAAATGAGCTCCAGCTCTATGAACAGCACTGGCCTCACAGAAACCCTGTGTGAGCCAGCCCATCACAGCACATGCAGAGCCCTTTCTGTGAGAAGAGGAGCAGAGAAGTGCTCAAAGGGCACATGTGGACAGTCAGCCACAGATAAGGATTGTGTTTGCGCAGACATTCACAAATTCATTGTTGACTAAGCACAAAAAATATCATGCTTACCTGGGCAAGTCTATAAATAATCCCAGTGGATGGAGCACACTGCTACGGTTTACCTGTGGAGCTGAGAGCTGCAGGATCCATCAGACAATGCTAATGTCCTCGGATTTTAAGGGGTTGTGTCTTCAACATCAGCAAGTGCACTGCTCCTGTAGCATATTAATACTTCAATATCACTGAGGCAGCTGCCTCTTCATGTACCTGTGTCCTCTTCCCTCCCAGGTGAGCAATACCAACATTAAATCTGACATGTCTGCAACTTGACAGAATTATTGTGCAAGGGAGAGGCTTCTCAGGTGCCTCGGGCTTTTTGCACAGAGCCACACAAGGACATGCCCTGTGGCTGTGCCTGGGAGCTCAGGACACACAGCAGCCCATGCACAGCCACGGGGCCATTACAGGCATCAGAGGCACTAAATTCATGGAAAAACACCTGCAAGAGTCTCCCTGGACAAGATTTCTGGGTAAGAGCAAAAGCTGGCTGAGATATGGAAAGACATTATCCCTGCATGAGATAGGAACCTCAGCATCCCTTCCTGTCAGTGCAGGCAGAGCTCAGATGTGTTTTTCTCTTCACCCAGGGAGAGCTGAACATCAAATTAGGAACACAAACTTGTGTCAAGACCTTGCTCTGTCCTCAGGCACCTTAAAGGTGATGCATCTTCCACAGCTATCAGGGAGTTACACAGCTCACGTGGAAAAATATCTTCATAAAAGCAACAATCCCAAAACTGTGAGATGGGCTCACCAGAAGATTCCAGACCATTCCTTTCCTTAGGAATGGGACAAAAAAAAAAAAAAAAAAAAAAAAAAAGGGAAATATATATATATCTATTTGATCTGCAGTGGGAAGGGGAACAGGGCATGAATGCCCACATTCTGCTGCAGTTAACCGGGGCTCCTCCTTAGCTTCAGCACACCAAGAGGGAAATTATTTGAGAGCCTCAGCCGCCAGGGATAACTGGGTGGGTTTGGGATGGAGGGAGCAAATCTTCCCGCTACGACAGCCTAATAGTACCACCTGGTGGAGAAAGCCAAATTTGCTCTGCTGCTCCAGAGTGGGGCTGCAGAGAGATGCCAGGAAATACAGTGAAAGAAGATAAAGATGTAACGGGGCTATTCAGGCTCATTTTTCTATAGAAACTGAATATTTCCCTCCCTTTTCACGAGGTGCTCAGTGAGGGTGAAAACCACACTGGGACCAAGCAGTTTAGTTCAGGTCTCCCCCTACAAACCCACTCCCATGTGGCCAGCAAAGAGGCCCTTGGTGTGGGGCATGCAGCAGCCTCCTCTTGACCTGCTTATTTTATTTTATCACCAAAAAAAAAAAAAAATGCAGCAGCCTCCAAGGACTTGTCAGGAGGCAACCAGGCAGCTAACATCAACCTACACAGTACAAACAAGTGTCTCTCAGTGATAGGCATCTCCAAGCAGAGAAATTTCACAGCTGAATGTTAAAAAAAATAAAAAATCAAGGCCTCTAAAATTTGAATTAACAAAAGAATTATTTGGAGAATGGCCTGGATGAAATAGGAAATACGAAAAGCTACAGAACTAGAGGACTAAATAAATTCCTATGTCTGCATGTATCTAAGTTTTGAAGTGTTTAATTAGAGATCTTTCCAGAATCTGCAGACAAAACGTTCATTTTTGACAATGAAGGGTTTCATTACACTTAAGTAGCCTCATTATGCATTTCCATCCTGGTGTTGAATCAATTAAGTATGGCAGCAATAAAGCAAAGTGGAACTAAAACTAATGTTCTAGTGGGAGCTAAATCACCAGGATTATTCAGAGTGAAATGCTGCTTAAGGAGACCCAGGCAGAGTTTATTTACTCTGGCAATTGTCCCTGTGCTGTGCCATGCAACCTGGAGAGCCTGACCTGCTGCTGCACCCCTCCAAGCAGCAGCAAATTAAATCCCTAAATCATGGGAGGTGTTTGCACTCTCATAGCTCATTTAGGGCTCTGAGTAAACTTATTTTTTAATATATTATACAGATAAGTCAAATAAATATGTTTTAATAATATATATCTGAAACAAAATTCTATCTAAATTAAAGTTCTAAGGGAAAGACTCGCTCAAAACCAGCAATATCTTAACAGAGAAATGGTAAATAACTTCCACTTTTTATAAAGTTGTGCAGTGCAAAATCCTGAGCAAGAGTTTTGGCTACTGCAAATCAGGCACCGTTGACTTCTATTCAACTACAACAACTTACAGACTCCTCCACAATTTGCCATAGCCACTAATTAGTTTACTAAAGACTCCCTGCCAGTTGTGAACCCCTGAGATGATGGAAGCTGGAGTGTTGGAGTTTTTTACCATGCAATTAATTTTTCCATGTGCTGTTTTCTCCCCTCCTTGCTCTTGGCTCAGCTCATGCTGCTCTGTCTCTGGATCAAGCTGAGCTCAGCTCAAGCATGGTGCTGCAGCTACGTCGTGCTCAGCCCAGGGATTTCTCACCAGATGTTAATGCTGTTTATTAAGAGAAGTGATTGTGAACAGAATTGCTCTGAATTTCAGCCAAAATAGGCTTTCAAATTGCTCAGGCCCTTCAGATCTGCAGGAAAAGCGAAGTTTGGGTTTGAAAATTTCAAAGTTTGAAACAGAAAATGGAAATGCTGATGGGAGGCAAGTTTGGGGCATGAGCCACCCGGTCTCTGTCTCGACAAAGGAAAAATCAGATTTTACCTCTGAGTCTTTGGCCCTGGGTATCTTGTCAGTGACAGGGGAAGAAAGGTATGAAGCAACCCAGCCAGATCCTCAAGCTGTTGCTGTGGCATCCTGCTGAAATCAGAATACTCTGGTTTCCTACCACTGCTGGAGACAGGATCTGTCCCAGTAGCTTTTGCATGGAGACATTTATTTAGTGAAAGTTTCAAGTCAAAAGCTTAGTGCTCCCCCTCGAAAGACAATTTCATGAAAATATTTCCTTAGATTAAGTAATTTTAATAGCATCCCTCTAGATACCATTTACATACCATTTGCCTGGAAACAGACCAGCTTCCAGTAGGAAAGCAGGCAGTCCTGACCCAGCATCTCCCAACCATCCTGTGAAGACAGAAATGAAATTAATCCCTGGTTGACTTCCCAAAAGTTGCACAACGAGATAGAAAGTCACACCAACCCCTGAGCCAGAAAACTATCAAACTGGGGAGCAGAAAACCACACCACTGCTTCCCCTTTACAGCCAGCAGGAGCTTGGCCACTGAGCAAGGAGGGACTCAAGGTGTTGGGATGGGGTGAGGGGTTGATGTGCAGGATGGAGGCTCTGGCTCTGCAGGTCCTGCCGGGGTGGGCTGTGAGGAGCCAAGGAATTGGGTAAGAAAACAGCCTGGCTTCTCTCAGAGTCACAGCAGCGCTACAGCCCTGCAGAGTGTTCCCATTGTAAGGAATTGGCATTTTCTGATGGAAAAAAAATGCTCAGCCTGGAAGCAGTTCTGTAGTGAGCACTGCCAGCACCCACTGCAGTCAGGGTGTTTGAGGAGCCTCTTGCTTTCTCAGGTATCCAAAATGACATTTCAGAGCCCAGTCTTGGGCTCCCCTGTTCTCACCCATCTTGGCTGCTCTTCAGTCTTCCATGGGATGGGTCAGCAGCAAATCTTGTGGCCACTGTTCTGTCTCCACATTTCTCTTCACAGAGGAAAGCAAGGCACAGTTCTTCCCAAGAATATTTCTGAGATTCACATTCTCTGAACATCAGAGAAATAAAACACAATTCTTATTTGCTGTGTCTGTGTTTGTGCAAAAGTAGTATGCAAAATGGAGATAGTTTACCCAAAGTGATGGAGTTTTGTTTCCTTGGCTAAGTGTGCATGTGTCAGGACTGTGAGCTGACAGTCACAAGAATCTGGGCAGTGGAGTGCTTGGCAGATTCAGTTTAGATGTAATGTAATATAGTGTAATATAGTATAGAATAATATAGTGTAATAAAGTAATTAATTAGCCTTCTGATAAGTGGAGTCAGATGCATCATCCTCTCCCCTTGTTGGGAGCAAAATACACTGTGCTGATCTTTGTGCTGGGGTTGCTCCACATGAGGCACCCACAGTCTTGCTTCTTTCCTGCATTTGGGCAGATATGAGGTTTGCAGATCCTGTCTCAGGAGGGTTTTTTGTTCTTCCATGTCCTTTCTGCTGTTGTTCAGGCTCCAGGAAAGTAAGTATTGTTTTTTCCCAACCCCTCTCATGCTTCATGGGGACATTTCCAGCCTGAGGCATCTGAAGAGATGTTGGAAAGGCAGAAGCTGCCTACTCTTGCCCATGCAAGGAGTACTGGAAAAATTATGTATTTGGCCCCGCCAGCAGCATTGCTTCTGGACTTCCAGGAGTGCAAAGCCTCCTGGTGATGCCTTGTCCTAGAGGACATCCAACATGGATGGGTGGGACCTGCCAGGGCTGAGGGCCCAGCATGAGCAGCAAGCTGGGCAGCGAGCAGAGGAGCTGCTCCAGCTGGCAGATCTTTACTTGTCCTTCTCCCACTCAGCTCCACACATCTCCAAAAGACTTTGAGAAAGTTCAGGCCTGTCCACAAGCCCCACTGAGCTTCCCCAGCAGACAGCCCCACAGTTCCTGTCCCACAGCTCGGGCTGAAGCTCATCCCAAATGCCTGTTTTCTGGGGAGGATTGTCAAGAGAACAATCCCTCTCTAGATGTGGCATCCTGTGCCCTTCTTGGACCAGCAGGGAAGCCCCAGATCCTTTCTCTTTCTCACAGGCATCTCTGCAACCTCTTCCAGTGCCTCCCCAGCTGCACTCCTCACTCTCCAGTCTGATTTTCCCCCCTGCCACGGGCCCCAGGGAAGATTTTCACAGAACCATTTAGTTTGGAAAAGACCTTTAAGATCATTGAGTCCATCTGTTAACCTCACACTGCCAAGTACTGAACTGTGTCCCTACAGTGCCATGTCTACCTATTTTTTGAGCACTTCCAAGGACAGTGACACCATCAACTCCCTGGGCAGCCTTTTCCACAGCTTGACCACCCTTTCAGTGAAGAAATGTTTCCTAATATCCAATCTAAACCTGCCCTGAGGCAACTTGAGGACACTTTCTCTTCTCCTGTCACTTGTTACCCTGGAAAGAGAGGGTTTTCCAGCTACCAGAACACAATCATAGGCCAATGAATACTCAGTAATGAGCTTTGCTGAAGACTTAGCCCTGGCAAATCTGCTGGGCTCAGGGCATGTTGCAGTATTCAGGTCAAAGCAAGCAAAACCTGGTAGAAGAAGTGAATTGGAAACTCTCTGGAGCCCTAAGGGTCACCTGTGTGCTTTGCCAGGGAAAAACAGGAGAAAAGTCATTTCACACAAGAAGGATTTTGACCTTCACTGCTGAGTTTCAGAATGGGACTCATCAGGGTTTGGATTTACAAAAATCAAAACTAGGACTTACTAGTATCCAGCAACTGGCACCATTTCACTGCAGGCAGCTGAGCAGGGTCTTGTCTGTCACACACACTGCAGACAACCCTAAAACACCTTCCCTGGCTCACCACAAGGCAAAGCTTTACCTCAGCTCAAAAGCTCTCCATGACCTGCCTTGTTCCCCCCACAATGACCTTCATTAGTCTCACAGATCAGATTTCTCAGGCCCTCACCTTACAAACCAAGGTGAAGCTGAGGTGTAAGAGCCTTCCCACAGCTCTTACAGCCTGTGAGGACATCCAGCTGTAACACCCAAATGAAGGCTTGATTGTGGGAATCGTGGTCCCAACAAATGCTATCCACTTCCCCTCAGTGTCCTCCATGAAACCAGCCACAGAGATTGGGTGCCCAGGACCCTGCAGGAAGAAGATGCAGGAGGAATTTGAGCCATAGCATGTCCTGGGGCCCTGTCTTTGCCAGCCAGGGCCACCAGGCCTGGACAGAGGGTTACACACAAGCAGAGCTTTCCCCTCTGCAGTTTTATCTCTTTAGTCCTGGAATAGCTGAACATCCAATGGGAAAAACTCTGAGCCTCAAGCAAGCACTGACTTAAACACAAAGGAGAGACAGACCTTCAGACAGCATGAGATTGGATGGCTCTGCAAAGTCCAAATTTCACTTCCAGTGCTGCATACCAGACTGTGAGCCATATATGCCCTCTCCCTTATTACAGAGAAATTACAGAGAATATTAATACCAAGAAATGAATTAGCAAAATCCAGTTTTTCCTTACTACTAGCTCCATCCCAATGCTCATGCCCAGAGTGGCTCCCTCTGCAGCATGGAAGCCCACTGGCACACAGCTGCCCATGTTCATAGCAGGGTCCTCCAGGAGGGAGGGACACCTCCAAGCTGCCATGGGCTCAGGGCTGAGCCCCAGCCAGCTCCCAGGCTGGCTGCAGTGCTGGCTGGGGACTGACAATTCAACAGCACAATTGAGCTGCAATGCCTGAGGACATTCCTTGGCTCTGCTCAGCTCCTGCTGTAGCTGCAGTTCCTCAGAGCACTCCCTTCCTGCCTTTCATAGCCAAGGCCTCTTTGATGTATTTCCAGGGTAGGTTACAAAACTGCTGCACTGAGAGACCCTCACATGATCCCTGCTCAGGGAGCACTTCCCATACCCACCCCCTGCATGGGCACTCATCATTACATAAATAATGTATTTGTTTTTGTCTCTTCTGCAAAAAGAGCACCAGGGAGCTCACCTAGAAATGGCCAGATTAGTTCTGAATAACTTCTAGCTGCAATTATGTAGGAGGGGATAGGTCTTCCCCATGCACTTATAGCCCTGGCTGCTCATTTCCACCTGCAGCTGGACATCTGCACAACCATCCGTGCATCAAGAGCTGTGTCAGGTGTGCAGAAAAAATGCCTTTTCTGGAAGTGAAGGGGCTGGGTGTGGCTTGGAACAACTGCACAAAATACTGCTGACCCAAGTGATGAGCAGCAGGAGATGGAGGAAGCAAGGGCATAGCAGGCCAATATTGCAGACTGAAAGACAGCATTGCATGCCATCACCAACCCATTGGTGACTGCCATGGCATTTGCAATTTCACCTTCTTAAGCTGGTATGAAATTGTCTCTACAAGCTGCAGTTGTGCAGCAAAGTGCCATGCAGACACACTCTGCATGGAGAACGTCTTGGTGAAAACAAAGCAAAGCAAAAAATTAAGGAAAGAAAAAAAAGGAAAAAGGCATTCTAAGGGGATGGTTATATTTGGCCTAAGAGCACTGTGGGAACAAACATCAGCAGTACCACATATAGGTGTCAGTGCAATTTTTCTTCCTAAACAAGCAGTCTTTTGCTATTTAAAAAACCCGTCTTGTTCTCAAGAACATTCCATCCCTGAATTCCACACACAAAGCTTGGATCGGATGTCTACTATTCATATATTTTTCCCTCTTGGTTTCAATATGAGCTGAGGAGCATTATCGGCAGGAGTTAGAGCCGGAAATAGGAAATGAGATGGAAATTGTTAACAAGAGGGGAAAATAGCTCAAGAAGGTTGATCCTTCTAAGAACAGCCACCTTTTACAGCCTAGGATTATGCAACACTCAGAGCAGGATCAATTCAGCGAAATGAAAATTCAAGACATTGCAGATTTTGATCATGCTGGTCAGCTACCCTGTTATTTGCTGTTTTATTGTGCCTTACAAATGCAGAACCAGAAAGTTGACAGTCTAAGCATGAGGGGAATAGCAGGTGGCTGCATGTTCTTATGTGTGTGAACAACAATCCAGGATGGGACAGAGGGAGAGGCACCACTGCTCTCCACAGTTATATCTTTGTGCTCTGTGTATTGTGTTAACAATCAATAAACACAAAAACATGGAGGGAGAAAACCCAACCTCAGCTAAATCTGAGTTACTGCTGGTGCACATTGAACAGATGAAGTCGGTACCACAGGTAGGACACTAAATAACAAATCAGTGCTGCAGGCAATTTTCAGTGCTTCTGTCCAGTGATTTTCCCATTTGTGCTCTGCTGGTGTTAATGTCTAATCTTGTTCCAAATAATTTATCCTTCCCGAAGACCAGCGCTGCAGTCTTTGTACTCTCAATAAAAACTTGCTTGTGTGCTGGGAAATAGCAACACCCCACTGGCTGTGAGACAGGTTCTCAAGGGACACTGCAGGTACTTATTGCTGGTGGTTATTTACAGCTAGAGTAGAGAAAACCAATTGTTATTCTCCTCTTCTGGAGAAGAGTCTTACCCTGGGGCAGGATGATTTAGGAGTAACTACAAAAGAGCATGAGCAATTGGGTTTGTGTGACCTGAACAGGTAACCCCTTCTCTAAGATAATGAAAACTCCTCATGTGCAGCAACAGCAAAGTGAAATGGGCTTCCTTGAGCTATTATGAATGTGTCCTGTCTTATTTTACACTCTCACCAGCCAGAATGAACATAATTACAGCTGCAGGAGAGTAAATCCTTGCCGTATGCCAATGTGATGATTTGCTCTCTGATCCTACCCTAACCTTTAGGACAGAATGCATCAGCAAAAGCTTAAATTCTCATCCCCCAAGAGGCAGATTGGACATATTATCTATATATACACAGCCTATATTGATGCCATTTCAACATATGTTGCTGAAATTCTGATGTTTTGTTGGCACTACCATTTCAGATTCAATTCATACCCAAGGAGAATCCCTAAGCAGTGTGGTTTGGCACTGCCAGGAGAGGTGATGATGCTCCTCACTGTGTATCTCAAGGATAAAAGCCCATCTGGCAAATTGTGCAGTACAAGAATGACATAAATGGATATATTGGGAATTTAAGATGAGTGCTGATTAACTAAATGTGCAAAAACCACAGATTTTAACTGTGGATTTGATCAAAATGGTGAGCATAATCCTAAGAACAGAGTATTTAGTTATCTTAAGGACAGCTGTGACAGGCTGAGATCCTGTGGCTTTGGTTCCAAGAGAACAAAGCTAATTTTGTCTTTCTTGACTTTGGTATGGGTAGTTTTGGGATCCCTGCAATTTGCTTCAATTTGCAGGCTAAGCATAAATTCAGCAAAAATAGTTTGCCTGGCTTCAGTTTAAAAACACCCTCAGTCATACAGGGACTACTGTGTTTTCCATCTCAAAATAAAGCACTCCACTGGCCAGAGAAGGGCAACATTCTCACCTACAATTAAACCCTATTCTCTCCTCAAAGTTTTATTCTGAATTGTTGCTGTTTATTCTACTGTCTTCTTTGCTTTTATGTACACACACAAATGGCATTTCTCTGTTCTTTAATACTGAGTAAATTACATAGCAAGGCTTTACAGGGGTTCCCCATAAACAACCTCACATTAGACATCCACTCTGCAAACATGCAAACTGCAGTATGGGTATTTTGGTTTGGCTCCCACTTTAGGGCACATTTCTTCATATGCTGATGTATCTTCCATCAGGGCAATGAATTTCAAACCAAGGGAGACGCTTTCTGAAAAAGGGTGAGCCTCATCTTGCCCAGAAAGTTGCAGCTTGTAAGATTTTCCTTCAGCAGCAACAGGCACAAGGGCAGCAAGTGAGGGGTGCAGACCCTGACATTCACTGAGAGCATTTCCAGCCATTTTTCTGCTCTGGATGCCACTGTTGCATGGATGAGATGGGAGATGTTTTCCAAGGGAGCACTTGCATTCCCAAGGTTTATAAATGGTGTGTACTGTGGGAAATGAAATAAGTACAAGCAAGGGATGGAGAGGACTTCCTCTTGCAGTCACAGAAACAAAGCCAGCCCTGGGGATTCCAGCTGGCATCATGAACCATCACAAGTGTTATTGTCCAAAAGGCTTTCCAGCCTCACTGTCTCAGGCTCTTCGAGCCATACAGTGCCCAAAGAGTGCTTCAGCCTCAGCTTTCCATTAATGAGTAGTGCACTGGCTTGAACTGGATTCACTCCTTAAAATATTTTATTTTAAAGTATTTTATTTATTTTTATTTTATAGCATATAGCATTTTTAAGTGTATTTAAAAGGAGTACTGGACTCTGAAATGAGCTGGGTTAGCACCTCAAGGGGATAAAGGATGCACATCTATTTTATTAATCTTCCCAATGTATTAGAACCTCAGGCTCTGCACAGAATGGTACAACACAGCTTGGGGTTTGCAGGCTGAAGAATTCCTGTGGGCTGCTCAGTGCAGCTTTTTCCTGGGGTCTTCAACAGCATCTTTATTTCTCTCCTCTCTTTCTCTACTCAGATCTCTTCTGCCACAGCCAGCCTAGGCATCCCCCAAGAAGAGACAAAGTAAAACCCTCAGACCACTCATGTTCAATCATTCCCCTAAAAGGGGTGGTCAGAGTGCACCTAGGAGCTTTATTAATTTAGCTTTCCCACACTGTGGTTACTTTCCTGCTTCTCCTGTGTAATTAGAAACTCGTTTCCTGAGGGATACATGTCTCCCAGAGGGGAAACAATAAGAAACATTTGGTAATCACTATCCTATGCTATAAGTTTATTTTAAGGCTGTAATTGCTGGGAGCTCCAAGGGATTTGGGGGATATTTATTGTTACAGCAGAGCAAGTCAAAGTACTGGCACCGGGACAGAAAGCCTTTCATCCCTGGGTCACCAATTCAAATCCAGAACAGGTAAACAGTGGATATAAGTTGCCTTCATCCAATGAGCCCTCAGGGGTGAAGGTGACATTGGTTTGGCTGCCTTCATTTATTGCCCACCAGGCAGATGCCAGGCTCCTGAGCCCACTGCCTCTGGGTGACCCCACCAATGTCTCAGCAGGACCAGCAGGAAAGGTGTTGGGAAAATTATTTCTTTTCATAAAACCAACTGTATGGTAGAGGGGCTTGCAGCCAAGACTAACTGGAGTAGCAACACATCCAAGCTCCTCTTCTGTCCTCCTCCAGATTCATCCTCTGGCTTTCAACAGAATGAACAGTGTTCTGATATTGCCATGCAAATTTACTCTGTGAATCCCCCATCTGAGCACCCCTCATGCAGCCAAAGGAAAAGAAATCCTATTACTGAGCCTGAAATCTTCACTGGCCTCACCAGCTGCTGGTGGATCTGCCCTGAGCATGGTTCTCGTGCTAGACCCAAAGATGTGGTGGATCTGAGACCTGCTCCAGGTTTATGTACTGGAACCCCCATCAGCCAACCAGCGTGGCAGTCCTTTAGGGTGCCAGACCCCCATGAGCTGCTGGCTTTGTCCCTTCAAAGGCACAGGCAGCACAAACCTTCCTCGCGCTCCCCTCCTGGGCTTCCCACACTCTCCACTGCAGCTCTGCACTTTGGGCTTGGCTCTTGCACTGTTGCTCCTGAGCTGTCCAAGATGTTTTCAGGCAAACGCAGCACAAGAAAACAGTGATGTCTGACACTGCAGCAGGGCTGGCCCAGCTCCAGCACGGACCTCAGGCAGGGCTGCAGTCTGGGACCACTCTCCATCCTTGGTTACAAATACCTCCAGCAAATTCAGTTCCACAACTGCACATGGAGGTGGCACATTCACAACCAGGATCTGGCTCTGCAGTTGCAGACACCTCTGCTGTGAAATTTGGCTCAGGAACAAGTGGTTATGTGGGCTCAGCCTCCTGGCAGGCTGAGCACACACACCTGCCTTTTGGGGAGCATTTGTATGAATTGAAGACTTCTTCTCAGACCCAGTGACAGCTCCTGGTTTGGCCAGGCTCACGTGGGGTTTTTTGGGAATGTCTGAGGGCAGAGCTAAGCTTTGAAGCATTTAAACCTAAAAGATCCAAGTTTTATGAACCAGAAAAAACATAAGGTGCACTCGGTCCCGACACCTTGTGCACAATTTGCGTATTTCCCAAACAAGTCCTCCCTAAGCCGTCCAAAAAGTCAGCATGAGATTTGTAAATGTGGACAATTTGACAGTTTTATTTTTGATGAGCAGAGCTAAATTACACAACTTTTCTTGCTGTTATTTAATTGGCTTAGACATTTGAAATTAGACCTAATTACTTTTCTCACTCCATTAACGTCCAGTGACAGTGGATTTCTGTTTTGTGAGAAAAGTTGGAGCTTTTGCTGAATTATTTGACTTCCAGCTTGCTGTGAAGGATCCTAGGAAGTAACAGCAACAACCTCCTTGGCTGGTTTGTGCTAAAATGCCTTTTGCACACAACCTGCTTTTCACCCAGGTCAATTGGCCGTAGCTGAGCCTCCTTGGATCACAGGTTACTTTACTTTGTGGAGAGTTTTTTCTCACCAAGCTGCTGTGGACAGACTCCCACTGCTCTCACTGCTGGAAAGTGCTTGACTGCTACCCCACACTGCTTGGCTTGGCACTGGCTTTTGCACTTGGGTGTTTGTCTTTGCCCCAGGTTATTCTGGCAGGATCTCTCCTGCCCATATAAATTCTTGTGGGCAAGGAGAACTTTGCCATGTTGAGCTCAGCTAGCACTTGAGGTCAGGTAAAGCTTTCCAGCTGCCCTTTCCCCCTGCACTTTTATGTGCATCCCTTCAGGGCACGGCCTTTGCTTGCCCTGCTTCTTCTCTAGAGAGAGGATCCTTGCAGAAAGGTATTTGAAAAGCTTAAAAAAACCCAAAAAAAACTCTCAGAGTACAAGGAAAAGATGGGAACAACCTTCATCCTTACAGAAAGATATTTGAAAAGCTTAAAAAAAAACCAAAAAAACCTCAAGATAGAAGGGGAAAATGGGAACAGCATTCACAAGCTGGAGAAATACAATCTCTCCATCATACTTGGCCTTTAGATCAGAGCTGGAAACAGGAGCAGTTGTGCACTGAGCCTATTCAGCACCTTCCACAGCTTGGCTGACACAAACAGGAGAATCATCACCTGCAAAGAGGGTGACCTGGGGCTCTGGGTGGAACTGGAAGGACAAGAGATGGGAAAACCACAGCCCTTCCAAGAAATGGCTTTCAGGACAGCATTTCCTGGAGCATGTCCAGAGAATCAAAAAAAAGTAATTTTGTAAATGTACAATGAAGACAAAACACAGCAGTGAAGGTCTTGCTGTCAGGCAGACTATTTTTGGCTCTCCCAGTTTCCTGGAAAACACAGAGAACACCCTTTGACAAGATTGAGCTTTTTAGTCAAAATGGTTTGATCATTGCTTCAATGACATGATTAAAATACGTGGCTACAATGGCTGTGCTCCACTGCCAGATCCACAAAAACCTACCTTTTATACTTTTTGACCTTTTTTAATTATTCAGCACATTTTCCTCCTTTTTTTTTTATCAACTCTAATATACTAATTTTATGCAACTCATATGGAAAAAAATATCACCAAAGTGCTGTCTAACACTTCTAAACCTTGACATCCTCCCAGGGTATTCAGAAGTACATTTCTTTTTTTTGTTTTTGTTTTTTTTTTTAGTTTTGTTTCAGCACATTTCAAGGCAGAGACAGGATGCACTCCTGACCTTCCTGTCATCATGTGGGGCATTTTTTTCACCTGTCCACAATATGCCTGTTCCAGGCCATATTCCAGCACCTCCCTCAGTACTACACAGCCTTCTCTGTGGAGCTGTTCCCTCAAAAGGAAACAGATGGGGAACAGCCATGGTTAGCACAGGACACTGCTTCTTATCTCTCTGTCTTCCAGAAACACATGGGGCCAGCATCCTCCTCCCAGCTTTCTGTGTAAGGACACATAGAAAACAATGAAAATCTAATCCTCCATCAGAATGCCCAGAAAAATCACAGCTCAGTCCATGGCCATGAGCTGAGTGCAGCCTTTCCTTAGGTTGCTTTGTTCAGAAGGTGCTTGATCTGCTGCTGTGGCCCTTTTCAGACTGTTATCACACCAATATTGAGCCAACTTTGCACCACTGGGATGATGCAAAGTTGACTCAGTATTGGTGTGATAACAGCCTGAAAAGGGCCATGGTTGTCCCTGCTGAAGTGGCCATTTCCCAGGATCCAGGACTTTCATCCTCAAAGCACTAGTTTCTTCTGGCTTCTCTGAGAAATGCCAGTGAGGGGGAATTGCCAACAATTCCATGTGTTTGTTGGGCTCCAAGGTCTTGGCACAGCCACAATCCACACCGTGATTTCCTCATACAATCCAGGAATGACTGGGTTTGCAGACTGACATCTGCAGGATGACACTGAGGGGCAAAAGCCATTGTTAAAGAGATGTCAAGTAGGTTTACATGCTCCTGACCTGTAGGAATACCCAAATCTGCCCAACACCTCCACAGCTTCCTAAATCTGTTTGACATCTCCCATGCTTCAGCCCTGTCTCCTCTCCAGGGCTGGAAGAAGGAGAAAAGTCTGAGTGCTTTCCTGACCTCCCCATTTGCAGTGACAAAACCATCCCTGTGCTGATTGCAGCCCATCCCCATGAGTCATGGCCAGAGCAGCCAGGAACAGCCCTCCACTGCAAAAAACAGAGCCTGATAAATCATCTGGAAAAAATAACCTCCTGGTTTGTTAAAATAAAATAACCTCCTGGTTTGTTAAAAAATCCTCCTGATTTGTCTCTCTCAGCCTGCCCCTCCTTTAGCTGCTGCTCAGAGCCACAGCAGAACAAGCTGGAGAGAATACCAGACCTCAACCCCTGCCCCAGTGCAGCAGGCAGAGGTGGGCAGGGAGTGTCACTGTGTTCCTAAAATTGCTTGTCCCAATCCTAGTGCTCCTCAAGATTCCTGGTGGCACTATCTGAATGATGAATGCCAGCAGGAGATACAGCAGGAAGGGCAGAAGATGCACAAGGAAGTGGTTGCTTACCTTCTCTTGGTCCCAGAGTTTTTATATTTTGTAGGAGACATCACAGAAGCTGTTGCAAAGACCATCACAGAGCACAGAGGGGCTGGCTCAGGGCTGTCCCTCAGTGCACAGCCTGATTTGTGTGTGCACCCTGAGGAACAGGATCCAAGGCCATCTGAATTCCTCATAATTTACTTTGCCTGATGTAAGGACATGCTCTGACAGAAACACTGAATTTGATACCAGTACCTCCTGTGCTGGGAGAGGTCACAGCAGTTGGGTGTTAGATTCTGGTTTGGCTTTGAAAGTCTGTAAAATAAACACCTGCACTTCATTTCAGCCTAGCAACTGCACCACTGGCAGCATCCCCACCAGTGAGCACCAGCACACAGACTGGGAGGGTCTCCTGTGCTGCTGACACTTGCAATCCTGAGCAAAACCAGCATGAAAATCCTCCTGTAAATCAACCCCTTTCCATCTTCAGTCAACACCTGTTGTCTTCCCTCCTGCTTAGGAGGGAGTTCATTACCCCAATTGCTAACAACCTCCCCAGTTCCTAACCTAGATTCACTCACAGCCACTTCATGCCCATTTGTTCTGGTGCCAACATTGTCCCTAGGCTGAAATAACTCTTTTCTCTCCTTGGCATATTTATAGAGAATCGTCACATCCTCCCCTGAGCTTTTGTTTTGCTAAACTAAACAAGCCAAATCCAGACATCCCATCCCATGTGACAGGTTCTCCATAGCCCTGTTTCTGTTTGTTTTGTCCTGGGAGGTCTGACCTGCCCTAGATGTCCAGCCCATTGCAGGTCCTACACATAGTGCAGGGTGACCAAGAAACATGATGCAGCAGCCAGGTTTTGACCTAAATTCACATTAATAGCTCCTAAATGCCACCACCACACTCAGCACATGCAGCACCTGTGATGGGGCAGAGCCATTATCCTGTGTGGGCAGCACAGCTGGAAGCCAATAAGTGAAGCAATAAATCCAAAGGAGGATGCACAACCCAATAAACCCAAGGGAAGATGCACAGGGCTGAGCACTTTGTACTGCAGAGATTTCTTCACCAGTCAGGGGGATTTCTTCATGCATGGCCTGGGTTTTGTTCCTGTCATGAGCCCATCCCTTAAAAGGATTTTGTACAATGACCAAAACAAAATGCAGAGCAGCAGCACAGTGGCTCGCATTAAATAAGGGGCAGCTCACAAATTAAGGAATATTTAGCAGGTATTGAGGAAAGACAAACACATCTGACACAGCCTTTGGAGAGCTGGGAAGGGTGGGAGGACAAGCAGCAATGCCATTCTGTGATCTGAGTGCAGCCTGCCCCATGGCACTGAGTCCTTTGAATTTCCCCCAGCAAGCTTCTCCCTGCACAGAAGCATACAAATTGCACAAGGAGCTTTAATGAATTACAGCTCCTAATTAAGCTCCTGATGGTTGGGCACCTAATCTGAGCACTTGCATTCAGAACTTTGTTTATCTTTGGACATGCCTTTTTTCCCTTTGCTTGATATTTTAAATGTTGTATCTCAAATAAGCCTAGTCCTGGTCATTCTTGAGACCACTGAGATGTACATCCCTGACCACAAAATGCCCAGAAACAGAAGTTGTTAAAATCACTCTGTCACCACAAAGAATCAGCCCTTTTGTCAGCTCTCAGAGGCAAGAGACAGAAGGATGATGCAGAGCTTTCCTGCTTGTGTGAATTTATTTTGATTTTGCTGATGGATAGGTGTTTGGGCAGCTGATCCACCTCAGCTGGGATTTTCCTATTCATCCTGCCCAGGGAAGGTTATGACAACTCCTCAGAAAACTTAGGGCTAGTAACTCAAATAAGGCCATGGAAAATTACTCCAAAGTGACCTGATGTCCCAAGATATTGTGTTTCATTGTTTATTTGTTTATTTACTGGGAGGGAAACCTAGCAGTCATTTCTGCTATGCAAATTGCTAAACGTTCTAAAAATTCTTGGCATGTGCAGGACTTTTCCTACTTAGTGACAACCAACAGTGACCTAATTCAGATTTGACTGGACTAAGCTACAGGGCTCCAGTGAACCAGATATGTCCCAGAACTTCACCAGAATCTGCCAAGAATTCACCAGAACTTCTGCCCAAATTGTCCTCTGGCCCCATTCAGCTTTAGGGTGCCAGTGCACTCCCAGTGCACTCAGAAACTGCCATGGGAAAAGGTCATGTCAGATAAAAAAGTCCTCCAGGTCCCATATTCCTAAGAGAATCAATACAGGCTCTTGGTGAAACATGTCCTGTGGTTAGAAGTTCACAAAATTTGAGCTGCCATTGAAATCACAGCAAATAAAGGTTCTGAGCCACCTAAAATATTCCTTGATGTCTGAATTATGCTATCTCTTCTAGGAGAGAGAGCAGAGAAAGTAACCGAACATGAGAACTGAAATATAAGGACCTGGAAATGTTGGTTAAATATTCACTTAAATATCCCTGGTCCAGACAAGGGATATTTAAGTGAATTAATCAGATTTTTTTTTATTTGAATGACAGTGGTAAAATTCCAGACTACCCATTTACAATTAGCCATATTCTTAGAATCCTTTTTCACACTTACAAAAGAGTTGACTACACTTTCAACAGAACTGGTAATTCAGCTCCAGCCCAGCTCTGAAACTGTCTTGTCCCAGCCAGTCCATTTGGTAGTTCAAGTATTCTATTCTTGGGTTAGTTCAATATTTTATTAATCAAAAGCTTAACTTCAGTGATGTTTTCTTGGTTTTAGGTTAGTTTATTTTACAGCTCCAATAAAATATATAAAAATGAAATTGATACTGAACCCATCTCTCTGGAGCAACACTGCTCTGAAACCTTGGAGGGCCTAGGGCAGATGCCAGCCAGGTTAAAAGGCAATTTTCCCCCCAATAAATCTGTGTTCTTGCCCTGGGAAGCTGCTCACAGTGAGAGTGGGGAGCTCTGCTGGAACAGGACTGGCAGCAGAGGACCACACAAGGTGTAAGTGGGTTTAACTGGGCCATGAAATATCACTTTGTTGTGTTCCTGTTTAAAATGCCTCAGGGATGGAAATATTGCCACATGGAGGTTGTCACCCTTCCACTCCACATTTTGCTGCCTTTCACCTCCAGCACATCCCTCCTCTGCCCCAGTGCTCCCCAAACCCTGATGGAGAGATCCTCACACCTGCACATCCCCATCCTTTCCATGGGGCCTCCACTTCCTCCTTCTGGCATGTCCTGTGGATGGGAACAAGATAATTGAGAATTTTGTGCATTTTAGGCATGTCTTTAGTGTGGACCTTCACTGCACAGCAGTCACAGAGACTCAGGTGCACTACAGAGCCCATTGGAAGGAGCATTTTGGAGTCATAACCTCAGTGCTCAAAAAGATCAATGTAAAATATTCAATAAAATTCATCCTTGGAAATTCAAAATTTGCATGAAGAATTGCTAAAATCCTCCAGGGTATTTATCATTAACTTGCAACTTGTTAGGATTTCCTGGACTCAGGAGCATGGTCCTTCCCCACACACTCCATCATCAGAATCATGGCAACACTGTTCTATCTCTATGTTCTCCTTCTACTGCAGGAAAAATTAAGAAGGCAAATCTGTCTCCTCAATATTTGTCATTTCGCTCAATTTTCCAGAATTCTTTGGCACAAACTTTTTTAGAAAAGAGGAAATGGGGAGTTTGGAGAGTTTCTTTTAAAATATACGCGTGCTTATGTCTTGCTTTGTCATCAGAAATGGCAATGTGCCAGAAGGCAGATACCAGAGGCACCAGAAGGATTATGGAGTTATGATCCCTCTGTTTGGAGAGTGGGTAACACTGCAGCCCTACAGCCTGGTCACATATTTAAGGTAATATTTTCTGCAATGAAGACCCACATTCCAATACTCCTGAAGATGCCATGAGCATTTAGCTTCAGTTTTGGACAGGCCTTTTTATTTCCCAGTCAACATCCACATGTGACATACTCCCTTTTCCTAAATAGTTACAAGAATATTAATTTTGTCAGCTAAAAAAAAATACCTTTAAAACCACTCAGTCTTCCACCTGTGGCAAATAATTTAAAATGAGAATGTTCACAAATCACATTGGCAGCTGATAGATGGATTCACCTGGGTGACAAAGGGAAATTATCTCTCCCACAAAAAACTCAAGTCCTTCCTCCCAAGGACTCTCTCTGATAACACCAAGAAGAGTAAATGAGAACTTAGCAATCAATACCAAAAGTATTGCACTTGGCAATCAATACCAATACCAAAAGTGATAGGAGGAGAGAGGACTTTCATTGTTTCTTCTGCCATGGAATTGCACTCTGCAATATCCATGTGCAGGCACCTGAATACCTTCCCACCAGCCCAAACTCAGGACTTTCTATTGATGCCACAGCAGAATTTATTTCTGCCAGCCTCCAAGAAGGCCATAAAGAATCCAGAAATGTTTAAAATAGAACAGTGCCCAGTATTTTATTAAAACCATCCTTATCTATGATAAGCAAAATGACTGCAGGACGTGGATCCTCACCTGAACCAGGAGTTCACCCTGCTCTTGCAGCAGGACAGGCAGCCAGCAGAGAGGGCAGGATGAGTTGCCCCTAGTCCCCAGAGCAGAGCAGATATTTATGGCTATTCTAAAAATTATGGCACAAAGAAATCCACAAGCTGGAAAGTCGTGCTGGCTGCAGCTCCATAGGAAACAGCAGGGCGGAAAAGCAGAGTTTGCCAAATGGAAAAGGAAAAATCTCGTGGGGATGCTTTTTCTTTTTTCTTTTTCTTACTTAACAAAAAATCAAGTTTCTCAGGATGTTTCACAAACGAAGCACATAAAAAAAAATGTGCATGGCAGGGAAGGCAGCTCAAGTGGAGCTCAAATTAATGAATGATGGGCACTCAAGATTTGGGTGTCCGTATCTTGCCCAGCCTGTCTCAGAGCAGCACAGACATCACATACTCATTCCCTTTACCAGGCCAAACCTCCAAGCTGGCCTTGCTCATTGCCATAAATGTAACCAACAGGATCACATTTCCCTCTATATCTTCCCAACCAGTTTTTGCTTTTCCTCTCTCCACCCCAGATGCAGCAAAACATCCGTGCAGCCTTTTAAGCCTGGTGTTTGGATCCTGCTTTAGATGAATTCAAGCTCATCCTCAATTCTGGGCTGGATGCAACACCATCACTAATAATGTTACATGCCCCCAGCCTTCAGAGCACCAAATACTCAGACTTAGGCTCAGTTGAGATTTTTAGCTTTCCTTCCTCTTCTGCATTAGTCAAGGCACACGGAACAGGACAGGGCTTCTAGAGGAAGGTTAGAACTAGATAATCTTTAAGGTCTTTCCATCCCAAACCATTCTGTGCTTCTAGGAAAAGTGCATCATTCAAAGAAGAAAAACAAGTGATACATCAAGTTATTCCAGCTAAATAAAGCAGTAAACAAATAATTTCCAAAGAAAAAAAAATTTAATTAATTTTTAAAATTTAAGATTTCCATTAAAAAATATTGTCACCTTTGAGTGGTTTTAATAAATGTAATGACATTTTTTTATAACCCTAACTCAGAATCTCATCCTTGAAGGGCAGAGTTTTGTTTCCTCTGTATTTGCTGTACAAGCTGCTGCTACAATGAAATCTGACTTGAGCTTTGGTTTTAATGATCTGACAGAGACCACTAGGGGAGGGCCTCTCTCATTTTTTACAAATAATCATAATTAAATAAGTCAAATGTAGTCTTTGGGAGACATTTTCCGTAAAGCTCCCATAAAAATAGTTTCAAATCACTGTAGATCCATGTCTTTTTAGTAATTTTAAATTATAAGAGGCTTCAAATACAAAGCTGTTTTTTTAAAGTCACTTCTGAATTAGAAGACTTAATGATTTCTTGATATTACACATATTTTTAAATTTTAATGAAAAATATTATTAAGAACACCCAATTGTGAAATCTTAACCTCAATTTGAACTCAAACTCAGTTAGAACTCTGTGTGCTCAGACCCAGGACTTTGAAATGACCTGTTATGGATAAGAGCTAGGAAGTTCCAGTTTATGAGCATTATAACCTGAGTCGAAATTTGGGGTCAGAGGATCTGCTGGGCCCCTTTTGGAGCCACTCCTGGGAATTTCAATTAAATTGATTTCCTAAACTCTGTGAAGAAGCTCACTTTGGCTTGAGGATCCCCCAGATACAGCAAATATCACAGGGCATTTTCCACCCTAAGGCATCCTGAAACCACAGCAATCCAAGGCTCTCCACCCCTCAGAGCAATTCCATCCTTTCCCTTTTGGGAGGTGCCATTGGTTTAGCAGCTCCTGCATAATGCAGACCTTCAGAAGAGGAATTCCAGGAGACAGAGTCCAACTGAAACCTTACAGAAATGCCTCCTTTCCTTTGCAAACACACACCAGAAGCAAAATTTTGGGGCATTAATCTCGTTCCCTGCTCCAGGGAAAGTTGTTTTATAGAGAAAAGCCATCCCTGTTCCTAACCCTGTATAACCCAGCTAAAATCAAATGTCAAATCCCCATAAGCATCTGTCCCTCAGCCAGAGGTTGTTTTTCCTCATGATGAATCAAACCTTCTGAGTAAATCACATGAATCACCAGAGGAAACATCATCCTCGCAACTTCATCTCACACTTATGAATGAGGAGCTTGTTTTGCAGGCCCCCAGAGAAGAAATAAAGCCTTTGGAGATCAGGGAGGGGCCCAGAACTTTCAAAAACATTTTTTTTTTAATAAATTACAAACAATAAGGTGTCTCCCTCCTCCCATGAAAAAAGTTATGGCCAATTGCTTTACAAACCGTCTCTCAATTTAGCAGTGCTTTTATTCATAAGAAAATGCCTGCACTGATGACATAGCTCAATAACCCAGTTATAAATTGCATAAATCTGTTGCAACAGCTACAAATGAGCAGCGTGATTTATGAGTGGGGCCACTGACTTCTACACCTGACATAAAACTTTGTAGGCAATCAGCCACATGTTTCATTTCAGTTTTATATTTGACATATAAATCAGGCAAGTGAAAGGGACTCTCTCTCCACCCCCTTGAAACAGACGGAGCCAATATTTTACAAGCAACATGTAAGTCACTGTAGCAAGGACACAATATGAGCTATGGAAAATATTATGCTGTGATTTCATTAGTTTCACGTGAACCAGTGTGGGGCACATAACCTGCCTTGGAGAGCAGGCAGTTAAGGGGGAAAAACCATGCAGGTCACCAAGGAAAAGCAAGTTTTCTTGTACTGCCTGCCCTGTTTATTTCCAGGCCTTTCAAACCTGTGGAAGGTCACCAGCATCCCCTCCTGAGCTGAGCAGGGTCTGGCCCTGCTTTTAGGGTCAAGGTGTCCAACATAACCCCATAAAGCAACAGAATGGAGCAGAACAGAAAATCCGACAGTCACTAACTGGATTTTTGAGGTTGCTTTTCACAGGTGTTAATAAAATAACTCAGCACCTTTCACAGGATCCCTTCCATCTTCAGATTCTACAGCAGACGTGCAAAGTAGCTCAGAGCTTCAAATTTGACCCTGAGCTCAATCTGAATAACCATTTTTTAAAAATGAAATGTACTGAGTACACACTTTAGGAGATTCAGGTATAACGGGCAAGTTTCTTCTGAGTTTATGTGTGACCCAAAGAGTCTTAAAACTCCTTAAAATTCCTTCATTCATAAGTCAGATCTTTGTGCAAAGTGCAGAGTGAAATTAGGTAGCTAGATATTTTCCTCAGAATCCCAAGGAAAAGCTGCTCCAGTTGTCTAGATGCAAATTCAAATGTCTGATTTTCAGTAAGTGTAAAATCAGACCCACAAACATGAGAAAGTGCTAAAGGTAGGATGTACAAAAGTGAGATGAAGTGTGAAATAATATATAACAACCTAAAGAAAGCATTATTTTAAACAAGTGGTATAAATGTGTAATACTTTCACGCAATTGCATGAGTTAGTTTATCTCAGCTGGATAAAGCCCTGTCAAAGCTTTTTATATGATCTCCTCCAGGGACGTGAATTTTTCCATAACAGAGGTGTTGGCCATTTCTGGAAAGCTCTTGCAATGAGTCAGTCCTGTACTGCTTTTCCATTTTCTCAGAAGAACTCTTTAAATACCCTTGAGGCAATGGAAAGCCATCTGGATGGGTTGGGACTGCCTGGTTCAGTGGTGCAGAGCCCTGAGGATGGGCTGGGCAATGGACTATCCAATGTCACAGCAAGATTTTACTCACAATTAAATCCACTGTTTCTTTACTTTTCATCTCCCGTGATTTATGTCATATATTCCATAAATACATTCCTCTTGGAAGCTTCAGTGGGGCTCTGATCAGTCACCAGGGTTACACCACTATCAGTATCTAGTGCAGATGAGGCTTTTGCATGTCCTCAGCTGGTAACTACATCCTGAACAACACAAATTTCTGCAGTCCCACTCAGATTGTTAATGTCTTGTCTACTCTAAAAAAAAAAAAAATATACACTCCAGCTTAACCAGACACCATCTGATTTCTCTAGTGTGTATTCCAGATGGAAAATAGATGATTTGTTTATAAAGATGAGTTTCTTGGGCCATAGCTGAGATCTCATTATTTATTTAAAAATGAGTTGTAAAAATACAGGAGAAAGCAAGCTTGCACCAGCTGAGAATTCCCCCTGCACATTTTTTAGCTGCTCATGATCTTACCCCTTCCTCCTCCCTGACAGGGAACAGAGTTGATTTCCCTGTACACAGAAGGAGCACAGGACACTGGAAAGTTTACACCTCTGAGTGTTTGTCCTGATTAAATACATTGAGTGAGTGCTGAGAGAAGGATAATTAAAATGTTCTCTGCATGCAAATTGATGTTCAGCTGGGGGTGACAGGACTGAAGCAAGCAGAGCAATGGAACAAATCAAGGTCAGGGTGAGACTGAGCTGCCAGGCAGTGCTGGGACAGTGTCAGACCAGGTCTGGGTCTGGCACCACAGGAATCCAGCATTCACCTGTTGCAGAATGAGTTATCTGTCGGGGATGAGCTATTTGTTGGGTGTAGGGAAAACTTGGGACTCTCAATGTGGGATCAGCAAGCTTCTTTTATTGAAGAGACTATCAGACATTTATACAGCTAGTAATAAGCTTATGAATATTCTGTAACTTAAACTACCTATTGGCCACACTATAACATCAGCTCTTCTCTATTCCTTAGGGGTTACATCTCTCTTTTCTCATGTCTCTTTCACTGTTTGTCATCATATTACAGCTAGGTTTAAGGACACACTATCTTGCAGGTGCAGGACTTGGAATTAGCTACGGCTTTGTACTTTTCTAATTCTTAGCTACTCTCTCAACACTCACCAGTATTTCAGGCCATGGCAAGGAATGCACAAGGATAAATGTGTCCTCAGAAGTCCATAGCCCAGTTTTGCTTATTTGGCACCCAGCCTTTTCAGACATAAATTGCTCTCACCGCCTGCTCTGTGGGTCTTTTCTTAGACTTAAGTTGTCCTTGCATTAACTCCTCGTAATAGTGGGGTTGTGCTGATGTTCTTCAGTGGCCCAAATGGGAATTCCCATTTCTAAAGGTCTCCCACTGGAGATCACATTCTTTTTTCCTCTCCCCCCACACATTGACTTCAAAACATGAAGTGTATTCAGGAGTAGCCAGCAATGATTTACAAAGGGAAAATCAAGCTTGACCAACCTGATTTCCCCCACAGTGAGGTGATGCACAAGGGCAGAGCAGTGGATGTTGTTTTCTTTGACTGATATATATTTTGACATTGTCTCCCATAATATCACAAAAGATAGGATTACAAATTATGGGTTCAATATGTGGGCAGTAAAATGGCTTAAAAACTGGTTGTTGCACTAAACTCAGGGGGTTGTGACCAATGACATGAAGTCAAGTAGGAGGAAAATCACTGAGGATGTGTCCCAGAGCTCTGCTCAGTTCTGGGCTCCCCCAGTGCAAGAGTGACACAGATTTATTGGAACTTTATTTATTGTGACCCAGCACAGGGCCACAAAGACATTTAGGGGATTGGAGCATCTCTCTTATCGGGAGATACTGAGACAGCTGGGACTGTTCAGCCTGGAGAGGAGAAGGTTCATGGAGATCTTATCAATGCCTATAAATATCCAAAGGAAGAGAATGAACATGAGGGATTAAACTTCACTGACAGGACAAGAGAGACTGGGCACCAACTAAAACACATTAAATATTTACTGTCAGGAAGGTCAAACACTGGACCAGGTTGCCTGGTGATGATGTGGAGATAATTCAAACCAGACTGGACACAGTTCTGAGCAACCCTCTCTGGATAACCCTGCTTGAGCAGCGTTGGACTAGATCTCAGGGCTGGACTAGATCTCAAGGTTGGACTTGATCTCGATGTTGAACTTGATCTCAGGGTTGGACTTGATCTCAATGTTGAACTTGATCTCAAAGCTGGACTTGATCTCCAGAGCTGCCTCCAAGCACAACCACTCCATGGTTCTGTGACTCTGTAACAGCACATGGCACAACAGCAGCACTCATCTCCTTTGAAGGCAAACAGTACCCAAAGTACAGCATTGCTCATTATTAATTGTTCATTAGCACAGTTCTCATTGCCATAATAAAGTATGTCTGTTTCCAGACTCTGCTTTCAGTTGCAATTTGACACACCATAGTACAATAATTATAACTGGAAGTGCAGCAGTGATCAGCAGTGATCCAAGAAGCATTTTGGCTGCAGACTCCCAAATTTTCAGGAAGTTCCAGTGCAGATCTGCACCTTGCACCTGGTTCCTGTCTGTGTAATGGGCAGAACCAGCATTTCTTATCTAAACAGCCACCTGCTATTTCAAGACAGCCCAAACCCCACAGCTTTAGAGACATTCTTGTTTAGAGTCAGACTCAAGGTTTTCTAGCCAAGGTCAAGTCTGTTGCTGTAAAATATTCTACCTGCTCCACTGTATTCTGCATCACTGAATGTCTTTTAAAAATGCAGGGTTTAAAATATTTGGAAAGGGGACATTGAATTAGAGCAGAACAAGGCAAGAATAAAAATGTTTTTAAACAGATTTGATTTTCGGTTTTTTGGCAAGTTTTTCAAATTGCTTTTGGTGACGCATATTGCTAAAATGGAGCCAGAAATAAACTGTTTACAAGAATTTTTTTCCAGTAAGTGAAAATCCAATTATTTTGATTTGAGGGTTTTGGCATTTTGTTTTTTATTTTTAATAAACATTTTTAAATATTTGGGAGATCATTCTTTAAATGAAATAAACAACCAGAGTCTGCAGAGGGCTGCTGTCCCAAGGTGATGGTCCTTCTCCAGCTGAAGAACCAGGCACAAGAGGACAAATCCTGGGCCCCAGATCTTCAATGAGAATTTTTACATCATAGGAAGGTCTGGCCTCAGAAGCTGAGAATGCATTTGCTTGGCACCCTTTTCAAGAAGCATGCACTCCATTACAAGTAAATATGCACTATCACAGTAATACCATTGGCCTGACAGAGTGTAAATTCAGACTGAATTTTTTTCATTTTGCTTTCTGCTGGGCACTTCTGGTGGTGCTTGTTTTCCTGCATAAAGTTGCCTATATCCCCACTGGGATTATCACCTACATCACCTATCTGCCTATATCACCACTGGAATTCTCTTAAACCACAGCTACTGTGGGTCAGCTCTGCATCAGATTTTCTGAAAAGTTACCCTAAAACAGAAAGCATCATTTCAAGAGCACTACTGATAGGCATTGTCTGCCTGCACTTCAGGGAGGCCTTTGACTCAGTCTCACTTCAGATCCTCAGAGAGAAGCTGTTGTTTTAATGCTGGATAAGCAGGCAGGGATTTGGCTTGGGACCTGGTGGAGTGGCTGGGAACAGAGGTTGGTGGTCAGTGCTGTGGAGTCTGCTTGGAGGGCAGCAACCAGAAATTGCACCCAGGGGTCACACACAGAGTCCAGCCCTGTGTAACCCCTCATTGACACCTGGGATGATGGGCAGAGGGCACCCTCAGCAGGTTTGGAAGGAAGTCACTGGTGTGCCAGAGGGTTGTCTGTCCATCCAGAGGGACCTCAGGGAGCGGCAGAAATGGGGCCACAGGAACCTCATGGAGCTCAAAAATGAGAAGTGACAAATCTTGCACCTAATGAGGAAAAAATGCAGGCACCAGGATATGCTGGAGACCCCCCAGTGGAAAAGTATCTTGATTGAAAAGGACTTGTGGGTGCTGCTGAACATCAGATTGGGCATGAACCAGCAGCATACTCTTGTGGTCAAGGTCAGTGGTATCCTGGGCTGCATTAGACAAAGTACTGCCAACAGGTCCAGAAGGGTAATCCCATTTGTACACAGAATTAAGGCAAAATCTGGTGTTCTGTGTCCCATCCTCAGTGCAGCCAGTCAGATCCACTGTAGCCCATGGGATGCTGCCTGGCCATGTACTCCTCATCTCTGACTGCTCCCCATCAGCACCATTTCATGCATTTTGTCCCATCTAGTTCATGCATTTTGTCCCATCTAGTTTAAAAGATACCTTCCAACCCAAACCATTCAAGGATTTTGTGTGCTGAGCCTATTACCTTTTTTTTCATGATTGTGTGGGTCCACACAAATAATTTTGGCTCCTAACTTTAATAAAGAGAACCCTGCACTCGTTACTATGCTGTGCAAAACACTGCTAGCCCATATTGGGAGGGTTAGAGTAACCTGCATGACCACACACCTCTTGCTGTCTTTTTTACTCCTTTTGCTTTGTGCCACTTTGGCTCGGGAGGGTTTTCCTTGAAGACAGACTTTCAGCAGTGCTGGTGATGGGGATGCCATCAGGAGGTGCAGTGTCCCATCCTCACTTGCATGCCAAAATATTGTGGGCCACATCTCCAGTACAGGCTCCTTGTCCTCCTGCAACCCCTGGCACCAGCACAAACCATGCAGCAAAGCTGCTGTGTCTGCCTTAGAGGCTGGTTTGCTTTTGTGTTGAAATTTCATGAAGCCCTAATAACTCTCACTCATAACTTTACAACCAAAACTTCACTGCCATTGACCCTGAAAAAAATGAATATACAAACAAAAGTCTGAGAAGTGAATGCAGATGAGCTGAAGTAACGTACTGATGACGACTGAAATGGCTTAATGGGTGAAGCATGTAACCTCTGAGTCTCTTGCTTTGGTTTAGCTGTGGTGATGGAGAAGAGAGAAAGGCCAGCTGAAAATAGGAAATAGGCAGACAAGATCCACCTGTCCTTGGCTATTGGTTATCTTTGCTGCTGCAAGGACTCTCAGGAAAGAAAACCTAATATCTGACAAGATTTGTTATAAAAATCATTAGCACCATCTCCCTTTTACCAGTTTTACCACATTCAAAATGGTGGTGTTGGGTAAACACCATGCAAAAGAAATTACAAATGTTAGTAAAAAAATCTCCTCCAGCAGAGTTGGACAAGTCCTGAAAACACTGAGCTAAGGCGCATTGTGTCAGGCATAAAACCAAACAGAAAACATCACAAGTTGGGTTCACAGCTCAACAACAGCTCCATACATCCTCATCTACCAAACAAATAAGGAAAATAAAATGCTTAAAGAAAAGCATTGAGCCTTTGTTTTCCCTTCCTGGCACTCAAAACTTGGCCCCAG
This sequence comes from Zonotrichia albicollis, assembly GCF_047830755.1. NCBI lineage: Eukaryota > Metazoa > Chordata > Aves > Passeriformes > Passerellidae > Zonotrichia > Zonotrichia albicollis. The sequence continues at coordinate 1,776,096 of NC_133823.1, forward strand.
ATCTACTGTGCATTTCATTGACTATTGAGATAGTGTCTGACAAACTTCAATTGAGTTTTGGGCATTTAAGTAAACAGCTGGTATCCTCTGTAGCATTAATTATCCCCAGTCCTGTCCAGTTCAAGAGCCAGAGATAGTGCAGCCCTCCTTCAGCTGCTGGAGGTGTTGATGGTTGCTTGTTGCTGTTCCTTTTGTTTCTTTCAGCTGGGGCATTCTCCTCTGGGAATTAATCCTGTCAGTCTTGAAGGTAGTCTGGCTAAAATAGGAATTATGTAGATTAAGGAACAAGTTCCCCAGGGAAGCTGGTGATTACACACCCCTGGAAGTGTCCAAGGCTGGATGGTGCTCTAACACCCTGGTCTAGTGGAAGGTGTCCCTGTCCATGGGGAGGAGTTGCAACTAAATGGTTTTTCAAGTCCCTTCCAACCCAAACCTTTCTATGATGCTGAGATAGGATGTGTTTGGAGAAGGACAAAGATATATAGAGAAAAAAACCCAGCAATGCCCAGGGGGAAAGGGAGGAGACATTTTAATGCTTCAGGAACATTCAGGTTCAGCCCCTGAAGTATAAATGTACTAATCCATTCTGGTTTCCTGAAATGATTGAATGCATACTTTAACAATATGGATTCTTGCTTTCAGAGCCCAGCCAGCATAAATCACAAATCTGCACTGTCTGCAATATATATGCCACATTTTATCACCTTGGTTCACGGCTGATACTTAATTTAATGCTCACCCGTTCATATAATATATTGCAGGATATGCATCACTTCACGGCTCTGCACCACGGTGCTCAAATTGCCTATGGTATTGATCTATACGAAGATTAAACCTCATTCTTTAAGAACCTGGGCTCTCACAGCACTAGATGGTGCTAGAGAATGCTCTTAGCCAGCTCCGGGGCTGCATCCCCATAAAATCCCTCCATGTACCACGTACTTTGTGCTGTGTAACAGCACAATCTGCATCCAGCATCCACATTCTCAGCAGAGTTTCAGACGGGCTGCTGGCATTGCCCATCACTTTTCCTCTCTGGGTGATGAGAAGTTGTTTGTTGTTGCCAGGGGCAAGCTGTCACCCTCAGGAGTCAAGCACCCAGATCATGACACTGTCTTCAAAAACAGGGCTCACATAAATTTTTTAAGTGTACTTTTGTTTGCATTCTGCTTCCTAAGCCCAAGGAGCGCTATGATGCTATTTATGTGCTCCCTGGGAAAGCATGACAGTGCTGGGCACTAAAAATTCAGAGCCGGGCATGGGTCTGAGCAACAAAGTTCAAACCACAGCTCAGACCTGACTGGGGGGAGAAGGAAAGTTTGGTTTTGAACCATCCAAAGTAAAGAAACCACTGTTAGAAACCAGAGGGAAACCACCCTTAGAAACCAGAGGGAAACCACCCTTGGAAACCAGAGGGAAACCACCCTTGCAAACCACCCTTTCTCACCAGATGAGAAAGACAATCAGGACACCGAGCAGGGAGTTGTGCCACTCTGTGTCTGCTAAAAAGTAGAGTCATGTTTTTGGCTGGAGCACACACTGGGAGAGGAGGGTTTCAGGGAGACCAGGGCAGCCTGCACCCAGCAAGAAGTTTTCTTGTGTCATTGAGGGCAGAGGGAATTTTTAGCTGGTCCTGTAGGGTTATGCTGGGAATGTGTCCTGTGACGTGTGCAGAAAGGGAAAGCAAGCGAGCTGCACTTCACCTCAGAGATGACCCTGGCACCAACATCAATGGGTGATTTTGTCACCAGCAGCTGCACCACGTGAGGACAGGCTCTTGGAGAGAAACCCAAGTGTTGTTCCTCCTGCTGCCAGTGCCCAAGGACGTGGGGTGTCCCAGGGAGCCAGGGCACACAGACCCTGGCAGCATAACAAGGGTGATACAGGCACTTTCCCTCCAGGACAGCTCAGCTGTGAGGCTGCACACTGAGCTCTACAAAACCCAGGTGTTCATGGGGCAGCCATAGAGCCTGGAGCTATTGACACCAAAACCTTGTGGCTTCAATCCCTGTATGGGCCACTCACTTCGGAGCTGGACTTGGTGATCCCTGTGTGTCCTTTCCAGCTGTGAATACTCTGTGATGATGTGTTCAAATCAGCAATATTTTCATGGCTGTGGTGCTGTGAGGTGCTGTGAGGTGCTGTGAGATGCTGTGAGGTGCTGCCCACCTGTGAGGTGCTGCCCACCTGTGCCTATCCACAGGGTGGGCACACTGTGGGATGGCACAAGGTGACACTGAGCCAAAGACAGCTGCTGGCAGCTGGAGCAGCCACTGGGACACAGGGACACAGGGCAGCCTTGGGGTTGGTGCTGGGGGCACCACTGGGACACAGGGACACAGGGCAGCCTTGGGGTTGGTGCTGGGGGCCCAGCTGGCAGCCAGCACCCCTCCTCATCCTCCTCCTGCAGGGCAGGACAGCAGCTTCCCCAGGAGCTGACACCACACGGGCTGGGTCCCATCCTGCCCACACAGCACCAGCTGCAGCTCCCCCATCCCACCAGGCTGCAGGATCAGCAGGGACCCATCCAAACCACAGCTCCCAGGGCAGGATGGACAAGGCATGATGGGGCCCAGCACGTGGTGGGCACATCTCCTGTGGCTGTTCTTCCTAAATGTGGTGTAGGTATCACACATTGATGCAACACCAGGGTGCAGCCACTGGCCATGCCCTCCCTCATCCCACCAGGAGGGTCCATAAGGAGCAGTGCAGAGTGAAAACCACGGCTTGTAAAACATGGAAATCCAGGTGGGTGTCATGGCCCTGCACTTATGTGCCCCTGATACCACAGACTGACAGCACCTCCTCCTTTTGGCACATTGAACCTTGGTTTCCTTAATGACACGTGTTCCCATTCTGCTCCTGCTTGATGATGGCATTGAAACCAGATGGAAATGCTTTGAAAACTTATATATGATGTCATGGAATTACAATGTCATCATTAAATCAACCAATCAGACAACAGCTAAAGAATGACATATCCAGGGAACTAACTTGTGTTTTCAGCACCATTAAGATGTTTGAGGGAGAGTCAGATCTCATTAGGCCCACAGCCTGTTTTGAGACATCAGTGGAATCGTTACCATTTTTCTTCTTGTTGAAATCAAATGTACTGTTTGTATGAATTTCAAGAAATCTCTCAAGCACTCAGAGAAGATGAAACTACAAACCAAAGGGGAAACCTCACTGCTGGGCTGGTTCTCAGTTCAGCAATGTGCTTAAAATCTCTGCACTGCTGAAGAAACTTGCCATGGTGCCTCATCCCTGTCTCATGTTATATCACCACAGCCTTCTAACACCACACAAGGAGGGAAATTTGCTTTTAATTGATTGTTAACCTACCCGTGTCCCTCTGTGTGCCTTTTATTTACATTAGCAGTCTGAAAGAGCAAAGTATTCCCCTTCACATTTCACTCTGCTGGAGAAACGGGTTTGCTGTCATCACTCCTCATAAGCACAGCCTGAGACCCGCTTTCCCAAACTCTCCCTTCCACCATTTGTCTTTACTACCTCATAGCTGTCAGCTTTTCTTCTAGCTGCTACTATGAAATGAGCACAGAATCGTTTTGGCCAAAAACCACTCAGGAATCAAGAACTGAAGGAGGAGGGGAGCAATTGCTGATCTTCGAAGGGAAAACTGGAGAAATCTGGGAAAGTATCAATTGAGTGTTACAACCCTCAGCCTCCAGATTGAAAATCACCATTAATCTTACCCAATAATACATTCAAGGGAGCTGTAAGCATTTATGCCAGCATCGCCAGGGTTCTCTAATCCTTCTGCCACAAAGAAACCTCTTCTCTTCCCAAATAATTTGATATGTGGTGAAACCCTAAAGTGGCATTCAGTTCTCCTATTGCAACAGCTGTATTAAACAAAGATTGAGATTGACTGTGCTCTGTGACTGCCTGATCCAACAGGATTTTCCTTAAGCAATTTATTTCATCCATGCTGCCTCAGTTTCCCCACCTGTAAAATGGACTGAGTGGAAGCCTCTGGTCTGACAGTGTGTGCCAAGATCTGTCCAAGGAGAAATGAGTTTTCTAAGAGCTCATTGATTTTATTTCCCCAGTTGAATGGGTACTCAAACACATAGAGATTCAGGTGAGAAACATTCCCAAGAACCTGGGAGAAGTAAATAGCCCAAATTACTACAGAGAGTCCTTGTTTGACCATCCCATTAAAAATCAGTACATCGTGTTCAAGCTCTTTAGATGTTAGATGTTTTAATAGACAATCAGATAAATACATTTATTTTCCCCAAAGAAAGAAACCTTCTGCAGAAAAGGCCACTACATTTCAATGTACTTCAACTTCCAATTGGACCAGAAAATTTAAACATTTCTTTCCAGGCTTTTGGTTTATCAGAAGATGGAGGCTTTTCTCTGGCTAGTGAAAATTCAGATGATTGTGTCAAATACAGGGATTTCAGAATGAAAGAAGAGGTCCATCAGGACCAGAAAGAGAAGGCAAAGAATAGGCAAAAAGAAGGCAAAGAGAAGGAACCTTTCTTTACTCTGTTCAAGCGTCTTGGCATCCTGCTGGGTAATTTACCCCCATTTTGGGGATGCAGAGAGAGAACAATGAAAACTTGAAGATGGAAGGGGGCTGAATTCTCACTTTTTTAGTGAAGTCCTAGCTAAGAACAGCCCACCAGAGGGGTGCTGGCTCACCACACAATCAGATACAAACACTCCAACACCCACTCTGTGCTCGGAGTGGTGACCAGTGGTGGCCCCGATTGTCACCTGGGCGCTGCTGGCGCTGTCCCCACCTGCCTGGCCCCAACCCGGGTCTGCCAGGGCACTCCGGAGCCAGGCTGTCCCCTCCCTGCCCTCCCACCTCCCCCTCGCCAGCAGCCAGGACTTTGTGTCCTAAAAGCTCATTCTTTCCATAGCGTAAAAAATAAACCAGCATGTGCTCCTCCGGCTCCACCACGGCCCCGGGTGGGTTGTTGTTGTCGCCGGACTCTGCCTCTCCTTAAATAACAGAATCCCAGCGGGTCTGATCCTGCGGAGTGCTGAGTAACAGCTCGTCCCCGATAAATTAGGCAGGCACTCAGCGCCGCAGCCCGATATTCGCATCCGTGTCCTCCCGGATTATCGGGCTCTCCTCCTCGCTCTCTGCCCGGCCCCTCGGGGAGCAATTATCTGTGAATGAGAACAGAATAACTCTTTTAGCAGAAGGTTTCCACACTCGCGCACAAGGAGCGCTCTGAATGGATTTATCATGCTTGCTAAAAAGGGAGGTCGCAAAAAATCCTCTCCCCCCCCATCCCTTCTTCTTTTTTTTCCCTATATTTTAAGGAGAAATCCCTGAAGCGGCAGCTGTTCCCCGGTGGCTCCACACACCAGGGGGAAAAGAAAAAAAAAGAGGAAAAAAAATAGAGAAAAAAAATGGATATAGTAAAACTTTTTAAGGGAGGCATGAATCGGTTCTTCAGAAAAACAAGGCAGCGGTGCCAACTGGAAATGTTTGCTTTGGGGGTGAGTTAGATGGCTGGCGTCAGCCAGGGCTAAAGACATGCCAGCGGAATGCAATATTGGGGAAGCAGCAGGTCACTCAATCACTGGCAATTTGCCCAGGAGCAACTGGATGCCTTCAGATTTTTGGTGTTTTTTTTTTTCTTCCTTGTGTGTGCATGTTGCTTTTTTTTTTTTTTTTTTTTTTTTTTTTTTTTTTTTTTTGCTAGGCAAACAGAGCCCCAGCAGTTTTGAGGCTGGGGAGCGGGAGAATGGTATTTCTGAAAGGCACGTTTTTCCTGCAGGAATACCCCCGTGGGTCTGCTGGCCTGCACAGCGGTGACATCTGGCAGAAGTGGCTGTGTTGGGATGGATGAGGCTGAATCCTGCCTGCTGCAGCAGCTGCACAGCACTGGGCAGCCCCAAAGAGGGGATGGAGCAGAAAGATGGGGCAATGCTGCCAAAAATACCCTCCAGCAAACCAGAATATTTTTTTCCTCCAGTAGCAAGTATCAAACATTACAGAACAAACTTTTATTTGTATTTTTGGGAAACAGCAGGATTTTTTTTTCAAGGTCAATATGCTTTATGGGAGTGGAGAAATGAGGTAAAAGACAAAAAGAGAAATTTCCCCTAATGAACAATGTCCATTAACTCCCCACAGCACAGGAGGAGGGAAAGACCCAACAGGCATTTTTGTCTGCACATCTGTAGTTTTTCATTGCTATATCATTTGTGCAGAGTGCCAGGCTGCACGCAGAGCCCAAATAAACCAGGGAGGGAAAATGTCCCAGCAGGAGAGGCTCTAAACGAGGTGGTGGTGCCTGACTTGCAGCAAGCAGCAGCATTCGGGATCTGCCTTTTTTGCTAACACGGGAAATCAGTGCTCAGCCAGCAGATGAATGCAGCGCAGTCACCAGCACATGATGGGCTGATGGCGGCCGTGGCAGCTCTCCAGAGGTAAAAAGGAGCAGCAAAATTGCCCTCCTTGTTGCCTTCTCCATCCATATGAATAAAACCCAATGTGTGAGAGGGAGGGCACTGCTTGTGAAAGCAAACCCAAAGACCGAGTTTTGCCTGAGACTCCAAACTTGCAGGGTTCAGTCCCACTCTGAAGCATTTTCACACTCAAACAGCACCACCACGCCCACCCAATTTCCGCCACAGTTTCACCACTCCACAGCAAAAAGTCACCCAGGAGATTGAGGCTGCAGGAGAGGCAAACTACTGCAAGAACAAATCTTACCAAGCCATGAAAAAACTGGAGAGAAAGTAGAGATGTTGGGAGGCAAACCACAGCTATGGTCAGCAGGTAGGGGTCCCTGAGGGGTCTCCTAAGCAGGGTCTGTACCTGTGCTCTTCTGATGTCTCCTGACCTGGCAGCTGCCCTTGCACAGTTGTGACACAGACACCAGCCCACCCAAGTCCAACAACCATCAGGGTTTAAACTGCAACACCAGCCCAGGACACAATGCCCACTTGAAACACAGCTTTTTTCCCCACACTTCTGGTTTCCAGAGTCATTGGTCCAGCAAAGATGGTTTTAGTTTGATCACTCTTGTCTCTCCATCAAATATTTACATTTTCATCCTGGTTTTTACTCTTGGTCCAGCTATGGGGAGAATGAACTGAAATGCCCTCAGCATTCAAGGTTTTCATCGCTCTCCTTTTCTGTTTCCATTTTCATCTTATTAGGATTCATACTTTGAACAAGAGCTTGTCATTAGACCACTGGACCAAGGCTTTATTTAATATGGATTGCATTCTCAGCTCAGTCTCCAGCTTCTTGTGTGATCTTGAGAAGGATCTCCTTTCCCCAGATCCTGCTACTGTAAAATGGATATTGTAACTTTTCCTCACTGTGTTTTTTTTTAAATCTCAAGAAAGAGACTGTCTCACACAAAGTGTATGCACAGCAAAACAGTGACAACTATTTGGTTAGAGTGTAAAGTATCTTTAACCATTATTTAACAAAATACCCAAGTTCCTGACAATGTATTGGCAAAAAAAAAAAAAAACCATTTCACCAACTCTCTTCCCACATGATTAATTCTTGTGAAGAGTATCACACTGGTGTGTCCAGCCCATACAACTGCTCCAGGTGCTGTAGTTGTCTGTTCAACCTTGACACTTAATTGCCTGCAAGTGCCTTGTTCTCCCGAGCACACCCTCAGCGTGTCCAAGGGAGCACTGATGGGCAGTGAGGAAGGGAAGGGAGGACACAATCACTCCAAAGGATAAATGTCACGGTGAGTTCTGACACCCAACCTTGTGTTCCAGGGCTGCAGATTGAGCCAGGGTGGCCAACAGAGACAGGCAGGGCTGAGCCGTTTGCTTCTCCTGCCGCAGTGCTGCTGTGTAATTTGGGGAAATAGGTTTTGTTTCCCACGCCTCAGTTTCCCCATCTGGAACAGGGAAATAATTGTCTTGGCTTCTTTTTAAAGGCCTTTCACACGAACAGCCCTTTTAAAGAGGTAAGTTGTATCATAAGCAACGGACTCTCATGTCTGCCAAGAACCAAAAGTGATATGAGGGAGATGAAATTCAGGCCACCTCATCAGCAAAGCATGTTGACCTGGCCTTCAAGACAAGGTTAGGGCTCTTGGTGAGAGCCCATTCCTTTTTGGGATGGAAAGGAGTGGACATAGACCCAGCACATGCTTTCCTATTATTAGGCATTTGTATCCATGTATTGCTGCAAACATGTACAGCTCTCAACAACCCACCAAAGCAAGGGCACAGCAGCTCGACCTCACAATGGGGGATGAGGAGAAGCTGCCAGGTAATTTCCCTGCGGCGGCTCGGGCAGGATGGATGCAACCAGTCCTCACCAAGCCCCAGCAGCTCCATGAGCCCTCAGTGGGACTTGGAGAGGGACAGGAGCAGGCAGAGGGACCTGCCTGGAGACCAGCTGGGCATCCCTGGAGGGCCAGGTGGGTGCCTCGCGTTTGGCCGGGGGAAGCAGGCGAGGTGCAGGTTCGTGAGGAGCTCTCAAACAGGGCTGGAAGCACGGCCGGGAGCTGCTTTGCACGGCGGGGCCAAATCCGTGGCTGGCAGCGCTCCGCTGTGTTTGTGTAAGGATCCGGGCCTGGCCGCGCTGCGAGGCACCGGCTGCGGGGCCGGCATGCCAGCCTGGAGCCCAGACACCGGGACGGTGCCAGATGCCGGGCATATTTTGTCAGCTGTGCAGGCTGTGAGCTGTCACACGGCGCTGGCCGTGCACCTGTGCGACCCCGAGCCGCTGGAACAGCCGGGAACAGGCGGGCTCGGATCGCTGAGGGCCCGTCCCGGCACGGGGCTGAACCGGCCTCACCACCCCCCCATTAACCCCGGGGCTCCACTGCAGCCGGCACCCATGCAAATGTTAATGCCGCACTGCTTGCTGCTCGCCCATACAAATGTTAATGCACCGCTGCTTAGCCATACAAATGTTAATGCAGCACTGCTAGCTGCTCCTCTGGATTCAGGCTGAGTGTGCAGCTGGCACCCATACAAATGTTAATGCAGCACTACTTGCTGCCCGTTGGGGTTCGGGATGAGCAGCCAACCCACCTCCACCACGCCCGGGTGTAGGGGGAATAGAACATAAATAAATAAAGGTAGTATAGCATGTAATCTTACCTCCTAAATAGTTGTAGCTGGGTTAATTATTAAGGATTAGGAGCAGGCCTGATTTGAACAGGCCAGGCCTGTAACCAACGAGAAGAAGAGTGTTATAAAAGAGTGAATTGGTTGGTTAAGGGGAATTGGAGTCAGTTGGCTGCTGTGAGGACAAGGAAGAGTCAGTGCCTGGAGGAGCTGCCTACAAGAAACATCAAGAAAGTATGAAACTCTAGTAATGTGGAACCCTTGCAATGTAATGACAATAGAACTCTTGCTCTGTAATGACAACACTCGGGCGCCCCAGGTCATGGGATGCCCAGAGCTCCCGGTGCAGCCCCCGGAGCTGATGGAGCTCTGAAGGTCTCCCGATGCAAGTGTTGAATGTTTGGGATCCTCCAAGCAAAGATGAGGCCAACATCCTTGAAGAAGAGCTAACACAGTGACAACTAACACAAGTGTGTTAGTGTCATGGTTTGATGCTGGCACAATGCCAATGCCCCCATGAAAATATATTCTCCTTAATGTCTGCTGTGAGATGTGACCAGAAATGGAGCAAAGTGGGAGCAAGAGCAAAGTGAAAAAGCCAAGCAAA